>NW_019154096.1:35243461-35645962 GCF_002288905.1 Enhydra lutris kenyoni | reverse complement strand
ACACATATATACATATGTAGTTAGATAGATAGATATATCCATCCAATTCATATATGTATACCTGATCACTGAATATGTGATTTTTTGGAATTGTCTTTTTTTTCCACTCAGCAGTTTTCTAGTGATTTTTCCGGGTTATTATATGTTTCAGTAGTTCCTTTTTATTGCTGGCTAATCATTTCATGGATGGATTTACTACAGTTTAACCATTCACCTGATGAAAGGTATCTGGAGCATTTTTAATCTTGGGGTATTAAAAATAAAGCTGCTATAGACATTCAGGTACAGATCTTTCTGTGACCACAAGCTTTCATTTCTGTAAGATAAATACCCAGGAGGGCACTTGCTGGGCTGCAAGGTCATTGTATGTTTAGTTTTATAAGAAATTACCAAACTGTTTTCCAGAGTGGCTGTACCACTCATTTTCTATTATAACCACATCCTTGCTGGCATTTGGTATTGTCACTATTTTTTATTTTAGTTATTCTGAGAGGTGTATATAGTGATATCTCAATTTGGTTTTCATTTTCATTTCCTTAATGGTCAATTATGTTGAGTATCTTTTCATGTGCTTATTTTTTTTAATCTTTTCCAATAGAATGTCTCTTGATATCTTTTGCCCATGTTTTAACTGCATTATTTGTTTTTTTTGTTTTGTTTGTTCTTTTTTTTTTTTCTTACTGTGGTGTTTTGAGAGTTCTTTATAGACCCTAGACACAAGTCTTTTGTTGACTATATGTGTTGCAAATATTTTCCCCCACTCTTTAACTTTTCATTGTCCTGATAAGATCTTTTATAATTTAAAAGTTTGTAATTTTGATGAAGTGCAATTTTAATTTTATGAGTCATGATTTTGGCTCCAAGTAGAAGAATATTGTAGCCCTAGATCTCAGTTCTCTTTTTTCCCTAAGAGTTTTATAATTTTAGATTTATAAATCCATGATCCATTTTGAGTTAATTTTTGTAAGGTGTGAGATTTAAGGTGACATTTATTTTTTGTATATCTTGTCCACTCAGTCTAGCACCATTGGTTGAAAAGCCCATCTTCTTTCCATCAAACTGATTTGTACCTTTTTTCAAAACCAGGCATCTGTGTGTAGGTGTATTTCTGGGTTCTGTATTTTTTTTTTTATTGATCTATGTGTCTGTGCCTCTGAGAAAACCACACAGTGTTGCTACTATAGTTGTAAAATAAGTCTTGAAATTGTGTAGATTGGTCCCCTTCATTTTATTATTATTTTCCAAAATTGTTTTAGTATTCTGGTTTCTGAGCATTTCCTTTTAAGTTTTAGGATAATTTGTGTGTGTCTAGAAAAAAAAAACACTTTGTTGACAATTTGATAGGATTATACCAAACCTGTATATTATTTTGAGGGAGAATTAACATCTTTAATATGTGAAATCTTCCAACCCATTAATGTAGTATGTGTATCTATTTATTTAGACATTAGGTATATTTCTTATCAGTTTTTTGTGGTTTTTAGCACACAAATCCTACAGATGTTTTCTTAGAAAAGTATTTTAGTATTTCATATTTTTGAAGATTGCAAATGGCATTTTAACTTTTAAATTTCAGTGTCCACATGTTCAATGTTAGTATTTCTCTATACTCTTTGTGTCGTATGTGTACCTTGTATCCTGTGACTCACTTATTTTTCGGAGTTTTTTGTAGATTTCTATATAGACAGTCATGTCATCTACTAATAAAAACAACTTTATTTCTTCCTTTCCAACTTGCTTGCTTTCATTCCTTTTCTTATCTTATTGCACTGGCTATAAATAAGTTTGGTGAAAACAGGTATCCTTGCCTTTTTCTCAATATTAGGGGGCAAGCTTTCAGTCTGTCAACATTAGGCATAATGTTAACTTCAGCTTTTTAAAAGATGGTCTTTATGAAGTTGAGGAAATTCTTATTTTTCTGAAAGATTTTATCATGAAATGGTATTTGTCAGATGCTTCTTCTGCATTGACTAATATTATTGTGATTTTTTTCTTCTTTAGCCTATCAGTGTGGGGGATTAAATTGATTGGATTTTTAATATTAAACCAAAATTGCATCCTTGGAATGAACCCCGTTTTGTCCCTCTGTTTATTGCTGAATTCTATTTGCTAATACTTTGTTAAGGTTTTTTGTTTGTTTGTTTGTTTTGTATCTGTGTTCATGAGTTATGGGTCTGAGTTTTCTCTCCCTCTCTCTCTCTCTCTCTCTCCTTTTTTTTTTTTGTACTGTTCTTGTCCGTTTCGATATCAGAGTAATACTACGTAAAATAAATGGGGACTTTTTCTCTCCTTATGAAAGAGATTATATAGAATTGGTGTTAACTATTATTTAAACATTTGGTAGAGTTCTGCAATGAAACCATCTGATCTTGGGATTTCTTTTTTGGGAAATTTCTAATAACAAATTTGATTTTCTACTGTCAGAGAGCTATTAAAATGATCTGTTCAGTATGAGGTGAGTTGTGGTAGCTTATGTTTTTCAAGGAGTTAGTCCATTTTTCTAAGCTGTCAAATTAACAGTGGCAAGAGTGGGCATCTTGTCATGTTCCTGATCTCAAAAGGAAGGCTGTCAGCTTTTCCCTATTGAGGATGATATTTGCTGTGGGTTTTTCATAGATAGATTTTATGAAGTTGAGGAATGTTCCCTCTATCCCTGTACTTTGAATCATTTGAATCAGGAATGGATGTTGTATCTTGTCAAGTGCTTTTTCTGCATCAATTGAGAGGACCATGTTGTTCTTCCCTCTTCTCTTATTGATTCGTTCTATCACATTGATTGATTTGCAAATGTTGAATCATGCTTGCATCTCATGGATAAATCCCACCTGGTCATGGTGGATAATCTTTTTAATGTAGTGTTGGATCCTATTAGCTAGGATCTTGTTGAGAATCTTGGCATCCATATTCATCAGGGATATTGGTCTGAAAGTCTCCTTTTTGGTGAGGTCTTTGCCTGGTTTGGGGATCAAGGTAATGCTGACTTCCTTCTGTTTCTATTTTTAAATTAACCTGTGTAGAGGTGGTATGGAGGTGCTTTGCTGCAGCCTTGCAAGAGCAGATATCTAGGCTCCCAACTCAGCCTTTGTTGCCAAGAGTAGGAGTAAGGCTACTGACTTTTCTGTGGTGTGTGGTAGCCAGAGTAGAGGAGTTATTGATTAAAAGGCTTTTTATCTTGTTATGCTGTTCCTTTCCTGGTCCTTTAGCTAGAAAGTAGGCTTTGTTGGGGCCTCTAGGTTGCCTGGCTCTAAGTCTAGGCTACATGAAGCAACAAACAAACAACAACAACAACAACAACAACAACTCCTTCCCCCAACCTGCAAAACCAAAAGCCAAGCCAGACAAAAAAAAAAAAAACAAAACCACAGGAAACCACCTTGCTGTTCTTAGGATCCTGGGGTCCCTAGGCAGTTTGCATTCTTCCATCTTTTAGAGGATTTTGCATTGTTTTACATATAATGTTCAGGGATTTTAGTTGTATTTAGTGAGAGGAATAGAGAAAAGTCTATCTATTCTAGCTTCCCACCAGCAGAAGTCTGTGATATATTCTTAAAATATACACGCTAGGGGTGCCTGAATGACTCAGATGGTTAAGTGCCAGCTCAGGTCATGACCTCTAGGTCCTGGGATGGAACCCCATGGTGGGCTCCCAGCTCAGTGGGGAGTCTGCTTCTCCCTCTCTCTTTGCCTCTTCCTCTGCTTATACTTGCCTGCTCTCTCTCTCCCTCTCTCTCAAATGAATAAATAAAATCTTAAAACAACAACAACAACAATAACAAAGTATATACACTAATATTAGAGAACAATATGTATGGTATGTGCCTATTTTTGTAGAGAAAAAAAAAACAAAACCCAAATAGATTTCCCATATTACATATGGGAAATGTATTAGTTATAGTGTATAAAGATATATACCATGTAAATGAAGCATAAATATCAAATTATTACAAAATTGCATTCTTGAAGTGCAGAGAGGATAAAGTTGACATACTTTTATTTTCTACTTTTAAATTTCTGTATTAGTATATTTTTTCTTATAAGCTACTTTTCTTTATTCCTTCATTCTTTGCTTTTTTCCAAATTAATTAAATCTTAAACAATTTTATACCTAGGAAGACTTTATGCTTTAGTTGTAAAAATCTTAGTTTGTAGGCATGTTGTTCTGATTGTCTTTCTCCTCTGTAGAAAAACGCTTTCAGTCAGTTACATAGTCCTCCCTACAGACTTGCTCTCATAGATTAAAGGGCTTCAATTTTGTCTAGTCTTTCACACTCTTCAATCATAGCACCCAGTTTCTCAATTTCACCTATTTTCTCAGCAGCTTGAAAGATTTTTCAAATGATGTCTTTAAAAATCAGAGCAATTTTGTATTTTTCTTAGAAGGTTTATCAATAGTGCATAACTGTACATCTATAGACAAAACACACAGTTTATTCAAATGTTCTTTCCACTTGAAAATTAATATCATTCTTAAAAGTTTCTTCTTGAACACTGTTGAGTAGTGAGATCGTAACGGACAACTGGCTGGATCTGATCTTGACAGCCAGCTGTGATATCAGCTCCCTGTGATATCCAGCTTCCTTCTGGATATTAGTTTGTTAGTTGGCTAGGAAATACTTTAATTTCTCATATATCTAACATGACCTGAATTTGTTCATTGGTCTCAGTGGCACTGTTTCCTAGGACTCAGATGTTCTGTAGACCCCTGTAACCCACTGATTTTGAAACAACTTTTGTTTTCAGACCTATTTCAATTCATTGTTTAGACCATCATTAATGTGGAAATTACTGGATATGTATTTGCAAAAAAAAATTAACTATTTTTAGAAACAGGAAAATTTAAAAGGAAATTTCTCAACAGTTTGTAATGAGAGATGAGTGATTTTGTTGCAACAGACATTTAAAATTATCCAGGTAAGACCATAATCCCATTTTTAAGACGATGTATAAGGATACACAAGTGAAGCTGATAAGGAATCTATTGATCCATACTTGAAGACCAAGTCAGAATCTTAGCCATTACCTGCAGTGTTCCCTAGAGTCCAGGGTACTTGTTCACTGATGTGAGTTTGAGGAGATGCCCACAAAACAATGCTGTCAGATCATCCTCTGAAGCCTTGTTTGGGTCTAATGATCCACAGCAACATGGCTTAGTGCCCAAGTGAATGTAAATGGAATAATACTAGGTGATCCTGTCTACAACACACACACACACACACACACACACACGCGCACACACACACAGCCCATTTTGGAATCAACCCAGTCTAGTTTATTCCGTCAGTGGAGAGGGTGGTTATTTTCCTTTGGAAGAAGTTTACTAGCAGTTTGGGTAGCTTGCAGTTGGCTTTGCCAGTTGCTACTGTTTATTCTTCCTACAAGATCCTTTTTTTTTTTTTTAAGATTTTATTTATATATTTGGCAGAGAGAGAGCAAGAGAGCACAAGCAGAGAGAGTAGTAGAGGAGGGAGGAGGAGGAGCCTGATGTGGGGCTCAATCCCAGGGCCCCAAGATCATGACCTGAGCCAAAGGCAGACGGTTAACCATCTGAACCACCCAGGCACCCCTTCCTACAAGACCCTTAACAGACCAGGAGACCAGTTGCCTTCATTCATTTACTTTCTTGCTGTGGCAAAATGGTATCATTAAACAAACAAACAAAAAACTTATCTTTCTCCTTTCAGCATCTGTTTATTCTTCTGGGCGCTTCTTATTTCCACAGTCTTTTCCATGAGCTTCTGCCTCTAACTGCATAGTTATCCCTGGTAATTAAGCCACTTGACCCAAGGAGCTGATGGACAGGCATCCACACTTGCAGAGCTTCAGACACCAGCCAGAAGACTCACAAGCTGTAGATCTGTTCCACTTGCGCATCTGTGTCAGTATAGTTGGACTAAGCAATGGTTCTGTGGTTTTATTCAGAAAATTAAAGACATTTCCATTTTGAAAAAAATTAACTTGAAAAGGAAGAATCCTATCTTTTAAAGAATTATTTACCTCTTGACATGAGTTTGGAAATAACCCAGTTTCTTTTCTATACCTATAAAATTAATATGATCTATTTTCTTTAAACTACTCTTATTTACCATATGATATACATGAATTTTTTTTCATGTTACATCAGGCTTGAATCCCCAATTTGATTTATTAGTGTCCATTTCTGGTAGGTTATTTAAATTTTCATATACATAGCTGATCAATTCATTTCTCGTTTTGTGGAAACGTTATCGGCTTTAGGGATTGAAGTGTTCATTACCTTGTAAGAGTTATCTTGTATAAACTTCCTCCTGATCCGTGCCTTGGCATAGATGATAGTATGAGATCTTTAAAGAATTATTTGGAAAATCCCTCTCACAATGGTAACCTTCAGTGCGGTGGATAATCTTTAACAATTTTCTCTGTTTCCTCTTTTGCTCTCTTTAAGCTTTCAACTACTTCTTGTGTTAATTTTGGTGATTGTTGTGCTTTTATTGTAGTACTTGTTAGTCTATTTCATAGAAAAGAGGTCTTTCAGTGACATTTTATCACAGAATTGTAATAGTAATTCATTATAATTTAATCATCCTGTCTACCATGATACTTTTCTAATATTGATCTTATTTTAATAAACTCATTTTTCTATTTTTAAGACTTTTTAAGCAACAGTATTTTGAACTTATCAGTTTTACTTAGTTCTGTATTTTTTCTGCATTTCCATGTATTATTTCATTCCTTCATATTTTCTTGGGGTTGCTTTTTTCTCATCTTCTGAAATCTTTGCTAATTTGCATTTCAGAAAATGAGGTTTCAGTGAACATCCTCCATTCTGGGAAAAATAATTTCATATCTTTGTTTTAAAAATGTTCCTTCCATCTGGGAAACTTGGATTTAATTAAGAGAAGATTGAATAAATACGATGCGGCCAGGCCCACAGGGCTCTGTTCCTCCCTGCCTCAGAATGCAGGAGATTCTAGTTTATGCCCCGACTGGTCATCATTACATGGTTACAGTGTGACCACACATGGCAAGACTTTTCTCTAAGAAGGTAGCATACCTGACCAGCCACCACTGTAGTACCTCTTAACAAGGAAACTGGAATGATAACAACAACAAAAAGGGCTCTTTAGCTCTCCCATCCTGACACCCTTGAATATACTTTGTTGCAATGTATCTTTGAGCTAATTACGAGTCACAAGTTTATACCACAGGGTGGTCATTTTCACCAAGGTTCAAGCCCAGTCCCCCTGCAAGAATTTTTCAAACGTGTTCTTCAATGAACAATGTTCAAGTATAATTTTCAGGAATATAAAATCATGACTCTCAGGCAAATATAAAATGAGCATATGTCAGGGATTTTAACTCATTAATTAATGAGGGAACCAGTAAATGTTGTGACTGGTTCAAAAGCATTTAAGAAGCCAAAGTGTTAATAGGCAGTTGAACAAAGAAATGTTAAGACACCATTGCTAAGTTGTATATAAACTGTTTAATGTCTAAGAGAAAATCAGTTTGTGAGGATAATCTGGTTGACAAATTATCTGCATCACTACTGAACAAAAGTACATATGTTAACAAGTAACTTCATTAAGATTGTAACTTTTAAGTTGTCTTAAACAATGAGATGAACTAAGTATATTCTCCTACTAAACAATCCTTTGGTCTTTGCCCCTATGTGATATTGGAAGGATGTGAGATCCACATTTTTATTTTCAAGTTTTAGAGAGTTTTCTCTCATAATGAAAAGCCTCCTAAACAGTGGTGAGGACGTCATGGTAAAGCCTTCGATGATTAAACCTTACCAGTTCTAGTGCTAGAAAGATGATTGCTGGTAAGAGCATGTTTCCTTTGAAAGTCAAAAATCATTTCAACCCATTTGGTGATAAATATTCTTTTCTAATTTTTACCAAGTCATGTGGAAAATTATTTATGCAACTGAGCAAGGAAGATCCTGAGCAGAAATAGATTAATCAGTTTTTACTGGAGCAAAATGAAAGTTTTGACACCACCACAGCCTGAGGACTTACAGATATGCTAGGGTGAACCAGACAAGGATTGTGTGTGTATAAGCCTTAGAATAGTTCTCAATGCCCATGCCAACTATAACCTGGGGGAGGAGGGTGATGGGTATTGGGGAAGGCATGTATTGGATGGAGCACTGGGTGTGGTGCAAAAATAATGAATACTGTTACGCTGAAAAGAAATTTAAAAACAAAACAAAACAAAAAAAAACACAGATTCTGGTCTCCATCCCCAGCTGTTTTGCTTAACACCTGGGGCCCCAGACCACCAGAATCAGCTTCCCCTGGGAACTTTTTAGAAAGGCAAATTCTCAGGCCATACTTTATGTAGAAACTTTGGGGTAGGGGCCCAGTATGTTTTCTAGCCCTCGGGATGATTCTGATGCATGCTCAAGATTGAGAACTTCTCTACTAGAGTAAGCCATGAGACTGAGACCACTTCATAATGAGAACAAAGACCATGGAGAGGTATGATAATGCCAGGCAGTGTTCTAAGCACGTTAAAGGTTCTGCATCAGTAAACTCGTAACAGGACTACTGAGAAGATGCTATCATCCTCTGCATTGATAGGTGAGAAAAGTGGGTCAGGGAGAGGTGAGGTCATCAGTCAAGTAATACATATGGAGAAATGGTAGAGCCAGTATCTGCTCCTGGTTTTCTCTCCCCCCACCCCCTTCAGATTTGTTTCAGTACATTTAAATAGAATTATTTTTTGCATCTGTCACTCTAATACCATCTGTGCCGTATTTCTTGGTGACTACACCATTCACATATAGGACCTTTATAGTATATTCAACATATGGTTCTCTAAGGTGATCTCACTGATATTTTCTCTTTCAGTCACTCACTCCCATGGTGATTCTCTAGAATATAGTATTACCAGTAAGCGTATCCTCTTTGCGATCTCTGTACTAAGTGTCCTGTAACCTGACCACCACCTTCTACTTTTCTAGCTCACTCCTGTAGTGACCTTCCAAAATTTGACCACAGAGGAGCCTCTAGTCTTGTTACCCTATTGACTTTTCACTGTTAGTACCCACATTGAGCCCTTAAGTCCGTCCTTATTGAGCTGAGAGCTCAGCCTCCATCATATTAATCACCTTTTCCCCTACATCTCAGCTTTCTGGTCTTTCTTTCCCTCCATTATATTCATCTCATTAAACCCAACCTTGGTTCAAACTAACCTATAACTCTCTCCTTAAGTACACACATGCTGCTGAAGCTGGTGTGGAGACTGACCCTGACAACTGGACTTTTTGTTAATAACATGACCTCTGACCTTGACCTCAGTGCTGTCCAGCAGCCACGCCTCATTTTCCTAGCCCAACGCTCATCAAACTTATCTGCACACTGATATCAACTGTGCAGCTTCAGAAAACATTCCTGCCCATGCCCTGCTCCCAACGGTTGTGATTTAATTGTTCGGGGATGTGGTCTGGGCGGAATTTTTGAAAAGATACCTGTGATCTTATCCATTTACACTCCAGCTGTCTTAGATGACTTTTTCGGTTTTTTTCCTCCAAGCTCAGACTCCTTCTTAATTACCCTCCCTCTCGGCTTGCTTCATTTTTCACTGAGAAAATAGAAACCAATAGAAGAGAATTTCTATATCCTGCAGTTGTGTCTGTACAAATGTATAGTTATCTGGGCCCATTTATTCTGCGTGCCCAGCTGGTATCACGGAGGCACTGCTCAGGCCTGTAAGGCCGACCTGCCTCTTAGGCACTAGATTCCATCAGCTCTTCCCGACTCAAAAGCATCACTTCAGGAAAATACTGGTTGTCTATTCCTTCTTGAAATTAAAGACAAAGACTTTTATTGTTCTTGTTGACTATGCTTCTCCAATGTTACAAACAGAGCTTTGCAATAGTCGATATTGAGGCAATATTTGTTGAATGGACACAACTTTATCATTATTTGGTGTACCGGTTATTCGTTGTTTGGCCCTAAATCCACCTGTGATACCCGCTCCCCCCATCTAAGCACAAGGAGGCTGGCTTCTAAAAGCTGTTTTTCCTTGTTTTCCTGGCCCACTGGCTTCCTGCTGGGCTCAGTTTAAAGTTAGGGGATCTGAGGGCATGTCTTTCTAGCTGTGGTCTATAGTAGCTACGTCTTTTTCTGATCCCTTCCCCGGCCAGGCATTCTTCCTCCTCCACTGCTTCCCTTCTCACTGGGATCTGGTAATGTGATTTCCTCCTTCTCTGCTTCAGTTTTGGGGGTGGCCATGCACCTTCACTGGGACTTGTCCCAAGGGTGTCAACATCCTTGTTGGCTCCTTTATTGCTGCTCATGCCTCCAGCACTAATGCCTTCATTAAGTTTGCTTTGTATGACCATCTGGAGAGAAAGAAGTCTCTATCAGGACCTCTGGTGCTTTAATCAGTTATGCTTTTATTTTAAATTATCCGTGTCTTCCTTGCATGAGTCTTGAGGGATTTTGCTGAGTGAGAAGGGCCAACCCCCAAAGGTTACACACTGTATGATTCCATTTATATAACAGTCTTAAAATGACAAAATTGTAAAAATGGAGAACAGATTAGTGATTGCCTGGAGTTAGGGATGGTGGTGTGTATATGGCAAGGGGAGTGACATGGAGCTGGGTGTGGCTCTTAAAGGGCAGCAAAAAGGATCCTTGTGGGGATGGCAGTGTTCTGGTCTTGCCTATATTGATGCTAATATCCTACTAATGAGAGTGTACTAAAGTTTTGCAAGATGCTACTAGCTGGGGAAGGCTGGGTAAAAAATGCATAAGATCTCTGCATTATTTCTGACAAATGTATGTGAATCCACAATCATCTTAAAAGTTTAATTAAAAGGCATGTATGGGCACATGGAAAAGATTCGTTTTGTTTTTTTTTTTAATTGTATTTCTTTATTTTGACAGAGAGAGATCACAAGTAGGCAGAGAGGCAGGCAGAGAGAGAAGGGGAAGCAGGCTCCCCGCTGAGCAGAGAGCCCAATGCGGGGCCCGATCCCAGGACCCTGAGACCATGACCTGAGCCGAAGGCAGAGGCTTTAACCCACTGAGCCACCCAGGTGCCCCAAGATTCGTTTTTTAAAAAGTATTTTTATTTATTTTTGAGGTGGGGGGAGAGTGAGGATGAGCAGGGGGGAGGGGCATAGAGAGAGAAGCAGGCTCCCCAGTGATCAGGAAGTCTGGTGTGGGACTTGATCCCAGGACCCTGGGATCATGATCTGAGATGAAGGCAGACACTTAACTGACTGAGCCACCCAGGCGCCCAAGGTTAGGTTTTTAAAATTTGTTTGCTTTACCTGAAATACACATGAAAAGCTTTACTTTTGAGATCTTGAAGCCATCCATGATGGAACAATCATTGTTTCCCTGTGATCAGGTCTCCTTACTGGCCCTCCTCGGCACAAGCAATGTAGGAAGCTCCAAAGTGCTCACCCAGACCATCCCGAATCCTGGATAACAAAGGCATTGTTATCTTTTGGTTAACTTTGAAGTACCATCTACTGAACAAAGTATTTCACATATTAATAAATATGATTTACTGGGGTGTCTGGGTGGCTCAGTCAGTTAAGCATCTGCCTTTGGCTCAGGTCATGATCCCAGGGTCCTGGGATAGACCCCCTCAATGGGCTCCCTGCTCAGCGGGAAGCTTGCTTCTCATTCTCCCTCTCCCCCTCCTTCTGTTTCCTCTCTTGCTGTCTCTTTCTTTGTCAAATAAATAAATAAAATCTTAAAAAAAATATATATTATATATATATATATATATACATATATATATATATATATGTATATATATATATATATGTGATTGACTTAGCACTTAAAATGTTTCCTTAAGGTAAATCTAATTATTCCCATTGTTTTATTGTGGTGAATTACACACAACACAAAATTTACTGTTTTAAGCATTTTTAAGTCCATGGTTCAGTGGCACTGAATACACTCATGTTGATGTATAGCCATCAGTACTGTCTACCTCCAGAAGTTTTCCATCTTCCCAAACTAAAAGTCCCCTTCCCTCCCAGTCCTTGGCAACCATCATTCTATGTCTATAAGAATTTGACTACCTAGTTACCTCATGGAAGTGGAATCACACAGTATAAGTCCTTTGGGGTCTGGCTTATTTCACTTAGCATAATGTTGTTGACCAAGAAAGAACTTAAAATTTAAGCAAATAGGCATTTCTTTGGGCAATTAGAATTGCAACATAGGAGACACGGATTCAGGTAGAAACCTGAATTGTGTTCTAAGGAAGACAAAGAGGGGAAGACTTACAAAGGTGAAAGGCTATGAGTGTAGTTCTCATTCAGGTCCTCCATGCAAAGCAGGGATTGAAACCAAGTTCACAACCATCGGTTGAGGTAATATGCAAATACAGGGTTGCAACTTGTTAAGATGTATTGACCTCTTTCTAATTGAAGCGATGAATGTGGAAGATTCAGTTGTCATGATGAGGAAGGTAAGTCCAGGCTGAGGACTTGCAGCTGGCCGAAAGGTTTAAACAAAACAGAACAAAACAAAACATGGTTTCCCTAATGAAGACATGCATAAATTCCTCCTCCCTCATCGCCTCCTGACCTTTATTGAAAAACAGACTGTCTTACCTAGGCTTGCTTACTCCATTTTGAAATATCCTTTTACAATGTCTTCAAGGTCCATCTATGTTGTCGCGTATATCAGAATCTCTTCCCTTTTTAAGGCCAAATAATAATTCACTGTGTGTTTGTGTGTGTAGATACACGTCACATTTTGTTTACCCATCTGTTGGTGGACATTGTAGTTGCTTCCACATTTTAGCTATTGTGAATAATATTGCTACGAACATGGGTGTAATGAATATCTGAGTCCTTCCATTCAGTTCTTCTGTGTGTATAGTCAGAGGTGGAATTATTGGATCACATGGTGATTCTATGTTTAATTTTTTGATGAACAGCCATACTGCTTTCCACAGCGACTGCACCATTAGTCCTTCTATTTTTTTAAACGAGGAAGATAAGGCTCAGAGAGGTTAAATGACTTGCAAAGTTTTGTCTACTTGGAAGATCATAAAACCAGGACTCTCATTTCTGCCTCTTTTGCTCCAAGGCCCCCCTATAGCATACTTAGAAGCTACTCTGGCAAATAGTCAAGGCAAAGGGCACATTCATTTTTGTTCAATCAGCTTTAAAAATAAAAACTAGTCACCCTACTTCCATGTGGACATCTACTTATGTATACATTTCCACAGCTTCTTCACTTTGAGCCTCTCTTCCCAGGCAAAGACTGAGTGCTTTTCTTGATGATACAAAGAAGCCCAGCTGTTTAAATATTTATATAACAGTATTGCAAAATGTATGCCTAGCCAGGAAGCCTTTTTTGCATGTAGACATAATTAAACAGGCAGATGAGCCCATGAAATATTTAAGGCTCCTGTGTAAAGTCTTTAAGGAATCCTTTCTAAACCAATAAGATGTTAGGAGAAGCTCCATCCCCTGTGTAAGAAAGATCTGGAAGAATCTGAATGTTCATAGAAAGAGCTGCTGGGGCCACATTGGCATGAATTTGAGTACACATGGAGACGCAGGGGAATAACCCCTAGAGAGTTGGCCTCTCCTTAGGCTAGCAAAGAAATCTCCAGCCTCTGCACCCCAGAGGCCTGGGCTCATTTAGATTGTAAACAGCACGTTGCATGGGTTCTGGGGAATGAGTTGAATAAAATCATACTTAAAATTCAGTTTAATAAGATCCCACTATTACATCTTTTTTTGGTCAAATGCTTCTGGTGCCATCGGCTCTCTCCTGGATGGTAATGGGGTCATATTAAGATTAATCACATACTCACTTTTTGTTAAATGCTTTGCTATATACTGGTTACTTGCATTCAATTTAAAAATAGATGATAAAAATTGCTTTAATAAAAACAAAGCCCAGGATGCAATAAAAATAACAACAAAAAGGGTCTGAATAATAATGATTACTCTTATTGAATTCTGGAAAACGTGCTTGGTACTATGGTAACTTCTTTTATGTAAGTTTCCATCTAGGTCCTCACCATGACATGGCAACCATTTTTATCCCAGTTTTTCCCTGAGAAGACTGAGGCTCAAAATCACGCAGAAAGTACTTGAATTTTATCTGAGACTTGTAGTCCTGGAAAACAGCAACAATTAAGAAATCTCCCTGCTCTTTTTGTGTTCAGGGGAGTGGTTTACTGCAAAGTGCTTTACTGCCTTGTGACTTAGCTAAGACTCTCCGCTGTCCTTCCTGTTTACCTATGACAAGGCCAGACGTGGACTGCCCAGATGCCCATTCTTTATCCTTTAAATGATTAGCTAGCTGAATTGTTTATACTCACTGGCCAGTATTGGCCTGCTATTGTGACTCGAACAAACTTAGTTAACGTTCCTGCCCCACCACACCCCTGAAGTTTGACCTGCCTTCAAATTGAGCCAGCATGCAGCCTCTCCTTAATGATCCCTCCCAGGAATGGATTCTCTTGGTAAAATGCTCTGATCATTTCTCAGATCATGCCACCTGCCACCTCCATCCACATATCTCACTTTTCCACACTCAGTGCTTCCTGTCCCACTTGACTCCTTCTTGTATAAGAAAAGCCCTTTCCTGCCTGAGGGGGGAGATATTTGCAGATCTCATGGTGGGAGCCTTCTCCCTATTGAATAGTCCCTCCCCATTATTGCAGTAATCCTGCCTGCAAAAATCCTTTAGAATAAAGTCTATGTTTACCTAAGTCCAAATTTTATTTCATGAAAGTGGCATAATTAAAAGTTTGTCTGAATCAAAATATCAACATAACAGTGCATAGTAATTAAACCTCTGGAGAGCCTACGTAAAGAGCTTTCATCCCCGAAATCCAATTCTTCCAGAATACTCTGTGAATATATCTATCACATTTGGGTTGCTTTCTCTCTCCTCCATTGCAGTGTGAGCTCCTCAATGCCAGGCCCTTGGCTTTGAATATAAAGCAAGAGGAAACCATCTGCCAAAATATCTGTATTCTGAAAGAACATTTAGTAAATTTAGAGACACATGACTATGAGAGTATGTTTTATACTGTCTTGGCTCAGGGGACCCCTCCCCCCATCCAAGTATAGTGTAAGGCGTGCCCTTCTCCCTTTCATTGTCCAGAGCCCCACACCTTTCTCTTCAACATATTTAGGAATATCTTAGGGAAATACTCCACCTGGGGTTAATCATCCTGGAAGGCATTTTTTGTTAAATGATGAGAATTTCTTTCTTTGGTTCTCAGGTCCATATTCCTACCAGAAGACCTAGACCCCTAGTGGTTAGTGTTCAATTGCTCTCATGATGTTAAGTCAGCACTCAGAAGTACTCTTTGGATGCTGGTTAATTAGACCACAGCTAGTAGATAAAGTGGGGTTTGGAATTATACCAATATGGTGCTGTTGCTGCCAGCAACTCTAGGAGACAATTGTCACTGCTGGACCAGGAATCTGGCCAGTCTAAAGACATTCCTGTGATCCTGCACCTCCATGGCACTGGAAAATTGTCATGCCCAAAGAACCAGGTTTGGTGTTTCTTTCTCTCAAAGTCAGAATGCAGACTTCCCTGCCTGCCTCTGGCTGGAGAATTCCTCATCTGAAGGCTTAATCCCCATATTGGCTCAAGTGCTCAATGGTACAGCACCACTGACCAGAGACCAGAGAGTAGACCAGAGCAACCTGGGGATGGACATAAAGGCCATGAGTGTAGAGGGTCATCAGGCTGAAGATGAGGATAAATGTGTTGTCCTTGGCAGGAGGTGTAGCATAACACCCAATAACTGGGATGGCTTAGATTCACCTAAGCCTGGTCAGCAGGCAGATAGTCAAGGGGTCAGTGAGGCCCTTGAGGGCAGCAGGGGCCAAGTGACCTTTTTGGTCTGCCTTGTGCCCTGGACATGAGTAAACTTCATCTTACCCCCAAAAGATCTTAGAAATGGGTGGGGTAGGGGGAATACATTTCAGAGAGGAGAGAAGGACCCAATAAGGGATTAGGAAATTTTAACTTAGTTTATCAAAAAGAAAATGTTCTGAACTGTAAAGGAACTGAAACAACTTTAATCACATCCCAAAGCCCACTTCTTATCAGCTGCCGTGAGATCTTCAGCACAAGAAAATAATGTAGCTCACAGTGTAGTGTACACATCTGTGTGGCTTTCCAGAGATCTGATGTCACCGTGACTGTCTCTGGTTAGTATCAGACATGAGAAAGCGCTTAGCAGGAGCGTATGTCTTGAAGGAGTGAGCAGAGGTGGAGAGTCAGTGAAGCGAGGGAGAAAGGAAAGACCATTCCAGGTGGGTAGAGAGTGAGCATAGGGTTCCTGGGGAGGAGGGCACAGGGCACAGGTAAGGAGAGGGAAGAAGGCCAGTGCGTTCCAAAGGGAGAACAGGCAGTGCCGGGTGTGTGTGAGTGTGTGCCTCTGAGTGTGCAGGGCGGAGAGGGGAGGCCGGAAGAGTGTGGTGATGTCTGAGCTCCTGGCAGAGAGCTGTTGTGCCAGAGCTCAAGTTTACAGTTGTCCATGGCCAGACATTTGAATTTTCTTAAAAAGAACGAACAAGTAGATTTCATGTACATTTAAATAGAGACAATTTCTAATTTTCCAGCTGATTTGATACTTCAGTTTGCTTTTCCTGGACTTGTCCATCGCTTTTTAATGTGACATTCATGCTGAACTGAGGAAACTCATGATGTGTCTTGAGAGTATCTCCAAAGTTAGGATGTGAACGACAGTCACTGCACCTACTGCCCCTTAGAAGCTGAAATGGATCTTACAGGGGCAAGGAGTGTGCAGAGTGTGGATCTACGAGGTCACTTTCCTTCTTTCCCCTTGTTGATCTGCATGGGTGATAAAGTGTGGCTAATTTTTTTTTTTTTTTCTCATTTGCTGTCATATGTTGATCCTCACAAATTTCTGGATTCTGGACACTAGTGATTTCCTAATATCCTATCATCTCTTGTGTCTGCTACCAACTGCTTCTGATATGTTAATTTCTGGCCCACAAGCACTTCCTGGCAAGGTTTATCCATGCCCTCAGGCCTCCAGCCTTGACCTTCCTTCCCCACCTTCCTTCACCAGCTTCCCATGCATTTCCGGGAATAGGAGCCACAGAGCTTCCCAAGGAGTATCTCAATATGACAAAGGGGGTGAAAACTAGTTATAGAACCGTGCATGGGGATTCACAGTGTCACACTAGGGCCCTGGCTTCCTATCTAGAATTACATGCTGGATCCAGTCATGTTAACATTTAGTCAAGGGTCCACTCTCTCTGCTTTCCCCGCTTCCCCACACATGCATTTACATGCACACATGTATGCACATTGTGGACACATTGGTAGAATGATTGGTTTGAAGAGGACTATAATGGTTAAAACCCTAGTCTCTAGGAATGGCTCCACCATCGTGGTCCTCATAACCAGTGAGCTGCAAGGTAGTCTGTACATCTTACCAACGTTGGCAATCAATCACGCTGGATACCAAATGGGGAAAGAGAGATTCAGGGAGATCAGCTTGATAGGAGGGAGCTGAACGATAGAAGGCAAAGGGCCAGCTTCCTGTCTGTATTGAGCGTGTCACAAATGGATGCCAGGAAGTCCAGCCACAGGGAGAGAGAAGGTAAATTGAAGGACAAGTCTGAAGGCACTGCAGCGGAAGACAGGGAGCCAAAGGTCACCATGAAACGAGCAGCTAAGCTGTGGTCTTAAAAGGACCCGGATGAGGTATAAGGGACCGAAGCACCACCCAGGAGGTCTTGAAGAACCAGGCATTCGCTTGGGGGGTTTTAGGGCACAGCTGATAGCTGCTCTGGAAGAGAAGAGGCATTGATGGATCTTGTAAAGGCAAACAGGAGGGTTCACAGATCGTTTTTGGTCTGAACCAAGTTTAACATTCTCCCTCCCCTTGCTTTTCTCTATGGGGAGTCTCGAAGCACAAAGCATTCCACTAACAATACACATTCAGTTCTCAGCCTCGTGTGCTCAGTGGGACCTCCACAGCTTTCAAAATTGCAAAGAATGGAGAATACCCCCAAGCTTCATGGTCTGCACTGTAATTCCAGGATGAATGTTGAGAAGAACTGATAGCGTTCCGCCTGGAAGGAGGGATTTTAACTAGTTGGAATGCAATGATACAATTCTCCATCCATTTTTCAAGTTCCCAGCCAGTTCCGTTTCAGAGCAAGAAGAGCAATAATAAATAGTGAGCCTAAACAGGTTTACCCAGAGATCTTAATAAATAAAAGTTGGCTGCTTCAAAACCTACCAGTGCAGCTCTGGAGTTCGTTATGACAGACCGTTTGTTTTCATAAAATATAAGATGTGCATTAGGGACTTGAGACCAGTGATGCCAGCAGGGAATAACTGTGGCTTAGCAGGCAGATTTATATGGATTCAAACCCCAACCCTACCACTGGGGAGTCGTGTGACTTTGGAAAAATCATTTATTTGTTCCTCCGAGTATTAATTGGTAAAGGAGGCACAATAATGATACTCCTATCTTAGAAGGCTCTGCAAAGGACAGCCCATGCCCTGGGTGAGGGATAA
Source organism: Enhydra lutris kenyoni (assembly GCF_002288905.1). Taxonomy (NCBI): domain Eukaryota; kingdom Metazoa; phylum Chordata; class Mammalia; order Carnivora; family Mustelidae; genus Enhydra; species Enhydra lutris. The sequence continues at coordinate 35,627,456 of NW_019154096.1, read as the reverse complement.
GTCCTACCTACAGAGAAAGCTCACTCAAAGAATCTGTCCCCCTATAGGTCTTTCCAAGCAGAAATGGGTTTTGAGTGGGTAGGCTCTAAGCGTAAAGTGGATGTCAGGGTTGGAATGTTCTCTTGGCCATGTGAGAAAGGGTGCTGGGGGAAAAGCTCTCATGTTAGCTGGGGCTGTGCATATGGCAGTGGAGCTGGAACCCTGGAGGAAGAAACAAAAGAAGTACAGATGATTTGGGGGATAAGAGTTTGCATCTTAGGAGGTAGATGTGATCATGCAGGGCCCGTGAGCCTTGGGTAGGAGGAAGCAGAGATAGGGCCAAGTAAGTTTTGTATGACAAGCCAGAGTCTTGCGGCACTTTATTCTTATTGATCAATGTTCAAATTCAAGAAAGTCCTGTGAAAATACCAGGCTATCTGCTCTATGCTAAGAGTTTCCTCAGTGAGACTGGACTGGGAGAAACCAGCTGCTGAGGTGTGTGGGACGGAGGCTAAGGTAAGGGACAAGAGAAGAAATCAGGAAGAAGCCATTGTGAGCTGTCTGCTCCGAGACCAAAGTGGGCTAAAAGATACATAGGAGAGGCAAAGCCCTTCTACTTAATACTACTCCTCCTTGTGTGACTTGGCTATCAATGCAGTAGAGGTAAGGATTCTGCCGTCTCTCACAGGAAGCCATGTGACCTGGATTGGGACAGAAAGACACAGCCAGAACTGTGCCGTGGGCTCTGCCTCCGAGGCAGTAGCTCCCTGCATAGTGGAATGGATGGGTGATTGCAGGAGGACGCTTGCTTCCTTCCATTGTCTAGGTAACCGGGTGCCTGAGCACCTTCCCTGCACCCCCAGCAGTGAAGACTTTCTTATGCAGCAACTCCTGGCCCCTGCAGTAATTCAAGGGGGTTTGGACACACTTGCTACTACTCATGATCTTAACTGATGGTGAACTGAACTGCATTCTGCGTCCCTCCTGGCCACTGACCATGTTTGGCTACTTGCTGTTCCTGCGCTCCGCTTCCAGCATGATTCTCCAGGCCTTGATGCCAGGCTTCTCTGTGCATTTCAGATAACACTCAGCCCTGGGATTCTCCGTCAGCCCTTGCCTAGACCTTGGGAGGAGAAACTTAGCAGATGTGCTGTAGTCTGAAGGATGGATGAGGGAATGGCTCACCCGGAGCTCTCAGCATGAACACTGAAGTCAGATTACCTGCCCTGAGTCCCAGCTCTGATACTCAGGGGCTGTGACCTAACTTTTCTAAGCTACAGTTTGCTCATCAATAACATGTGGGCTAATAATATTTTCCTCTTATTGTGAAATGTGAGGAAAATATTAGCCCCCATGTCGTTGTGAAATATGAGGAAAATATTACCCCATGTTATTGTGCTAATAACATGTAGCACCATAAAATATTATTAGAACCAGGCCAGGCACATGTTAAAGACCCAATAGATGCTAGCCTGTTATTAATATTCCTTCACAATACTCTCTTTTCCTGCCTAAACTAAACCACAAAAATTAAGGCCTGGCAGATGCCCTGTGGCCCAGGATCTATCTTTATCCTGCTGACCCACCATGTGTTCCCAGAAAAAGACTGTTTGAGGAACATCCATGTCTGTATCTATTTGAATCTCCCCAGACAAGAGCCTGAAGGTACTTACTCCACGATAAACTAGTCTGCTGAGGTCAGTGTAAATGGAGCCGCATCGGTTCCCTGGTGATTCTGTAATTGCTGGCTACAAGATCGATCTTGATCACATAAGCGCGGTTCGGGAAGGCAAGTCTGCACGTCATGTGTACACTTCCTCTGTTGCTGTCTGGGATGCCCGTGAATGCGGCTTCTCCTTCCTCTGCCCAGGGAAGGTAGCTTTGAGTGCCTGCCCTTTGGGGAGTGAGAATTACCGGCAGCTCTCCACGCACGATACTAGAAAACAAGTTGGTGCTGTTCTTCCCCCTCATCTGCAGCGTAAGGTGCTGTCAAAGGAAAACATTAACAAATTGCAAGAAGAAAAAGATCCAATCAACAAAAAAATTACAGTTTTCACCATCTTGAAAGGCAATTATGAAACAAAACAAAATAACGGCCTTGATCTCATTTGGTTCTAGGGGGAAACTGCAAAACAGAGGGCAAGCAAGTTTCAGCTTTTTCATGAGGGATAAAAGACATCTTTGAGAGAAGGCAGACAAGAAAACCCACCTGAAGCCAAGCCATAGATTGGAAGGGGCAGACATTCTGAGTGAGTGGCGCTCGTGTGAAGATGGAATTCCTACCCTTTTGCTCTTCAGTGTGACAGTATCTACATGTTAGGACTCCTTTACAGCAGATAGAAGATCTTATACTTCACCACTCACCATAAGTGGGTATATTTCTTGAGAGGAGAGAGGGGTGTTTTTTGAAACCCGAGGGCAAGTATTCAGTACTGGTGGGGAGACTTGATAGTTTCTCTCATTATATCTTATTTTTCTCCTCTGCAGACCAGTTTTCTCTATTTCCAAGCCTACATAATTAAAAAAAAAAATAGCTTACATTTTTAATTTTACATGTTGGGTATCCAAAGAAGTATAGCTTTTTATTCAACTCTAACCTTTAATACTTAAAATTCTGATTGGCCCACCTTGGGTCATGTGGCCCAGTCAACTATAGATGGGGCAAGAGTGGGGGCGTGATCACATTGTGCAAAATGCATACTAGGAGTTCTTTATGGTGAATTCTTTATTGGGATGCCACGATGTAGTTAAAGTGACGTCACTGAGCTAGGAAGGTGCTCCAACAGTCATCTGCTACAACCACACTAGACAACGAAGACGCTCAACTAATATCCTATCAACAGTTTATTAAATCAAGTAATTTATAAAGTCAGAACTGATAATGTCAAGAAGAGGTTTACAAGTACTTTCAACTCTCTCTGCTGGTATTTGGTTCATTTTATTCTGGCATGAGAAAAATGAGCCTCAGGCCGACTTTCCAGATTTTAATGTTCAGGCCTCCAGGTCATCTGGAGAAATTACTTAGATGTGGGAAGGCATCTCTCCAGAGAAGTACAGTGTGGTGAGGCCGAAGTCTCTAAAGCTACTCTTCCTATAACTCTTGGAGTCCACCGGTGGGTGTCTGCCCTCCTCATCTGTGTTTGTAACTTTCCAAATGATCACTCTTCACCCTCTGGGCATCAGGAACTGTGACCGTGGCATGCGCTAACTCTTTACTTTCTTGCCCTGGGAAGTTGAAATCTTACCATCTGACCCAAGTGCTTTCTCCAGTCCCAGAAGTAGGATCACTACTAGGCAGCTAGCCTTGCTCCCTTTCCTCAGGGCTTATCTTCGGCTTCCATTAATTTTCAGTGGGCAAAGATGCCTCCCAAATAAAAGGCACCCCTGCCCCAACTGAAACCCTCCTCACATCTGACTGCCCTAGCAGGCAATGCAGAGGGGAGGACAGCTTTTAGAGTTCTGTGGCCCCTCACTTAATCCTTCCACCCTATAATCCTGTGAAGATTTCCCTGAGGGGAAAAAAGCAAGGGCTGACCAACTTTCACAGAAAAGAAGGGTTTTGTTGTTCTGCACATGGTGGCCGTCATTCAACAGAGCAAGAACCAAGAGGAAAGGAAAGAGTAGGGGAGGGAGGTAGTTTAAACTTATCTAAACCCAGATCTCCTGCTGTTTATCAGAATATAACTTGAACAAATAATTAAGAATTACATAAAATTTAACAGCAAAATTATAGTGAACATTTTAAATTTTGGCTTGGAGCTCCTGGACAGTCAGTTGAGCATCCAACTCTTGGTTTGGGCTCAGGTCATGATCTCAGGGTCCCAGGATCTAGCTCCACATTGGGCTCACCATGGGGTGTGCTTGAGATTCTCTCCCGCTCCCTCTGACCCTACTGCTCATGCACACTCACTCTCAAATAAATAAATAAATAAATAAAATAAATCTTTAAAAGTAAATAAATTTTGGCTATAATTATTTTTCCTTTAAAGAAACTAGAAAAAAAATATACACATACAACATACCCAGAAGAATGCACAAGGCACACGGGTAAAGCTAGATTAATTTTCTTTTTAAATTTAGTTTTGGATTTATCATAAGAGTGAAGGGTTAAAGTGATATAAAAATTAAGGTCAGCTAGATTAATTTTTATAAATTAAAGCTTCTGTGCCCCTCTCCATCATTTTCCCTCTACAAGTAATCACTATCTTGACTTCTAACACCATTGGATAGTTCTGTATGTTGCTGAAATTCATGCAGTAGGTACCCTCTTACGCCTGGTTTCTTTTGCTTGAATTATCCAGGACTTACCCATGTTCACATATTTGGTGTGCAAAGTTTATTTTCAATTCTGTATAAGACCGCACTATATGAATAAGACACAACATATTGATGCATTCAAATGTTGATGGTTATTTGCATTGTTGGCATTATGAGATTATTATAAAAAAATGCTGCTACAAATGTTCTTGCAAATGTCTTTCCACGAAGAAAATACATATGGAATATATTGAGGAGTAGAATTGCAGTGTCAGCATGTATACGTGAGATCAGCTTTAGCAGATAGTATCAGTATACTTCAGTGGTTGTACCAATATACATTGCCAGCAGAAATCTATGAAAGTTTCCATTGGTCCCATGCTTCCCCAACAAATGTTATTTTTAGTATTTTTTAAATTGCCAATTGTGGTATTTTATATTGCTTTTTTAAAATTTATGTGTTTGATGACTGAAAACTTTTTCCAATATTTATTGGGCATTTGGATCTTAATTATGATATTCCAGTTCAAGTAGTTGGTTCAGTTTTCCACTGGGGTCTTATTGTTTTGGCAAGCCCTCTGCACATAAATATTTTTTCCTCCATGTACATTGCAAATATCTTCTCTCACGCTATGATTTGGCTTCTGACTCTCTTAAGTGTGCTTATTGATGAATATAATGCTTAATTTTAATGTAGTGCAATTTAACAGGCTTATATTTATTTCTTGCATCTTTTTAAAGAAATCTTATATCAAGTTCATGAATATATTTTCTTTACTGTTTTACCTTTCACATTTGGATCTATAGTCCACCTGTAATTAATTTTTCCATATGATGTGAATTAGGGATAAAGATTTTTATATTGTTATCCAACGAAATCCTTATTGACATAGAATATCCTTTCTCCTTTGCTGTGAAGTCGTCATTGCCATAAATCAAGTGAACATCTCAATGTGGATCTCTTTCTGAGCTTTTACTCTGTTTTAGTTTTTTTCTCTGCGATACCAATACCATACTATCTGAAGCTTTATGGCTTTACAAAAATCTTGATAGCCAGAAATATAGTTTCACTAATTTTATTCTTCTTCCTTAATTTCCAGATATATGGAGACTCCACAGGTTTTTTTGTTATCAGTGTCTAGCTTAATTCCACTGTGTTTAGAGAATATGCCATGAACATATTATGAATGATTTAAAATTTTTTAAATTTCCTTATGATCATGCATTAGTCCATATTAGTAAATATTCATACTTGAATATTGCTTTTTGCTATGTGGTATGCATATTAGGTCAAGTTCAAAAGAATTTTCTGTGTTCTTTTCCATAGGCTTTTTAATATTTTGTCTACTTATTAGATCAGTTTCTGAGGGGGACGTGTTTATGTCCTCCACAGTAATCAGAGATTTGCTTATTGCTCCTTTTATTATAGTTAATTTGTGCTTTAAGGAATTGGAGTCTATATTGTTAGGCATCCACAGATTTGGAATTGAGAAATTATCTTTGTGGGTTTGACTCTTTTATCATTGTGAAACTGACTTCTCTTTAACTCTAGTAATGGTTTTTTGTTTTAATATCAAGTTTTATAAAATTAGTTCTAACTGATATTCTTTGGTTTTTGCATTTATACATTTTTAATCAGTTACTCCCATTTTTGTCCAACATTTGAAATTTATCTCCTTTGGGGCACCTAGGTGGCTCAGTTGGTTAAGTGTCTCCTTTCTGCTCAGGTCATGATCTTGGAGTCCTTGGATCAAGCCCTGTGTTTGGTTCCCTGCTCAGCGGGGAGTCTGCTTCTCCCTCTCCCTCTGCCTCCTCTCCCTGCTCATGTTCTCTCTGTATCTCTCTGTCAAATAAAATCTTTAAAAAAAATAAAATTTATCTCTTTCAAGATAAGTTTTTAATCATCTCACTATTTTTTTCATTCAATTATTTAAATTCATGATATGTTAGGTTTTAAATCTATCATTTTTATTGTGCTTTCAACTTGTCACAGCTAGTCTACTTTTCTTTTATTACTCTTTTCTGGTATTTTTTTAGTGATCAAGTTATTTTTTTATATGTTCTTTCCCTTTAGATACTCTTGTTAAATAGGCATTTACTGTCTTGTTAGTGGTTAGTTTAGATGGTACAATACTTTGATTTACTTGAGCCTAATAAAAATTAGTTTCTTTTTACCACTTCCCAGATAATGGAAACTTGTTAAAACATTTTTTTAAAAGATTTTATTTTTTTATGTGACAGACAGAGATCACAAGTAGGCAGAGAAGCAGGCAGAGAGTGGCGGGGAGGCAGGCTTCCCACCAAGCAGAACACCTCATGCGGAGCTTGATCCCAGGACCCTGGGAACACGACCCGAGCCAAAGGCAGGGGCTTTAACCCACTGAGCCACCCAGGGGCCCCTTGTTAAAACATTTTTATTTAATTTATATCCCCCACCATTCTGTGTTACTGTTATCATATTTGTTTATTCTATCATTTAAGATCTCTAAAATACTGTTACTATAGTTTTATAAGATTAATATTCATTTAGAGTTACTATCCTATGAAACCATCCATCATTTCTTTCTGATTTTCATGGGTTCATCTGGGATTGTTTTCCTTCTTCCATGAAAACTCTCCCTAGTATTTTTAAAATGGTAGTTTTCTAGAAATTAATTCCCTCTCTTTCTCTGTCTACAAATACTTCACTTTCTGTTTGAAGAGATATCTGGCAGTTATATTTCTCTAGTCCTTCATACATATCTTTCCATTGTCTTCTGGCTTCCATTGCTTCTTTTGAGAAGTCACACATAGTCTTATTTTTTCTTTTGAATTTATTGTGACTTTTGAATTTTTAAATGCTTTACCATCCTCAGTTTTCTGGACCACTGCATTGAACTTTTGGCTCACTCTTTCTAGCCTCTAAGGAGATGGACTACAGTTAGGGACTAAGCTAAACACGTGTGAGAAACAAACAGCACTCCTAGGAAATAATGGCAGTGTGGCTGACCCTAAGTATGTAGGATCTTAGAAACCTCGGGACATTTTTTTATTACTACAAGGTGGTACAGACATCTTGGAATGTTTATATGTGCTCCAGAGAGTACAAAAGTATTAGAAAATGCCACTGTAACTAAAAGATCCTTGAATATCAAAACATGGATCACCTCTTCAGGGGTATATATGGCTTGTCAACAAAAGACCTCCTAAGAGATGCCATGGTGCATCTCACGGAATAAATATCTCCCCCGCCCTCCCCCAAGCTAAATTACCATATAGACACTACTCCAGAGAAAGCAGGTAGTAGAGACCTCAAATTGAGACTAAGATTTTATCACTCCAGCATATGTGTGTGTGTGTGTGTGTGTATACACAATATAAGGAGAACAACTTTTGGGGAAAAAGTTTAGTAAGTACAGATTGTTGTCTACAATTCTGTGCCAAAAGAAAATTTTCCATATATAAGGATATAAACTATAAGGGTCTATATGTAAATATGTATCCATATGTGTGTATATATATGTATATATATATTTCCCTATATATATGTATATTTTCCCCAAAAGTTATTCTTCCCACATTTTGAAGTTTCAACAAAACTTATTAGAACTAGAAGATTACAGAATGTTCCTTTTATTAAGAGAAAACAATGCTTAAAACACAAAATCAAAATGATTGCATGATTTATAAATGGTTTTTAGATGTATTATTAACTAAGAGTAAAGAGCTAAGAGACTGTCAGGGGACAGTTTCAAGGACTGTCCCAAGGATAAAGTGCACTCTCTCTCTCAAATTCATGTCATAGAGACATGACATGTCTAGCTGGACTCCAGCAAGGACTTTCTTGCTCTATTGTTGGCTGTCCAAATAACCCTTAATAAGTCCTTATCCATCATAAACTTTGCCAGATGCTTTGGGTATATAGATATAGATATATAGATAGAATATAGTTATATAGCTAAAATATGTACTTACGTATTCACATTCACATTTGGATCTATAATCACTTTATACTATACTTGCTTACCTGTTCAGTGAATATTTTCTCTTACTCCCTTTCCTGCTCTCTTCTGCCTTCTCAATGACTTTGAATCTGTACATTTTCCCTTCCAGTTCTATTGTCCATCCCTGCCCTTCTCTCAGGTCTGGGCCTCACCTGTATAGACTGCATCAGTGTCTTTAAATGGTTAACCCCAAGTGGACCAGAGATTAGCTGCCTCTTCCCTTGCAGTTTCCCAAACTGCAGATCAGGGAGCAAGATACATGTGGTGATTGTAAGCCACTAAGTTTTGGAGTGGTTTGCCATTCCCTGTTGGATAACTGGAACAATCCGCTTGCTACTGTGGTTACTTGCACTCTGACTTCCTGCACGCTCATCTGTTAGCTTGTAAGAAGGAAGGAGATAGATCCTCGTGCAGATCTTGAAGCACTGAGCCACGTGAAACTCCATACTCATAATCCTGGGGAATCCAGTCCTGGTCTGCCTAGAGTCTGATGAGAAGACAAGACAGGAACAGAAGATTATGGCCAGGAAAGTCAGGACCAAGGAGATCCAGGCTTGAGCACCAGGACAAGGTGAACGTTTGAGAGCCAGGATGATCTGTAGGTTTTGTTTTCTGTGTGTTCGGTGCATCTATTAAGTTGGACATGGCTGCTTATAGGAGTTGGACAAGGCTAGCCAGGAGGCAAAGCGGGCGTGTGAAGAGTGACGTTGTTGGCCTTGTTCTGTTTGTGCTGACCTCGAGGCATGGCCCAGTTCTGAAGTATGGAGCAAATTCTTCGGCATAATTTCCTTACATTGACCTACATTTGTGCTCCAACAGCTGTTTAAAAAACTGCCAGTCTCCAAAATAAATGGTGTTGTTAATGGGGATTGCAACCATTCAGGCTCTTCAATGAAACCGAAGTTGTGCCTTTAAAAAAAAAGCAATGTACTTCCTTTTCTGACAGCCTGTTGTTTAAAATCTTAATCGTAGTTCTTGATGGTGGAAAGCAAATGGTGCATTGACCTGCTGGCTAGTATTAACCTTGTATTTCATGTTACCATAATAAAATACTGTCTTGGACGCTGTTGGCAAATGAAAGGCAGCCACAATGCTTATCAGCCACCGTAAATGAATCATGACTAAATCAACAGATTTGAATATAATAGAAATTTTCTATAGAATTAAATTGTGGGAAAAGAGTTAATCTTCCCTTGACAATTTTATACTGCCTACGAGCATATGGCCCCTTTACTACCATATATGTTTTAGGAGCAATGACTGAAGTGTCACTTGACAAACTGGTGTCTTATAAATGACTCCAAAAATAAATAAAAATAGATAAAGAAGAACATCAGAAAGTTAATGATCCTTGTAATTTGACAGTAAGGCGCAATGTTGTCTTCTGACTTTCCTTGGAGAGCTTGGGCCCCCAAAAGAAATTTGGCTGTATTTAAAATAACGGGCAATGAGAAGCAAGTGTAACCTCTGTGCCACTCACATATAGCCAAGAGTGAGGTAAGAACATAAAGAAAAAGAGGAAGAGGAAGCAAAGAAAGACAGAAGGACATGGGAAGGGAAAGTAAGGGCAACAGAGTGAACAACAGCAGGAGCCTGGCCTATTGAGAGCTACAGTGTGGTAGGATGGAAAATGTTATGAGTATTTTTTTTTACTCAGGGAGTCAGGCACTTGAATATTTACAATCTTACTATTTACAATCTTACTATTTACCAGCGAAGTAACTTTGGGCAAGTCACTTCAACCCTGTGATCCTGATTTTTTTACCTACAGAATAGGGTTAATGACACTTTGCATGGTTGATGGGAGACAAGTAGAGCAGTGCCTGACCTCAAGTGTGAGCTGAATACTCATTGGCTCCCATCCTCTGTTTCCCAACGTGTGCTTTCTCTAGCCTTCTGACTTTTGAGAAGAAAAACAAGCTAGTCAAGATGCCTAGTATTTTCAGCTAAGTTTCAGAAGTGAAGATATTATCTAGATCTCTCTAATAGCAGTTTCCCTTGTGGAGAGCCTTCCTTCTGAAAAGACTGGGTGGACGTCTCTTGAAGAGAAGGTAGAGCATCCTTCCATCCAGAGGCAGCCAACCTAGTCCAGCATCTGCCCCATCACATTGGATTGGCTTGTTTCTCAGACAGCTGAGGGATTTGCCTATTTGTATTTCACACTGGGCCAAGTCCGTGCAGCTTAAGAGAAAATGTAGACAGATTTTTTGGCTTACCTGTATTACACAAAGTTTCTCAGGGTCACAGTCCAATATTGAAATACTATTCACTAGCAACTAATGTTTTTAATAAGCTGATTCCTGGACTGGTTCCCTCTGACTACAAACTCTGGATATCAGGGTGATTGCTAATAGGCTGCTCTGTGGTGGTCAGTCCTATCTTCAAGAGCGCAGGAGTTGGGGGCACCTGGATGGCTCATTTCCCCTCAGGTCAGGATCTCAGGGTCAGGAGATTGAGTGTCACATCAAGCTCTGCACTAAGTAGGGAATTGTGTCCCTCTCCCCCCACCCCCTGAGAGAGAGAGAGAGAGAGAGAGAGTTCTCATTCACTCTCTCAAACAAATAAATAAAAGCTATTTAAAAAAGAATGAAGGAGCTGTAAGATTTTAAATGTCATGGAGAATTCTTTTCCATCATCAGCAGTCCACTTGGCCTGAAGTTAGTGAACGCTTGTTGCACTCACATGATCCCAAGGTCCCAATCTGGAGTCCCCAAGTCAGGTACAGCATTCCCTAGTCCACGTTCATGACTCCTTACTTAGCTCTCTCCCCAGCCAGGCTGTGAGCTTTGTGAGGGCAAAGTCTCTCATCTGTTCTCTCTGAAGGATGTTTGTGAGTTTATCAAGTAATGAAACCCCTAAAGGAAATAACATTATAATGACATCTTGCTGAGTAAATGCTGGTCTTCTGATTCTTGCAAGGAGCTATTACCTGCATGGGTTAGATTTGCCACGAGACAAGAGTGCTTTGTGTCAGAAAGAGAGGTGAATTGTCTTCAACTTTGGAAAGGAAAGAGAGCAGAGAAAAAGATCTCTTTTTGTTGAGCATCTACTATATGCCAGTTAGGCAGGAACTTCAAATAAGTTATTTCATTAAATCGCACAATAGTACTAGGGATATATGGTTGGAAATAGAGATTAGTCTAGAAATAGGGATAAAAATACTGGTAAAAATGAGTTTGTGCCTTGAGTCTGCTGAAGGTGGTAGCTGTTTCTTTAGAATGGCCTGATATTACACAGAACAAGTGTAGGCCTGATGTGCACAAAACTTACATCCCACGCACGACTTCAGTCCTGGTCAGGAGAGAGTCTCTCTCACTTCTCTTAGCGATGAAGAACTGAGTCAGGTTGCTGAAGCTGCCTAGTCCTCATGCCCTGCTTCCTCAGTCCTAAGCCCAGTTTCTTTTCATCCTGATAGCTTAACAGAGGAGGAGGGCTCAGATTGAAAAACAACAACAACACACAAAACCAATATGTACTTTGTCTCCAAAACCTTCTAAGAATTGAGAAAAAGAAAGCAATTCATTTTCCAGGAGCTGAGGGATACGGTACTATGCATTAGGCATGAGTGCCACAGGCAACATCAGTCCTTTCCTCTGCTTCCCTAGAAAGCATACATATCTTTCAAAGACCAGCAACCCTGAAAACAGGTTGCACTGCTGAATACGGTATTGACTTAGAAAAAAAAAAATCTCAGGCGCCATATTGGGCAGCAGTAACAGGCAGCTTTTAATGCCCTGTCTACCTTCGCACCAGTGTGACGCTCTGTACTGAGCTGTCACTATAAGGCAACTAAACAGGAAAAGAGTTGGCTGTGCAGTGAGGTGGTCCTGGGCTCCTCTAGCGGCTTAAACACGGGCTAACTCTGACCTCAGGCGAAGTTCTTCCATAAAACAGCTAATGTCAGCTCCTCCACAGACGAGCTGGGAAGATGAAATGACATAACTTATGTTGAATGGCTGAACAGTATGTGGCTAGGAAATTTGTGTTTTGTCATTTTTGCTTGTATTTGTTTATCTGTTTGCCTTTCAAGTTGAGGATTTGGACTGGATTGCTCAACCAGTTCTTTTTATTTAATTTTTTAAAAATTTAAAAAGATTATTTATTTATTTGAGAGAGAGAGAGAGACAGAGAAAGACAGCGAGAGAGGGAACACAGGCAGGGGGAGTGGGAGAGGGAGAAGCAGGCTTCCCACTGAGCACGGAGCCTGATGCAGGATCATGACCTGAGCCGAAGGCAGAGGCTTAGCAACTGAGCCACCCAGGCGCCATGACAAACCAGTTCTGTTCATACTGTGAGCTTGTGTTATTAGAATGCCAAAGATAACAGAAAAATGTAAAAAAAAAAAAAAAATGAAAAAAGAGAAAGAGTTATTACCCCATAATGTATGGTACTGAATGGGAGAAAAGGGATGTGCCTGGATGTTGCTGCTTTCCATAAATGGAATGATTCAGTAAGCAACTTTAATGAAAGGAAAAAGGTTTTCCTCTCCCTTTGTCTCCCTCTTTCTCTCTCTCTCTCTCTCTTTTTTTTTTTTTTACCCAGAGTCAAAAATCAGGGAGACTTTGTTTTCAAGGAAAGAAAGAAAGGATGTCAGGTGGAAATAGAGAAGAGATTGAAAAAAGAGATTAAAAATACAGAGAAAATTGAATTTGCATTTTAAGTGTCCCAGATATGATAGCTGCTCATTCAGAGGGCCTGGTGCTGTGGAGATCGTGGTGTGTAGGGAGGGCCTCATACCCGTGGACCTCACATTACAGACGTGATTTCAACCTTGCCCACCGAAGTCCAAGAATTTCATGCCCAAGTGTCCCCACCAGGCTCTCCCTTCCTGCTCTGTGGTTGTGAGGACATCTGACTGAAAGCACTGACTCTGTTTCCGGCTGCTTTATCACTACCTGAAGTCACAGGATAGTGGTAGCCATAGCAACACCTTTGGTATTGCTAACCTGGGGTTATAAACTCTCAGGTAGGAAACGGGAGACAGACATACTGAACCAAAAGAAATCTAAGGCGGGGGGAAAGACTTCAAATGTACCATTCCCCTCAACTCCAGACCTCAGTAGATTATAAATTAACAGCAAGAAGGAAAGGGGAGGGAACAGTGTTTATTAAATATCTCTTGTGTACCAGCTCCTGTGCTAGGGGCTTACCTCGATTTTTTATGTAATACAGAAAATCATCCAGTGAAGCAGTGAGGAAGGTATAACTATTAACCTCCATTACTTAACACACAAACAGAAATAACAAGTTGTTAGGTAAATTGCCCAAGGGTACAAATTTGGTTAGGTAGTAAAAATGGAATTTATGCCATCTCCATCAGATTCTGTCTGTACCTTAATTCTGGTTTCCAGTTCATGAACATTTCTGCTGCAACATTTCATTTTACCACCAGCTGTCCTTCCACCCAGCTGGAATCCCTGTCAGTGAACTCTTTGTCCCTGTGGGCTCCCCTCTTAGGACTAGTCTGGACTTCTCTAGTGTCATGGCCATAATAGTCCCAAGCACAAAAGGGAATATAAGAGCCCCCTACTTGGTCTTGCGATAACTATCTAAGGACATCCATATCCACTGAACACAAATTAAAAAAAAAAAAAATCATTGTATGTGAGGAAAAAAAAGAAAACTCAAGAGCTTGATCTAAGTTGACAGCCAAAATGCTGGAGTTAGAATTATTGTCAACTTTTGGCTTAATTTTGGTAAGGGTGCAAATAGCATGATTAGGAAGTGAGAAAGACCATAAGAAGCTAAAAAGGGGATATGTGTGGTGACTCCACCTTCACTTTTTCCTCTTTCTTATCGAGATAGTGGATTTCAGTATCTGGAGACCTCTAGAATAAACTGTTCTGTGCAGTGGGGCTATAGGACATTTTGATCCTTTCGTGTTACTCTGAATTTCCTTAAGTTTTAATAATTATTATATATTGCTTTTCTAATTGTAGATAAATGTTCAAAGAAAATATGAGATTTTTACTAAAAATATGGCATGCGTATACACACACATATGAAGGTGCACAGTGACATGTTCAGCAGACTAGTGACTAGTGTCAGTTTAAATAGGTGGCAGGAAGGGCTTGATTGGTGTTTTAATGAGTTGGTACTGAGCTCCTTATTAACATTGGCCACGCTGATGTGATTTCAATGTGATTTAATTGCAGGACCTGGAGAGATGAAGGCTGACTCTGGAAGTTTGCACATTCAAAATTTCCTTTCCCTGTGGGATGCTGAATCCATCACTTCAGAAAGACTTGTTCTGGAGCAGAACAAAGCTCAGGACTAAAGGTACTTCTTGTTTTGGGGGTCATTGGGAACTTCACTTGGGAGAAGATTGGCACCATGTAGCTCTAGTAATGGGGGGAAAAAAAAACCCCACTCAACATGCATCGTCTCCATATACCATGTGTGTGCTGCTCTGTGCTCTAAAATCAAAAGTCCAGATGGTAAGCAGTATCTTTCTGTCAGTATGAAACAAGGGACTATCACACCAATGATGCTTGCTGTCTATGCCCCAGTCATTCTGCTTAAGGGAATGCTACTGGACAGCAAACTGGCAAGATGAAAAAAATCCTTCGTGAGAATCAACGAGGGAATGCAGTCAACTATACTCAGTATTCGATCAGTTTTTAGTATTCTCAGTTTGGCTTAGTGTTAGTAATTGTTTCTAGCCTTGGAATTCTAAGTTTTCAGTGTTTCATCTTTCCTCCATCCATTCTGTGTATCAGCCCATGTCATTTTTATCCTACCCTTTGATATTGGGAATAACTTTATTTAAAAATTAAAGTCATAAGCATTGTTTTAAAGGTGACATGTCAAAGCCTACATTTGCCTTCATCATTTACTCAGTGGCTCTGATCATGATCTCTCTGGTTTTTGGAGCTCTGATTCCTTCCTCAAGCCAGCACAGCCCCAGAGCACTTTTGTTTGTTTGTTTGTTCTTTTTTAATTTAATTTCTTTTCAGTGTAACAGAATTCATTGTTTATGTACCACACCCAGTGCTCTATGCAATACACGCCCTCCATAATACCCACCACCTGGCTCCCCCAACCTCCCACCCCCTGCCCCTTCAAAACCCTCAGATTGTTTTTCAGAGTCCATAGTCTCTCATGGTTCATCTCCTCTTCCAATTTCTCTCAACTCCCTTCTCCTCTCCATCTCCCTATGTCCTCCGTATTATTTTTTTTTAAATATTTTATTTATTTGTTTGACAGACAGAGATCACAAGCAGGCAGAGAGGCAGGCAGAGAGAGAGGAGGAAGCAGGCTCCTTGCTGAGCAGAGAGCCCGATGCAGGGCTCGATCCCAGGACCCTGAGATCATGACCTGAGCTGAAGGCAGCGGCTTAACCCACTGAGCCACCCAGGCACCCCATGTCCTCCGTATTATTTGTTATGCTCCACAAATAAGTGAAACCATATGATAATTGACTCTCTCTGCTTGACTTATTTCACTCAGCATAATCTCTTCCAATCCCGTCCATGTTGCTACAAAAGTTGGGTATTCCTCCTTTCTGATGGAGACATAATACTCCATAGTGTATATGGACCACATCTTTCTTATCCATTCGTCCATTGAAGGGCATCTTGGTTCTTTCCACAGTTTTGCGATTGTGGTCATTGCTGCTATGAACATTGAGGTACAGATGGCCCTTCTTTTCACTACATCTGTATCTTTGGGGTAAATACCCAGTAGTGCCATTGCAGGATCACAGGGAAGTTCTATTTTTAATTTCTTAAGGAATCTCCACACTGTTCTCCAAAGTGGCTGCACCAACTTGCATTCCCACCAACAGTGTAAGAGGGTTCCCCTTTTTCCACATCCTCTCCAACACATATTGTTTCCTGTCTTGCTAATTTTGGCCATTCTAACTGGTGTAAGGTGGTATCTCAATGTGGTTTTAATTTGAATCTCCCTGATGGCTAGTGATGATGAACATTTTTTCATGTGTCTGATAGCCATTTGTATGTCTTCATTGGAGAAGTGTCTGTTCATGTGTTCTGCCCATTTTTTGATATGATTGTCTGTTTTGTGTGTGTTGAGTTTGAGAAGTTCTTTATAGATCCTGGATATCAGCCTTATGTCTGTACTGTCACTTGCAAATATCTTCTCCCATTCCATGGGTTGCCTCTTTGTTTTGTTGACTGTTTCCTTTGCTGTGCAGAAGCTTTTGATCTTGATGAAGTCCCAAAAGTTTGTTTTTGCTTTTGTTTCCTTTGCCTTTGGAGACATATCTCAGCACTTTTGATAGGATGTTTGCAAATAGCATTGGTCCCTTAGGACTGCGGCCTCGAGATTGCAATGCCAAGCTCTCCTTTCCTAAATCATTTACTCTTCTTTCTGCCCATTATTGTCTCCTTTTGCTACCTTTCCATACTGTATGTGAAGATGAACATGGCAGCTATAACCTAAAGTAAACACTTTTTAGTGAATGTCCTTGCACTTTAAAGTTTGGAATCAAAGAATATTAAGGAAGAGTTTGGAGGGAACTATTCAGGGCTCAGAACTCCACAGGCAGAGTTTAGACCCAGTGGTAAAATAGGAACAGCAGGGAAAGATAGGTAGAGATTAGGAATCAGAGAAAAATCCAGCGGCTTGGGGAGGTCTCCCACAGTGGGGACTTTGTGGGCAGCACACAGAGAACAATTGGGATATGCATCCATGGCAGGTTCCAGCAATATTCTGCAATCCATTTAGCCTCCAGACAGAATGAAATATGAACAGCCAAGACAGGGGTGTGAGGGATACATGTGCAAATAATTAATGTATTGCATCTCAACTTCTAATTAACCCCTTTAGCCAGCTCCGTGAAAATGGATTTGGGATCTTTGAATATTTTTGCTTTGCTAGTAAACACATGCTAAATTTTGGCAGTAGAGGGTGACAGAGAGTGATTGGTGCAGAAAGAAAGAAGTTTTGCTTCCTCATTCCAGGGTGCTCCTTGGGTGGACTCCTGTGAAATGTGTGGCTTCTTAACTCTGGCTTCTGTCTCTCACAGGACATCCCCAGCTGTGGGTGCAGTTTCTCCAGCATCTGAGCCCTGCAGTGTAGACCGGACAGCAACACTTGAGATCCCTCTCAAATACTCTTCAAGTAGTTATGTAGAAGAGTGCCTCTAAAGAGACACCTCCCTGGAACAGTTTTCTGAAAAGTTTTGGAGGGTAGAATTCCAGAAAGTTCTTTAGATATGTCACAGCATGGGATTTTTTTGCCTTTCAGTGAGCTGCAGCTCTGCATCCCCCGTGAAAGAGAAGATACTTTTATTCTCCACCCTCTCTCCTTTAAGACAAAAAACTCAGATCCTTGAGTTCAGTCTTACTATATAATTCAAAATTTGAATGAATGGAAATATAATAAAAGTTAATTCAATTTTTCTGTATGGGATCAAGTCATGGCAATTATTTTTGAGGAAAAAAAAAAACTATGGACATGTGTAAGAGAATAGAATCCTAGAACATTTGAGTGAGAAGGAGATCATTTATTCCAATGACTTCATTTTGTAATGAGGAACTAGAATGAAGTGGCTTTTACTGGGATGAAATTAGGTCAAGGCCTCCAAACTCATCATGTGCTCTTTAGGGAAGTTACTTAAATTCTCCAGGTATTTCTAAAATGCAGCCAGGAGTAAAAACCATAGATCTAGATGGAAAAGTCAGACTGTTCACTGGTGTAGAAAAGGTGTATGTGCAAAGGAATTTTGTGTATCTCATTTCTTTCAGGTCCAGTCCACCTAGTTCTCACTTCTCCATATGAGCCACTCTCTCTAGGCTTCAGTGATCAGGAGCTATCTTTGAGGAAGAAGATTATAGTGATGATAACAAAGAATAATATTTGATGCCTACCTTGTCATCAAAGTCACTAGGACTGAGCCCCCAACCCCCTCATAATCTGTAGGCTCCACAACACCTGTGCCTCACCTTCACTATGATTAGCACCTTCTTTGCATTCATTGTACTAAGGCTTACAGTAGCGCCTCTGATTATTTTGTTGATGTCACGGTCATGGCCATGACAGTGGTTTCTGTTCTGGTTACATGGCTCAAGTGCATTGGTATTTTCCTAGCAGGTCTTTGTTCTCCTTTAGTAGTCTCCATACTGAACTAGGGAATATGTGCTTCATTGGCTGGTGTTAAGTTCTTTTACTTGGAAATCGAATCCCAACCTTCTCAAACACAGCTTCTTCTTTGATTTCATACCCTATGCATCAGTGGTCCAGATTTTTTAACTTTAAACTTTAGTAAAATTTAAAAGTTGCTTTTGGGGGTGCCTGGGTGGCTCAGTTGGTTAAGTAATCCAACTCCTGACTTTAGCTCAGGTCATGATCTCAGGATCGAGAGATTGAGCCCTGTGTTGGGCTCTGCATTGGATATGGAGCCTGCTTAGGATTCTTTCACTCTCTGTCTCTCAAAAAAATAAAAATAAAAGATACATTTAGACTGACATATTTTACTGGGCCAAGTCAAGATATAGAGAAAAAAACACTATTTAATATTACTATCTTTTCATAAAAGATATTTGATCTCCAGAATATAGAAAGGATGTGATATTTAAATAAAGGGCATTTCTTTAAATTTCATAAAATGTATTTTATAAAAAGTAACCACACAATACTTTTTTCTCATTTTTATACAAATCATTACAAATGGACTATGGTCCATGAAGTATGCATTTCTAGGAATGCTTAAGGCATTTGGTTGGAAGATTATTTATATAGAAATTTTATGTATACCTCTATGTGTCACTTCATAATTCATTTCCTTATGATTCCTAGCCAAAGATCCTCAGTTTAGATGGGGACTTCCCACGAGCAAGAGTATTCTGTAGGCTCCCCTAGTGTTAAAGATGATCAGACCTTCTCAATTTACTGGACATGTTTTAGTTTCATTCTTTGGTTATAAGGATCAGGTCACCTGCTTTATTTCCCAAAAGAGGATGTTGATTTTAAGTAAACAGGTATACTGAAACTGGCATTGACCTGGAAATCATAAGTTCTCTTTATTTCATGGGACCTTACTCATGATCTTTGTACATAAAAAAGTATGAGATCAAAGAAAATATTGAGGATGAAAATGAAAAAAGAAATATGTTTACTTTAAATGTTTGCCACAGAGAAAGTCCAGTCTTCAGGAGAACTGGGTTCTCTGAATAAAAATACAGTGAGATTGAAGAGGAAAAGAAAGTTGCAAATAGTCTGATCATTGGTAGAAAAACACAAGTTGTCTCTTATAATTAAAATCTACAATATTGTATAGTCTACAAATTGTGTAATCCAAGATTGTATAATCTACAAATTATAATCTACAACAAGGGTTGGTATATGTCTGTGGATATCAGTATTGTGAAAGTCTGAGAGAAAGTTGTTTTCATTAGGGGATCAGAAATATACAGGAAGGGCTTGAGACAGTATTTACTTTTGGGAATAGACGTAAATAGAGTGTTGGATTTTGCAGTTTATCTCTTAGTGCCAAGTTTTCATACATATGATATAGAAGATAACAATAAATAATAAGTATACTTAGTCATATGGAAATGGGGCAAAGTGTTAGTGTTGCTTTGTCCTCTTTTGTATAGAATTCCCTCACCATGAACTACTTCATTACTACTTATTTCAAATTCCTGGAAGAAGACTCTAACTGACCACATTCACTTTTTCATGTCAAGTCATGGATCGCTGTTCAGCCTGTTATCTTACTGCCTTCAGACAGAGTGCTCATCTTTGGTTCATATAGCTGTAAAGACTGGAGATGATGGGTCAGAAAGAGGATATATAATGGCTGAAGGCCTGGCAGATTCCTCTAGAAGGGAGTATGGGCAGGCAAGTAGCATAAATACCAGGTTCTAGTGCAGCAGCCTTTGACCTTGGCAGCCATTAGCCTAAACTTATTCAGTCTTTAGCAGTCCACAAGACCCAGCACCCCTCAAGCAAATAGAAAATCTGTTAACCTACCCCACTAGCCTGCCCAGGCATTTCCAAAGGCCAATGGAGGGAGGGCGAAGATTGGTGATTAAAATGAGGTCAGGAAAGTGTAGTTTGGATGTGCACAGGGGAAATGGATTACATTTGCTTGACCTGTTACATCAGAAGAACTTATAACTGCCGCTTTTTCCTTAAAGATATTCTGGGTAATATAGGGTAATCAGGGTCGTCGTTGGTAATCCTTGAAGCGAAGACAAGAAGAAACTAAGTAAATGAGATTTTTGAAGTATATATAATTTGAGATGGATGTACTAATGATGTGATATCTGTTCACAAATGCGTCTATAGTTGCAAATATTTTTTATGCTTTTCTAAATAGGGTAATACTTACTTTAGAAGGCATCACAACAAAGGCTCTGCCTTAAAGACACCTTTGGTGGTTGCTGAAACTAGTTGCCGTAATGTCCCACTGATGAAATTTGTGTGAACCCTTTATTTAAAATTGTATTGAGTTCAGAGGAAAAAGAACTGAAACTTTTGTAGTTTATAGAGGTACTGAAGAAAGAAAATTGTGGTAATGTTACTAATAGTGTAATGAAAGTCATAGGTCACAAGTGCTCACTATGACGGGGTAAAATGTGGTGTGGTTACAAGAAAGAACAAATCATGATACTGACGGTGAAGGAAGCTGAGTTTCAGACCTACCGTGTAACTAGGTAGCTGTATGAACTTGCACAAGACAGTTATCCTCTCTGAGTTTCCATTTCACAAGCATTGAAAACAGAAACAAAATTCCATTCATGTTGAACACACTATGTGAAAAATATTGCCCTTCTTTCTGAAAGGAGAGTAAAGGAAAAAGCATAGGAAATAGACTACAAATGGGAAAATCACTGAAGAGTGTATAGGAAAATAAAAGAATGTGAGAGAGACAGAAGCAAAAGGGAAAGAGAAAAATAAGGAGAGCAAGACCTCAGACCTTATATGTGTGTGATTTTCCCCCAAAACAAGAATGTCAAAGCCAAGGCCACCAATCATGGTAGAGATGAGGCTCCTTCATGCATTAGCTTTGTGACCACAACCCAAAGCCATCAATGCCCCAGAGGGCTCAGTCCTCTCATGTATCAAAAGTATTAGATGAGATGATTGAAAGCTACCCTCCTGATTCATGACTTAGCTTTATATAATTGTAAAAGGGAAAAATTTCATTTTATTTGTTTGAAGCTGCCAGATACCAGTTGTGCCCCTGCCTTCCTGAGAGGCCAGGAAACCCAAAATGCTTTCATGACATGAATATGTATATGCTCATGGATATCCCTCAGTACCTTGGGCGAGCTCATTCAGTAATAAAATATCAAAACTGTGATTTCTGTGATTACTCTGTTTGCTTAACAGAGCAATGCATCTGCCAGGAAGGCACGGACTAGACCTGGACATTTGGTAAACTCTGCAGGCCGCATCCCAGCTCACCATGACCAATGCTAGACCCTTGCCTTAGCTGTATCTGGCTTAGATATTAAAGCAAGCTTAGCAGAATCACATGGCTGTGCCTCTAGAGCTTCCGGGACTTTTGTGCCATATGGAAGGTCTTCCTCATTGTTTCTCAGGCCTGGGGCCGGCAAGCAGTTTGTGCATCAGCCTCGGTGCTGAGACAGCAACTTGTCACTCACAGTCAGATCTGGCTTAGCCTCCAGCAAATATCTGCCCGGCTGTTTAGTTTTATGGGGTTACCGCCTCCCTGCGGCAATGCTGTTTAGATATCTAATATACTCCTTATATAGCAACCTGGTAGAATGGAATGGGAGCACATATGAGGGAAACTGACTGGTTTCGAATCAGTCACTCTCTCATGAGCTGAGGGGTCATGAATTAATCTCTAGATTTCTCTGAACCTCTCTCTTCATCTATAGCGTGGGAATAATAATGATAAATGCTCCATTTGCCTCCTTCTGAATTCTCCTTCACCATGTAATAATGCATTCACAGGTTGCAGGGAATGGGATGTGGCCATCTCTGGGGAGTCATTCTTCTGCCTGCCAGAAGAAGTAATTACTTTCTGATGATGTACAGTGGGCTAAGGGCACTGGGGACGGGAGAAAGTTTAAGAAGGCCATTCCTGCAGGTGAGACTGTCATAAGACTTATTTAGGGAAATGCAGGCAGTATAATGAGGGAGCTTGCCCAGGGGTTAGAGAGGGAAGTGGCTAGAGATGAAGCTGGAGCAACAAAATGAGGGCCAGAGCATTTTCGGGTGGTAGGAAGAAGCTATCAGCTGTTCATGGAGGGATCTATGAAACAAGCATGTTATCGGTGTTGGAGGAAAACCATAAGAGGGTGGTTTTGAGGAAGACCAAGAGGCGTGGATATGCAGGCAGGAAGTATTGAGAGAATTTTGCATTAAAAGACAATAAGACACTGTAATGGAAAGGGAGACAAGGTAAAGAATTTAAGAGCTTCTTGAAGAAACAGCTGACGCTAGTGGCTAGATGCATGTCTGGATGAAAATAACTGTAATTTTCAGTTTAGGTGCCTGAGCAAATTCTGATCCTGTTTTCCTAGTCCTCTCTCCAAGAGCTCCCTCCACACTCACTCAGGAAACTAGCTACCAAGCAGCATGACTGAGATTTCCAGGCCAAGCCATTGAAGCTGGGAATGAGGGACTGGTGAGCTGGGAGGCTGTGTGGGCAGGACCACACTGGCGGCAGCAGCATGCAGAGCTGTCCTTCACTCCCACCACATCTCCTCTGTCAGACCTCCTGCCAAGACTACCTATTTCTTGGGTTAAAGCTTTAAAGTAACACACTATCTTTTGACATGGCAGCCTATGTGGCTAAATGCTCACTGCATTCTCCATTAGCTCTATGCTCCTGTCAAATAAATGCTAACATTAATTTTTCAAGGGCAGTAACTTAGAATGGAGTTTGCAGATGTAGCGCTAGCAATCCCTGTCTTAGCTTGGGCTGCCATCACAGCATATTGAGGACCAAGTGCTGAAGCAACAGAAATTTATTTCTTGCCATTCTGGAGGCTAGAAAGGCCGAGATCAAGGTACCAGCAAGGTAGGTTTCATTCTGAGGACACTTCTCTTGCGTTGGTGGTAGCTTCCATTTTGTTGGGTGCTCCCATGACCTCCTCTTATGAATGCCTGAGGGGAAAGGAAGTAAGCTGTCAGGTGTCTTTTCTCATAAGGGCACTAATCCCATCATGAGGACCCCACCTTTATGATCTCACCCAACTGTGATGACCTCCTAAAGTCCCCATTTTCAAATACCATCCCACTGGGGGCTAGGGCTTCAACATAGGACTTTATTGTGGTTGAGACACAAACATACTGGCCATGACAGTTACATTACTTTTTTCTTTAGCTCAGAGATTCAAGGAAGGGCCCTTCTTCTTACTCCTACTCCCTTCCCAGGTACACTCCCACAACTCATTGCTCTATCATGGCCAGCCACTTGCCTGTGGAGGAAGTATTCATAGACGACCTTTCTTTTTTTTTTTTTTTTTTTTTTAGATTTTATTTATTTATTTGATAGACAGAGATCACAAGTAGGCAGAGAAGCAGGCAGAGAGAGAGAAGGAAGTAGGGTCCCCGCTGAGCAGAGAGCCTGACATGGGGCTCGATCCCAGGACCCCGGGATCATGACCCGAGCCAAAGGCAGAGGCTTTAACCCACTGAGCCATCCAGGTGCCCCCATAGACGACCTTTCTGTTTACAAGGTTCTTTCATAGGACTCCAAAGCTTTGATCAGAACTCTCTGCCTACTCAGTTATCTTTGTGATGCACTGGTCCATCAGTCCTCTGGTAGAGCGAGAACATTTCTGGTCTTAACAGCTTGTCTTAACAACCTCAGCCTCACGCACCTCTGAGCTTCCTTGCAATAAGTTGCAGCTGAAATTTAGGTCCTGCAAGGATTTTCTTGTTGCAATACCTGCTTGGGTCTCTGGGCTAATGTCAAAAGGGTAAATCATTCTGGTTTTCAGAAATTACATTGATGTCGTGATGTCCATGGATAGAGAAGGGAATGTTCGAGGAAAGGTACAGTTGAGGGGGTTTCTGTCATCATCATAACCCACATTCCTTAGTAAGTGACTGTGGAGTTATCAGGGAAGATGAAGCAGTTGTAAATTTGCTCCCCTTCAGAGAGATTGATTTAAGACCTGTCCTCCCGACATATTTGGGCATTTTATGGTCTCTCGCCCTCTGATGAGTCTTAAGTGTCAGACACACCTGGATTTGAGAAACCATATGTCTTCCTCCAGTACCCAGAATTCCTGCATCCAAATCATAGTCTTTTGTAAATCCCACATAATTTACAGATTAGAATACATCTTTTTTTACCCTAACTACCAACGATGCTATTAAAACAACCCTTCCACGGGTAAGCTACCAGAAACTATTTTAGGATTAAAGAAGAATGCAGGATAATAGATGTAATTTACATGTGGTGAGGGTCCTGTGCAGTGACTGACACAGCAGTCAGCCAGTCCATGCTGGTCTTCTTTTCCTCTAGTGATGAGAACCCATTTTTTTATTCAGCCAGGTCTTCTGTCAATTGTCATGTGAAAAATAAAGTTGAACAATTTCTTAGTAAAGCAGCCATTACTTATTATTTTTTTTTTCCTGACCTTGACTGATCCATTAGTATGGATTCCCTTGTTGATCTCTTTTTACTCTGGGCTCTCTGGCCCAGTAAGGCTAAATGCAATCTAGTAAGTACAAGGTAAGACATTCTCCCACTTTACCCTCAAAGCCAGCCTCCGCTGTAGGTATTTTTGTCTATATCTGTCAATTGTGAAATTGGCTCAGAGAGGTCAGCTAAGTTGTCAAGGTCACACAGCTCCTTCCATGTTGAAGCTTCCTGGGTTCATTTTATAAGTAAAATAGCTACCACTAAAAATTGCTCTCTAATCCTTACTATTTTAATAGCCACCTTTTCAAGGTAGCCCAAATGACTCACATGACACCCAGGGAAATCAAATACTTCCTCGGTTGAGCCAACAGGAAGAAAGGTGACAAGTGGTACATGGATTTTATAAACTGTGGGCGGGCATAGATTAAAGTCATTGATCAACATCATAGAGTAAGTCTGCTGGTTGCCTTTGCAATGAGGGAAGAGAAATTTGCATTTCTTATTTTCAGGACAATAATTGTCCTGCTGTTAGGACGTTGTCGTGTGCTTGGTGCTGATTTATATGCTAAAGCAATAGGATTCTCCTGCGGGCTCTCTGCAAAGCAGAGGAGTGCCTGCCATGTATCCACCTTTGGAGGGGAGCTAATTCTACCAAATTAGCTGTGATTTATGGCCTTTAGTCTGTGCTGTGTTTCTGACAAACCACGTCCTGAGAGCAACAAGGAGGGAGGAGCTGAAGAAGCTAATGTGGAGCAAGGGTACATAGACACTGTTGCACTTGGAATACATGATCTGTATCCCTAATAAGGGCTGCCTGGAACAGAGCAATTAGGAAAAGGCCCCAGGCCATACCTGGCTGCCCAATTGCGATACCAAGTAAAAAGACCCCAAGTTCGAGCTCACTGAGAAGACAAGGGCATTAACTGATCCCATAGTTGCTGTAGGTGTGCTCTGTGCAGTGATCTGTACCTCCTGGGGAAGTGGTCTGTTCTAGGTATATTTGTCATATGCTACATACCATGTATATCCTTGACCAGCTTTGCCTTCAGCTTTGACTTCACCGATTAATACAAAAACAGACAAAAGAAAGAGGTTGTTCATCACACGCTGCAGCACGGAGACTGTCAGTATTTGAATACTTTGAATCTATTATTTGAATCCTGGCTCCTTGGCTTCCTTAGCAATATGACTCTGGGCGAACGCCTGCCATCTCCGTGCCTCCATTTATCTGTAAAGCACAGATGGTTGTAATGATTAGGAGAAAAGTAATAGAGCGCATGCCACCTGCTTTCCTTTTAGGACTCACAGTTACATGTATTATTCTACTCCTTAAGTGCCAGGTACATATCTAATTTCTCTGTTGTTTCTCCCCAGACCCTCAGCCCAGCATAGGGATTGCCACTGAATTGAAACTCAATGTATATATATATATATATTTTAAAGATTTTATTTGACAGAGATCACAAGTAGGCAGAGAGGCAAGCAGAGAGAGAGAGAGGAGGAAGCAGGCTCCCTGCCGAGCAGAGAGCCCGATGCGGGGCTTGATCCCAGAACCCTGAGATCATGACCTGAGTGGAAGGCAGAGGCTTAACCCACTGAGCCACCCAGGTGCCCCGAAACTCAATGTATATTACACCTGACGCTGACAGCAGAAGGAACACTTGGCTACTCCCCTATTCAAGGGGAGAGCAGATCACCAACTTCCGTCATAGGAATTAGGACTAGTAGAAGACAAGAAAGATGTGATTATTTTATAAATGTTCTGTAGCATAATGTAGTCAAAGAAACATCACTCAAAACCCAGCTCCAGTAAACCATGAAATTTGGGATAAACCCACATTACTTCTCTCCAAGTCTGTGCTCTCACCTAAAATAACGATCCCTGTCTTATAGCTGTGTAGTAATGTAGAAGGCAAATAATTATTAACTGCTAAAGGGTAGTAGTGATATCTTTTGTTCTTGTTAATGTCATTATTGGGACTATTATTACTAGATACCGGGAAAGAAGCTAAGCTTTTTTTTTTTTTTTATGTTGTTCCTTGACTTCCACTGAGAGCCATCAGCTCTCAACTATGAAGTAGGTTAGTTTTTATTGGAAGGATTTCCTAAATCTTCATGGCAGTCATTCATCTAACCATTTATAAGAATGATCAAGCCTCTACCTTACCCCAGGCAGAGTTCTCAGATCCGGAATGCGATGGTGTATAATACTAATCATAATACCAAACTTCACTGAGTGCTTAGTGTGTGCGAGGCATCATGCTAAGTGCTTTACGTGTTTTCACTCATTTAATCTTAACAACAGCCCTATGAGTTGAATGTTACATTCTTATCCCAACTTTACAAAAAAGAGTGAAAAATTCCAGTAAATTGAGTAACTTACCCAGGGTCAGGCAGCTAACCAGTGTTAGTGCTGGAATTATCACCCAAGCAGTTGGGCTAATGGGTCTGTGCTCTTAACCACGACTCTTGTCTTCATGGAGCTACAGTTGGGGGCAGAAGATAGACAATAAGTAAATTAAGAAACGCATACATCAAAAAAAAAAAAATGCACACATCATAAAATTTCAGGGGCATCAAATATACTAGAAAATTACATAAGAGTCTAGAGAGGGGCAGATGAATCTTGTGATCTTGATAATCAGTGAATTTACCTACAAGGAAGGGCTAGTTGCCAAAAAATTTGAATAATGAAAATTCAAAACTATGTGTAGGTCCAAGGGCACAATTTCTCAGGCAGCATGAACAGGAAGTGGATCAGTATGTTTGAAGGGTAGAAAGAAGGTCGCCATGCCAAGCATGGCGCAAACACAGTATTGAGATTTGCTCTTGTGACAAAAACCCAAATGAATCTCAGTGGCTTACAGAACTGCACATGAATTCCTTGCTCATATTTCATATTGGTGGCTGCCCCTGTTTGAACTCTGCCCTTATGGGAGAGTCAGAAAAGCAAGCACTACCAGACACATAACATAACATCATGCTGCAAAGTAGTATCACTTCTGCTCAGTGCCTCCTGGTCTAAGAATGCCCTGTGGCCAAGCTTAGCAGTGGTAGGGGCAGTGATGCTTCTTGGCAAGCCCCCTGGCACAGGCAGAGGTGAGGTCCGATGGGGGGAGTTGCTGTCCTAAGACTCGGCAGAGAGTTCCTCTAAGGTTCAGGAAATCTGATCCCAGAGTAAAACAAGTCTTCCTCAAGCATTGGAGAAGCGGGTTGCTTGACCCTAATCTGTGTTGATGCCTGTTTTGGGGAGCTCTCAAGCCGGGTCCCCAAACCAAAGGAGCTCCTCAGATAAAGGGTTTCAAGTGTGGTCACATCCCTGGTTTTCTGTTCCAGGAAGAGGTGGTCCACGGATGGACAGGTTCTACTTCCCTGTGAATGTTGGAAGAAGTGCGGTGTGAATGGAAGAAAATATGCTTCGAATCCATTACAAACTTGGGCATTTTCATTCTAGCCAAGGTGTTAAAGGCAAATGACTTAACGTTGCGGAGTCTCATGCTTCTTATGCATAAAATGGAAACCTCATACCAACCTCCTAGATGATTGTAGAGAGACAAACCAGGGCTCACAATACTCGGCACACAATGCATGACTGCTATGTTTTCCTTTCTGATGACAATGCTTTCCTTTCTCTTAGGGAGGGAGATGATTTGCATCTATGATTTGACTTCATAAATGGTTAAGGAATTACAAAGACCAACAAAACAGAGGCGGTTGCGCTGTCCTCTGGTATCCAGGGACAGTATGTGTTATGTTAGTCTTGATCTCATGTGCCATTGGCTGTGATTCCTCCTTTTATACTACATGAAGGGAGTGGCTCTGCCATTTTTCCACTGGCAGGGCATCCTGGGATTGGCACACCTTTCCTATAAATCAAAATGACCAAAAAGAGATCGAGAGAAAGACAGAAATTTCCTTACAATAAAATGCTTTCGAGATTTTGGAATAGAAACCTCAGAGGTTACTGGCCCTGTTCATGTTAGATCCTCACCAGCCTGGCCACCTAATATCAAATTTCAATTTTCTTAACGTCCTAGAACCTGGCCAAGGGCTGCAGTAACCTCTGCAGATGGAGAAACGTTGGCAGAAAGGGTACAAGAAAGGACAAGATTGCCACCACAGTAAAGGAAACTGCTCTGCTGTGGAGGAAAACAAAACATAAGAGGAAGAGGTTCAGATGGCTTTCTCCACCCCCACCCTGCCCGCCCAGGGCTTTAAGAGACGTGAAAATGAAAGCTGGTGAAATTATCAAGTGAGGGGGACAGAGACTATTGATCTAGAAAAGAGAGAAGAAAAAACATCAGGCAATGAAGTCACATTAGCAAAAGCACTGGTATAAAACAAGAGAGCAGGGCAATTTTAGAAGTCCAGAGAAAGAAGGAAGATAATGAAAGATAATGAATGTCTTTTACTTCACAGGGAAGAGGAAAGAAAAAAAGA
Organism: Enhydra lutris kenyoni; assembly: GCF_002288905.1. NCBI lineage: Eukaryota > Metazoa > Chordata > Mammalia > Carnivora > Mustelidae > Enhydra > Enhydra lutris. Next base: position 35,598,257 of record NW_019154096.1, on the reverse strand, counting down.
GAGTAGGTAGAAAAGGATGGGGAAGGGCTGGGGGGAATGTGGATGCTGATAGCGGAAAAACCTCCCTTTTCTGTGGTACCCTAGCTGGTTGGGGTGAGGGTTCCGGGTGCTGAGGAAATGTTCATGTTTAACGGTAAAACCAACACTGATCAAAACTCTGCTCTACCCCTAATTACCTATGTGACACAGGCTCAATTATGTGCCCACGTTACATTTTTGTTTCCATATTTAAATACTGAGTATTCTCTTATCTGTTTAACACATTTATTGGGAGCTCACTTTGTGCCAGAAAATGTGTTAAGGGACCATAATAGTACCTAACTCATAAGAGTAGCAAGGATTAAAAGACATAGCATTCCTCTGCGTGGACACAAAATAACAGCTGAGTCATCAGTGTTTCCTGTGTGCTGAGCAGTGTTGTGATTACCTTATATGTATAAACTGCTTTTGTGGAAGGAAGAGGCTAAGTAATCAGCCCAAGATCATGTGGTTAATCAATAAAGGAACTAGGAATTGTAAGGCAATCTGGAGGGGTGTCTGGGTGGCTCGGTCGGTTAAGCACCCCACTCTGTTTTGACGCAGGTGATGATCTTGGGGTCTTGAGATCAAACCCCATGCCAGGCTCCATGCTCTGTGTGGAGTCTGCTTGGGATTCTCCATCTTCCTCTCCTCCGTCCCTCCCCCTGTTCACACACATCCTCACTTGCTCTCTTAAATAAATAAATGAATGAATGAATGGATGAATAAATGTGTGTGTGTGTGCATGTGTGTGTGTGTGTGTGTGTGTGTGTATGTGTGTATATATATATACATATATATATATATATATTTTTTTTTTTTTTTTAAGGGCAATCTGGCTCCCGATTCTGCAGTCCTAACCACTATGTCATACTACGTATGACTCAACACAGAAGCAGGACTTTAGGCTCAGAATCGTCAACAATATCTTAGCAAATCTTAGCTTTTGTATTTTTTTATTACATGTGACTCTGCGGTGTATAGTCAATATGTACTAGATCTTAGTATCAGCCTATCCCAGAATTCAAAGTCAGACCACTGTTTCTCAATGGGGAGACAGAGAAGATGTATAACACCCGGCTTCCCTCTAAATATATAAAAATAATTGGGGGGGGGGGACATGTATCTGAGCTTGAAAGCAAGAAAAGCAAATACTCAGTGCCACATGCAAAGGGAACTCAAATCCATAATAATAATCATAAAATGAAGTTTTGCTGGGCACAGAGGTTTTTTGTTTCGTTTTGTTTTTTAAGACTTTATTTATTTATTTGAGAGAGAGATGGAGCAAGAGAGAATGTAAGAGGGGAGAAGGTCAGAGAGAGAATCAGACTCTCCTCGGGGGCTGGGAGCCCAAGGCAGGCCTCCATCCCGGGACCCTGGGATCATGACCTGAGCCAAAGGCAGCCGCTTAACCAACTGAGTCACGCAGATGCCCTGCCATCTTAACCATTTTTAAGCATGCAGATCAGTGGAACAGAGTTTCACTTCCACGATTTTTTAATATCTGTTCCCACCTGACAGTGCTACCTCCTTCCACGAGGCTGAACAAAATCACATTCGCATTCAATGCCTAATCACATTCGGTGCCTAATGAAGACTGCTCTGTGTACAGGTAGGAGCTGGACACAAGTTTCCTTCTTAAAGGTGGAAACCTGCATGTGACTACTGATGAGTGCAGGAGGGCACAAAAATCTCACCCCAGGGAACTCAGCTGGGAAATAAGCAATCTGCCTCGGGGCCATGGCTAGAGAAGGCCCTACAGATATGGGAACTTGAACAATGTGCTGTATGTACCGAGAGGGGATGGGTCAGATTTCTGTGTTACTAGGAGGAGGAATGGACGTAAAAATTATCCCTGAGTTTGCTAAACCTGTAGGGTCCCGACAGAGGTGGAATTTCTCCAAACTTGGTACTCAAAAAACAGTGAGTAGCCCTCCTCCCCTTTTATGAGTACAAATGAAGCATTCTCAAAATTGATTACACAAAAGCAATAAAAATAAAAATCAATAGCAAAAATCACCAAACATTTAGAAACTACAGAACGTACTTCCAGAGTATCAACAGGTGAAATAAAGATAGAAATTATGGAGTATTTAAAATTGATTAACATCGAAAGCACAATGTATCAGAACATGAGGAATAGATCTAAGATTATTCTTAGAGGAAAGCTGGTATCTTAAAGTGCATGAATTAGAAAGGTTTAGGCGCCTAGAGTTCATGGCTCTGTCAGGCAACCCCATCTTTTGAAATCTCTCTGGGTGTGGGCAGCAATCCCCCCACCCCCGCCGCATGCCCTCTGTGTGCTGGTGGAGATAGCTCTGGGCCTTTACAAGCAAAGTGTGCTGCCTCTGGAGTGTGGCCACACCTGAGGGGCGTGAGGGGCGTGGATCCCTCAAGGTCAGGCAGTGGTGGTCTGACAACTGTCATCCTGCAGGTGTCTGTTCTTTGAATCCATTGTCAAACTGACCCTTGAACTTTGGGCCCATGAGGGGCTTGGCAACCCTAATTTAGATCTCTCACTTGCCTTTAGGGCCATTCTTCCATTGTTCCCGGCTTCTATTGAGATGGCTGACTATTCTCCAAATCATGTAGTCCTTGGGCTATACCCTTAGCAATCTCTCCAGATTGGCTTTTCATTCTTTGCAGTACAGGCTGAGTATTTTCCAGATCTTACATTCTGGCTCCTTTTCTCCTGACAGTTCCATCTTTAAGTGATTTTTTTTCTTCTCAAATTTTACAATAAGCAGTTAGAAGTAGCCAGACCACTGCCTCAATATTTTGTTTAAGATTTCCTCAGCCAAATATCCAATTTCATCAGTCACGAGTTCTAGCTTGCACAAGACATTACTACATGAACACAATTTATTCATGTTCTTTGCCACTTTATGACAAGGATTGTCTTTCTGCCAATGTTCCATAGCACACCTCTCTATTTCCATCTGTGGTCTCATCAGAATGGCTTTTATCTTCTGTAGACATTTTATTAAGGATTACTTAGGTATTCTCTAAGAAGCCTGAGGCTTTCTCTAAAGCTCGCCTCTTTTCTTTCTGAGCTTTTACCAGATGGTACCTTAAGGGGGTCCATTCATAGCAATGTAAGCTTTTTCTGGCACGTGCTTTAAAGTTCCACCGGCCTCTACCCATCACCAGTGTGTGAAACACTGACGTGGCTGGAGACGTTTTAAACAGAGTTAGTCCACTGTAGATAAATAGTCTTGGCTGGCCTTATTTGAACTGGGCCAAAACCTTTGGAAGGGGCAAAACAGCAATTGTTTTGCATGCAACTGCTCCTAAAAGTTTAACGGGCTAATGGGCATCTTGATCATAAGACTGTGGCTTGTGGACTTTCTGCAAACAGGAGAGTTAAATAATGCACACCAGAAATATTTCTTTGGTTAACACCAACACGATCGTACATCAGTGTGTAACAAAAAGTGTCACGGCCTGTTAGTACCAATTGACAATATTTTTCGTCCTTTTATCTGAGTCGTGCAATTGCCTCCATCTTTTTGCTCATAAAACCCCTTTGCTTTCAGCATATAAGTGGGAACACTATTTGGGTATTTACCTGAATCTGTCCTCCCCAAATTGCAATTCTTTGCTTCCAAATAACACCCCAATCTTGGTACCAATTTCCGTCTGAGTCTGTTCCAGCTACTATAACAAAGATACCATATACTGGGTGGGTTATAAACAGAAATTTGTTTGTCATGGTTTTGGAGGCTGGGAAGTCCAAAATCAAGGTGCAAGGAGATTTTCTGTTTGATGAGAGCCTGCTTCCTGGTTCACAGATGGCTCTTTTCTTTCTGAGTCCTTACATGGTAAGAGGAGGCTGGGGAATTCTCTGGGATCTTTTTTATAAGGATGCTAATCCTATTCAGGAGGACTCCATCTTCATGACCTAATCAACTCCCAAGGGCCCAACCTCCTAATACCATCACATTGGAGGATAGGATTTTTTTTTTTTTTTTTTTAGATTTTATTTATTTATTTGACAAAGAGATCACAAGCAGGCAGAGAGGCAGGCAGAGAGAGAGGAGGAAGCAGGCTCCCCGCTGAGCAGAGAGCCTGACGCGGGGCTCGATCCCAGGACTCTGAGATCACGACCTGAGCTGAAGGCAGCGGCCTAACCCACTGAGCCACCCAGGCGCCCCGAGGATAGGATTTTAATAGTGAATGCAGGGTGGGGGGTGGGAGGCCTTGAGTCTGCAGCACTGTGATGTAGGAAGTATTCTCTATTATGTTAACACCCTGAGATTTTGAAGTTTACCTCTTATGGCTCTCAGTACTTGAGAGCAACCGTCATTAGTTTAGTATGAGTAGGAAGTATTGGGGAAGCTGGTGGGGAAGGAGGATGACTGTAAATTCATAGAATAATCAGAGATGACCTTAAAGATAGAACAGAGGCCTTCAACCGGTAACATAGTTGGTATATTCAATAATCATTGAAGGATCTATCGAGTGCCTTTATGTTTCTGATTTTGTTTTTGATCCTTTGAAAATAAAAATACTGCAATGGACATATTGGGTCTACATTTTTTAACATAGTTTTTTTTTTTTTTTTTTTTTTTTTAAGGAAAAGATAAATCTGTAGTTGTGAAATTCCAGAGTTTAAGTATACACATTTAAAATTTTGATACATATTGACAAATGGGGCTATCCAGGAAGATGTAAAAATTTTACGCGCTCACCATTGCTGTTTTCCTATCTTATCATCACAGAGACGTATCAGCCTTTTCATCTTTGCCCAAAATAATAAGCCATGATGATAAAAATAGTTGATGTTTATTGGGTACTGCTTTTATACGAGACACATCACTAAGTACTTTATAAATATTAACAAAGATGATCCTTCTACAAGCACTACATGTTATCAGTGCTAGTTCTCCAGTATAGGTAAGAAAATTGAATTACAGAGAGGAGTGAATCAGTATGGATCCAGAGCTGGACCATTAACTACTTAGCTGTAATCAATTTAATAATTAAAATGTCTCATTTAAATTTGTTTCTTTGCTTATCAATGAGATTAAACTTTTCAAATATTTTAATTGGATATTTGCACTTCCATAAATTATACTTTCAACACTTTTCCAAGTATTATGTTGGGGAGATTGTGCATTTCATCCTTTTTTTTTTTTTTTGGTCTATTTGACAGAGTGTGAGAGAGCACAGTCAGGGGGAAAGGCAGAGGGAGAAGGAGAAACACACACCCCACTGAGCAGGGAGCCTAACCTGGGGCTCCATCCCAGGACACTGGGATCACAACCTGAGCCAAAGGCAAACGGTTAACTGACTGAGCCACCCGGGTGGCTCCCCATTTCATACTATTTCTAAGCTCTGTGCTATTTATCCCAGTTGTCCATTTGCCTTTTAAGTTGGTTACAATATGCATTGTTGGAGAAAGATATTGTTTGATGTCATAAATTATCATCTTTAATCAGAAGTCATTTAATATTATTGACTAGATACATACCTTTGCAAACAGAAACCAAAGGTAGTATTTTTAAAGTTCTGATAATTTGAACCAAAGATATAAATAAAATGAGAGAAAATAAAGCAGAATATTATTTCATACTAAGACAATTTAATAATCAGGTGAAAAAATAAGTTGTTAAGTTTTCTTTTTTTCATTGAAATATGATATACACAAAGTACACAAAACTCATGTGCCCAGTTTGATGAATTTTAACCTTATTAATACATATTAACCACCCAGATCAAAATGTACATTCTTGTATATAGCAAAATAGACAAAATAGTGTATAGCTCATATGTATACATCCATGTAACAACTATCCAAATCAAAACAAAGTATTTCCATCAGCCCAGAAGTTGCTTCTTGTCCCTTCTCTGTCCATATCATTTTACAGGGAGCCAACAATTAACTAACAGTTTTACTTGTTTTTGAACCTCATGTGAATAGAATCATCCAGGATTTTCTCTTTTGGTCTGGCATCTTCACTCAGCATGAGGTTGAGTGGATCACTAGTTAATTCTGGTTTTTTTTTTAATTGTAATATCCCATTATATAAATGTACTATAATTAGTTATCCATTTCTCTGTGCTGTACATTTATTTACAGTTTTGCATTTTTATGATGCAGATGCTGTGAACATTCTTGTAAGTATTAAGAGTTTAATGAAGAAGCCAAAACAAAATAAAAAGATCAAAGATAAAATCATCCCATTAAACCAACAACAATTAGCTATAAAGTTATAAAAGAGGTTCTAATCGTAATAGAACTAAATTACCTAAAAGAACAAGGGCTGAACTTAGTAGGAATTGTATTATATCTTTGTAAAGGGAGCTATAATATTTTATTGGGATAAATAAGGAAACTGAATTGATGCAGACAAATCATTTACCTGGATACTGTGGCTAAATATCATAAAAATGTTTCATATTCCCAATTTACCTTATAAAACTAGCACATTTGCAACTCTAATCCAAATATAGTTTTGGATTAAATAATGCCATAATTCATCTGGAAAAATAGCAATGGGATATACTGAAGGATATTTCATCAACAATAATGACCCTGATGCCAATGTTATTGAATTTTAGATACATAATGCAATGGGAGAGAATTGAGAATTTAAAAAGAAACAAAAGCCAAAATACTTGATGTATATCTGATAAGGCAACCCTTTCTAAAATTAAGAAAGGACTAATTAAAAATGTTGCCTATACTTTCAGAAGTGAACAAAGTGGGGCCTTAGTTTTAGGGAAGACCTTAGGTCTCCTCCTGGTAACCAAATGACATTGAGGAAGAACCCCTGGGGGAAGGAGATGGTCAGAGGTTCTATAGCAAATTTGTATATTTTGACACCACTGTTCTGAAGTGCTAAGCCTAGAAAGCAAGTCTAATAGATCCATCAGCATCAGCAGAATCTTGCATCTGCTGGATGTTTAATCAGGATAGATTAGGCTATCTACAGAAACGAAAACATCAACATCTCAGTGACTTGATGATGGAACAGTTTATTTCTCATTCACTCAGAGTGGGCTGCATGTCTGGGCAGCATCGTAGAGTTCATGTCCTCTAGTAGGGCTCACATTCCAGCATGCTTTGATCTTCGGGTGTTTCCACACCCACTGAAACAGAGAAAGGAAACATGGTTAACAGTGCTTGAGCTAATACATGCTTTTGCTCAGAGTTGCTGGCAAGAGGTAGTCATGTGACCACTTAGCATTTTGAGTATGTAGCTAGAAGATAATTACATACCAATACAAATTCCACTGCACTGGTCCACCTATGTAAGAGGGGGATGGACTAAATATAAACTTCCATGTCTCCGTGACTTTGCTCCCTCATGATTTTTTCCCACAATGCCAGGGCTAAGGTGGAGTTCAGCATCTCAAATGGATGGGGTTTTGGTCCCTGTCTACTGTTTTAGAAATAATCTTTCTAGGGATTTATAGAACTCCACATGCATGCTGTGCTGGGGGAGAGAGAACAGGTTTTCAAGGCCACTGAGAACCTTCTGATGGGCAGATTTTGGTGCTCCTGCATCAGGGGCATAAGCTCAGGTCCTACAAGCCCTGGACAAAGAGTTTCCATGTGAACCCCTCAGAGCAGGCTCAGAAGAGATCAAAAAGGATCAGGTGCAGAAAGGGATGGGCACATGGTCCCAAGAGGACTTGCCTGGAGATCCCAATGTCATGAACTCATATAATGCTCGACATGAATTAAATGTATCACAAAAATATAGTCCAAAAGCAACAGTGATTTCCAGGGGATTCTCTCCAACTCAAACACAGGGTGTCTGTTCTGCTTTTAGGGTATCTGCTATGCTTCCAACTGTTGCATAAGAAGCACCTCCCCTTTTCTGTCGTCTAACAGGATACAGATACCTACATCTTTATTTACTGGAATTTTTAGATGTTTTCATTAATTTCAAAGAAAATCGTCTTATAAATAAGAGAATATTGAAAATTTTAGATGCCAATTAGATTAAAAACGGCATCACTAATTTAAATGTGCATATTAAATACACTTCAGCTGAAAGTCAGCCTAACATAGAGGTGAAGGTGTTCTGTGCAGAGGAGGAGCTAAGCTTTAATGCCTGCTGTGTGGTGCAATGATTCCAACGAACTGTCAACCTCTGTTTTCTCACCTGTAAAACAGGCTGGTGAAGTCTGGAGATAGGGACTTGAGGTGAAATGATTTTATTTAAGATCCACTCCAGCTAATCCTTAAAAGTATAAGCTTTGGACGTTGGTAGCTAGGAGTGGATTTGGATTCAAGCTCACCTGTTACTCATCAGGAGGCTTTGAGAAAATCATTTGCCTTCTTTAAACCTCAGTTTCATTATCAGTAAAATAGTGATAATAATACTTCCTTCATAAGATTCTTATGAAGATAGATAAAATCATGCATGTCATTGTATCCCAGAGATTCTGGAATGCAGCAAGTTTTCAATAGATACTCTCTTCTCTTTAATAATGTTTGTTTTTTTCTGATGGGGGCTTATGTATGTTGCTGTTATTGTATTTATGTTGACATTTAATATTTCATGCCTACCCAATAAAGTTACTAAAATTCTTATGAAGTGCACTTTGGGTGTAAGTGTAGAAACACATACACACACACATGTGATTCTTTATTTCCTCTTTATCCCCTAGGTTTGCCAATTCATCCTTGTGCAATTTATTTAACTGATTATTTTGATAATCTATTGCTATGTAACAAATTACTATAAAATTTAGTGGCTTAAAAGGGAGTCAGCAAACTGTCGCCCATGGACCAAATCCAGCCCACAACCTATGGGCCATGAGCTAGGAATATTTTTTGCCATTCTTAAAATATTACAAAAAAAAAAAAGAGAGAGAAAGAGAGAAAGGAGGAAAGAAAATAAAAAAGAGGTGGGGGGAAAGGGAAAAATAAAAGGCAACAAGGTTGAACCTAAAATAGCTGCTATTTGGCCCTTTATAGGAAAAGTTTGTTGACCTTTGGCTTAAAGCAATCCAAATTTACGTTGCTTGTGATTCTGCTGTTTGGACTTTGTTTGGTGATGAAAGCGTATCTCTTCTTCACTGAATATCACTGAATGTCAGCTGGGAAGTCTTGACTGAGGCTAGAGGGTTTGGTTCACTCACCTGACATGCTGACTTGCTCCTGATTGGGATCTCATTTGGGTCAGAGGGCCAAGGATTTGAGTTTGTCTCCATATGGTCTGGGCTTACTCACAGCATGGTGTCTGGGTTCTAAGGGTAAGTGCATGAAGCCAAAGCCAGGCAGGAGCTGCACTAGCTTCAGCAGTCACCTAGATTCAGTCTTCCATAAGCTATTAGGCAGGCAGTCACAAAGGCCACTACCAGATGGTCTTGGTCCACTACCAGATGCTTGGTTGCAGACACACAGAGGCAGCAGTTACACAGGAACTCCCAGCTTTCCACCAGCCTCCCTACAAATTACCCCCTCATGATGTCACACTGGCATTTGGTCATGGGTGATTTCTTAGGTTCTCCCAAGCTCTGACTCACCTGGTTCCATCAGTGTTCCAGGAGGACTGATTCATGTGTTCTTTCTCTGTTCTTCTGATTCTCTTTTCTAAACTTTCATTTTCCCAGCGCCATCAACATTGAGTAAGGTCTAATTCTTTTAACAGTTCCCTTATTTTGTAGTATCTACAGTGGCTTTGCTTTTCCAATTGATCTCTGCTTGATCAGTTATTAGTATCAAAAGTGGCTTGAGAGGGACAGAACCTTAAAGGTTGGGATCTGAATTGGTTCTCTTCTCTAAATTTAGAGGCATTAATGACTCTGATGGCAGTAGTGTATATATTGGTACCCTAGCACATGTTGTAGCAAATAGTTACTTGTTACCTGTGGTTACCAGTAATTAAGTAACCTTGGTAACCTGTGGTTACCAAGCCAATAAACTTTGGGTGATCAAATATTTAATGCTATAGAGCATTTCATGGAAATGGAACACTGGGACTAAAGGTTTGTTCAGATGAAAAATGTGGGGAAAGAAAATTTAGAGCTCAGGACTTTAAATTCTCACCTCAAATCCTGGGTACTAAACCAGAAAGAAGCTCTTTCTCTGTTAGCCATAATACTGATGTTTGTGAAAAATAAACCCAAAGCCTAAGCCTGTGGATGGCTAGACTACAATGCAAATGAATTCACAACCTTGGAAGCTCTCTTTTGTTAAAGTTAGGGCACTGATTGTGAAGGGGTAGGACCTTGTAGATTAGAAAGATGATATCTGATAGATTCTTATTAAGCTAAAGACCTTGATATTTTGCTGAGCTTCCTTTGCCAATAGAATCAGTCTTCCCTCCCTTGTTTGAGAAGAACCTGAATGGCCTTTTCTGGAATTTCGTAGGAAATTTCTGATACTACCTCCATTACCACCCTTAGAAATGTTGTTCTTAGACTTAAAACTGAGCTTAATCCCCAATAAGTCCTAGATATCAAGTACAAAATGTGATATTGCAAAGAGGTGAAATAAATATAATTAGGTTGGGCTGAATTTATTAATACTGGTTTCTGTAGGAGAGACTCTAAATGGATTATATCAGTGCCGTCAGCTGGCTCTAACAGTGTGCTTACTTGGTTGACTGAAACATGAGCCTAAATTGGCCTACAATAACTGAAGGTGAGATGCTGAAATTTCCTTGATCTTGTAGAGAAAAGTATCCAAAGGCTAAGGGAATTTGAAATGCTGGAGTGAATTTATTATGGAAGATATGCTCATCCACTCCATAACTGTGTCCCACAGAAGAATACAAAGGACATTTCATTTACCAAGCCTTCAAAAGCACATTGGTGAGGGGCAACACTGTCATTCTTGAAGTGGTCTATAATGGTCGTTCTTTTGGTCAGGAATGACAGTGGGAGCTGCTACTATTGAGTAGGGCTTCCTGAATTCAGTGAGTCATGGTAACTCAGAGTTGCAGGAACCAAATGCTTTCATTTATGCACCAGAAACTGCCTATAAAAATATCAAACCAACAAGTAGCAAAATGGTGAACGTGGAGTAACTGTGTACGTAATTACATTAAATGTAAAGAGACTAAAAAGGTAAATAAAAGAGAATTTGTTAGACTGGATGAAAACACAAGGTCTTCCAAACACGTATTTTCAACAGGAGACAAAGTTTAATTATAAGGACCAGAAAAGCTGAAATGAAATGAGGGAAAATTATACACCATAAAAACTGTAAGTGTAGTAAAACTGGAGTGGGTAAAGTAATGTTAAATAGACTTCAAGAAAAGTGATACTTCGAGAGTAAAAAAGACATTACATAACGATAAAACAGTCAAATTTCAAAATGCATGAAGCAAAACTAGCAAAACAGAATAAATAGTCAAGCTTACAATTATTGTTGGTGATATCAGTGTCCTCTTTCAATGACAAGGCAATGAACAACCTTTGAACTAATGGTCATTTTTTAAAACTATACAACACAACTGCAGAATAGACACCCTTTTTAAGTGCATGCAGAGATTCCACAAGGCCATGTGATGACGATTGAATAGTTCTTAATTTTTGGAGTTTAAAATCTTATAGTTTCTTGTCTTATAATAGAATGAAATTAAAAATAAATATCCAATATAAAACCTAAGGCACACCATATAATTTGTAATGTACCTTACTCTTCTAAACACATGAGTCAAACAAGAAATCACAGGAAATTTTTAAAAAGATTTGAACTAAAAATGAAACTACAACATAACAAAATTTGGGGGTACAGCTGCAACAGCACTAGAGGAGAATTTATAACTCAAAGTGCTTTTATTGGAAAAGAAGAAAGGTTTAAAATCACCTTTTCACTAAATCTGGAAAAAATAAATTACCGTAAGTTACATAAATGTATAATAAATATGAGAGCAGAAATAATAAAATGGATAACACCTAAAATAGAGACAATCAGGAAATTCTAGGTTGGTCTTTGGAAAAATTAATACTACTGATCTAACTCAAGGAAGACTAATCAGAGAACGCACACAGCCATATGCACACGTGCTCACACTGAGGGAGATATGCAGAGACAGAAAATTATCAGTCTGAGAAATGAAAAAGAGGTTATCATTATAAATCCTACCAATATTAAAAAGATAATGGGAGAATTTTACAAACAATTGTGTAATATTGACAGTTTGGTTGAAATGGCCAAGTTCTGACAATAGAAACAAAAGTATAAGATTCCAAGTTAATTTTGGGATTATAGGTTTAATTTAGCAGTTGCACCTCAATCAATGTATTCCCCACTGCAAAGCTTATAGTTAATGGAGAAACAAAGGACCCACAGGCTTCACAGACCACACCTGAACAAGGCAAAGGGTACAGGACCACAGGAGGAGAGTGCAGGCAAGTATCAGGGTCCAAGACGCTTCCAGGCCCAATTCTCTAGGGTCTTCCTTATTGGTACAAGGATGTTCTTAACCAAAGGATTAAACTGACTAAAATCTATGCAGTGAAGCTTGGCTTTGGGGGAATTTTCTCAACATTCCAACAGTGTCTTTCATGCATCTCTGGCCATGTGGTCAAACAAGAGTTGCTGATTATGCCAGGTATACACCCCTAATAAACAAGCCAGCTCAAGGTGTTGCCAGGGAAGTTTTAGATATTAAACTTCATACAATAAATCCTTACTGATTCCACTGCCCTTATCTTGGGCAAGAGTCAGTGCTAAATTTCCAGGCATCCTTATCTATATGCACAATAGCTATAAACTAGCTCTGTCCTTTACACCCCTATTAACATAATGAGGAGAAATAGTATATTATCTTATCTATGGAGGTAGCAAAAGCACTTGGAGACAAACTTTTTCAGTTTTTTATTTTATTTTATTTTTTTCAGTGTTCCAAGATTCATTGTTTATGCACCACACCCAGTGCTCCATGTAATACGTGCAGTCCTTAATACCCACCACCAGGCTCACCCAACCGCCCCCCCATCTTCCTCCCCTCCAAAATTCTGTTTGTTTCTCAGAGTCCATAGTCTCTCATGTTTCATCTCCCCCTCTGATTTGCCCCAATACAAATGTAGTGAAAAGAAGGGCCACATGTACCCCTATGTTCTTAGCAGCAATGGCCACAATCACCAAACTGGAGAGAACCAAGATGCCCTTCAACAGATGAATGGATAAAGAAGATATGGTCCATATATACAATGGAATATTATGCCTCCATCAGAAACAATGAATACCCAACTTTTGTATCAACATGGTTGGGACTGGAGGAGATAATGCTGAGTGAAATAAGTCAAGCAGAGAAAGTCAATTATCATATGAAGATAAATTTATCAAAAATATATAAAGAATCTTTAAAAATAAAACAAAAATTGCATTTGCCTTGAACACAAACTTTAACAAGAGATATATAAATGCCCAATAATCATATAAAGAAGTACCCAATATTATTAGTGATCAGATGCAAATTAATACCACCTTAAGATAATACTTATTACTTACTAGAATGACTAAAATTTTAAAAGCTGACAACCCCAATATTAAATAACAGAGCAAATTGAACACTCCTGCATTGCTAGGGAGTCAGTTAAGTATTCAATCATTTTAGAAAACTTACTTGGCATTTTTTTTTAATAAATATAAGCCTACATCTATTTTATGACCCAGTAATTTCAGGCATTTATTCAAAAGAAAAGAAAATGTGTGTCTACAAATAGATTTGCATAAAAATGTTTAAAATCGATTTATTCATACTGACCAAAAATTGGGGAGAGGGGATCCAAATGCCCATTAACAGGAGAGTACAAGAAGAATTTATAGTGTATTAGTATACTAGAATACTTCTCAGTACTATGAGAGATTGAACTGTTGAAATCTGTTACAGCTTATATGAATCCCCAAAACATTAAGTCAAATGACACAAAGAGGTCTATACACACAACATACCCAATACTGTATGTTACAATTACATGAAATTAGAGACAAAACTATCTACAGGATATAAATCAGAAAAGTGGTTGTCTAGGTTACATTGGAGGCCCTTTCAAGGTGTTAGATTGTTTCATATCTTGATTGGAAAGAGAGGTTATGCATTTGTCAAAATTCATTGAATCATACACTTAAGGTCTGTGTATTTTTCACTGTCTGCAAATTTTATCTCAAGAAAGAAAAAAACATTTTAAAAGATAATAAGATGCAATATGTTAAAAGAGAGATGACAGACTTAAGTAGTATATACTATATGATTCGATTTATCTGAAGTTTGAACCAAGTAAAATTTATGGGCTTGGAAATCAGAACAGTGGTTGTCTCTAGGGTTTGGAGAAATACAGGAAAATATTATGAGGAAGTTTTCTGATGTGTTAGAAAAAAAATGTTCTGTATCTCGACTGTGATGGTGGTTATATGGATAAGTACATCTGTCAATACCCATCAAAATGCACACTTAAGATCTATGGCTTTCAGGGATATTAATTTAACCACAATAAAAAGAAAGACATTTTAACATTAAATGAATATCGCAAAGGAGAAAGTCTTAAAATCATTGTTCTATGTATTGATCTCAGGAGGTCAAAGAATAGCAGATTAAATTCAAACAATGCACAAAGAAGAAAGTAAAACAGATAAGAACAAGAATTAATGATATAGAAAACAACCTACAGCAGAGACAGTGAAGAAAATCAAGTTTCTTCTTTGAAGGGAAAAAAAAATTAAATTGACAATCTCCTGCCGAAACTGATAAGAAATGAGAGAAGGTAAATCATCAGTATCAGGTATAAAAGCAGCATCAGTATAGACTCTTCTGGTATTAAAAAACTTATAACAGCATTATTAAAAAACATTTTAATCCAAACAGAATAAACACATTCCTCAGAAATATTTATAAAAAGTGACACAAGAAGAAAAAGATACTTTAATACTTTATATAAAACTATATAAAATTCTAAGAGACTCTAATTTGATAACAGTCCTACAAAGAAATTTCAATTTCCAGGTAGTTTTATTGGTGAATTTTCCAAGTAAGTAAGAAAGGCATAATACCCAAATGTGTATAAGCTCTACCATTTAATGGAAAAAGATAACCTACTTATAAACTCATTTTATAAAGTCTAAATAACCTTGTATAAAAACATGAAAAGGATATTATAACAAAAATAACAAACCAGTCTCTCTCATGTAGAAATATCTAAAATCCTAAACAAAACAAAAGCAAATAATGAATGAAAGATTATGAACAATTGCATACAGTAAGGCCATGTATGCTTAACGTGGCCAACTTAGGAATTTTCTAGGAATGCAAAACTGGGTTCACCTGTCAAAAATCAATCAGTATATTTCACATTAACTGAACTTTGACAAGTTAATTAAAAATAGAAAATTCAATTAAAAATAGGTAAAAATAAATAAAGGTAAAAACTTGATCAGCTACTTCAAAAAGAGGGTATCTAAGTGACATATATGTATGAAAAATGGCTGTACTTCATTTTTTATCTAGAAAGTTCAAATTAAGATGAGAAAAGTTGTAGTACACACACTGAAAATTTCTACAGTTTACAAAAGGACATCCTTTGTAAGAATGTGAAGTAGTGGGAGTTCTAATACCCTGACAGTAGGAGTGTAAATTGTACCACTACTTTGGAAATCTAATTCACAGTATCTACTGAAGCTAATTGTATGCTGAACATATGCCAGGAGCCCAAGATACTTCCACTCCTAAGTGTCTAACCAATATTCATAAATATATTCATTAAGAGACATGTACAGAAATATTCATCACAGCACTATTTAAATAGCCCCCAAATGAAAACAATTAAAATGTTCATCATCAATGGAAAGGAGAAAAAAAATGGTGGTATATGATGGAATATTATTCAACAATGAAAACAACTACTGGGGTGCCTGAGTGGCTCAGTCCATTAGGCATCCAGCTCTTGATTTAGGCTCAGGTCATGTTCTTAGTGTTGAGATTGAGTTCTGTGTTGGGTTCTACACTCAGCTGGGAGTCTGCTTGAGATTCTCTCTCTTCCTCTGCTCCCCCCACCCCAAATACCCACAACTATTACTATATGCAATAATGTGATTGAATCTCATGAATTTATATTTAGGAAAAGAAGCCAGACACAATGGAATGTTTTCTATATGCTTCCATCTTATTAAATATATAAACAGCAAAAATTAATCTATGGTGACTAAAGATGAAAATAATGGCTCATACAGGGAGTTAAAAAAACAAAAAGCAGAATCAGACCAATAAACACAGGGAACAAACTGATGGTTACCAAAGGGAAGGAGAGTGAGAAGATTGGCAAAATGGGAGAAGGGGAGTGAGAGACACAGGCTTCCAGTTAGAAATAATTAAATCATGGGATTAAAGGCACAGTGTAAGGAATACAGTCAATAATATTGTAATAGCACTGTATGGACAGAAGGTAGCTACACTTGAGGTGAACAAAACATACAGAGAAGTTGAATTTCTCTGTTGTACACATGAAACTAATATAACACTGTGTGTTAACTATACTCAAATAAAAATTTTACAAAACTCATAAACCAAAAACAGAAATAGTGGTCATTCTTGGGAATATTAGTAGTAAGGAAGGAGCAGAAGGAAGGACTTCAGGGGAGTTTGTATACCTTGATCTGGGTGGTGGCTACATGATTATAAACATTTTGTAAGAATTCTTCTAGTTATATGCAACTAATGAATCATTGAACATATATCAAAAACTAAAGATGTACTATACGTTGGCTAATTGAATTTGAATTTTATAAAAGGGAAAACTTCATCAGCTGTGTAAGTATAATATGTCCCATTTTCTATGTGTTTGGTATATTTCAATGAAAATGGTTTTACAAATAAAAACAATAATGTAAAAGTGACCATGAATTATAAGTTCCCAGATTTCTGATGCATGCTAGAGGAAGAGTGTATTTGAACCCTAGAATCCATTGTTACAGGGTTTTTGTTTGTTTTTAAGATTTTATTGATTTATTTGATAGAGAAAGAGAGCACAAGCAGGGGGATTGGGAGAGGGAGAAACAGGTTCCCCACTGAGCAGAGAGCCCAATATGGGGCTCGATTCCAGGACCCTGGAATCATTACCCGAGCCAAAGGCAGATGCTTAACTGACTGAGCCACCCAGGTGCTCCAATAGTTTTTAAGATAGTGTGGGTATAATACACAAAATCATCTCAGCAAACATGGTTGTTTCTTTTTAATATCCTTAGCAATAGCTTCTTTTAAATTTGAAATGGAAAAGAACCAAAGCATCTTCCAGTTTTCTAGCTTATCAGGAAAGACAGATCTTTCAGTGAAAGGAAACAAAATTTCATTTTCTTCTTCACATTTGTTTTTATTTGTTTTCTCTTTGGCATTCAATACAAAATGCCATTTACATGTCCAATTTGTCAAATAAAAATGATTATGATAGCAGTTTTATTTATTTTATATATACATATAAAATTTATTTATTTATTTATTTTTTATTATAGATCCTGGTTGAGTACTGTAGGGAGATCCAATATGTTAAGAGAGAATGCTAGAGGATCCCTAAGGAACAGGATTTCCTTTTTGTGGGTGTAGGTGCATGGACATCTGAGAAGACATTCCAGAACTGGCGAGACAGGAACTCATGCCTCAGGATCCACTAAATTTTAACTTGTGGAAAATGGCATGGTGAGTCCCCAGCTTGGGAGCCTACTAGGAATGGGGTTGAGTCAGAAAACTCAGTGTTCTGAAGTTGCTGCTGAAGCAAAGAATACAGTCAAGTAGGGCTGAGGGTAGAAAAAGTAATGGGATCAGTTTGAGGAAGGCATGAATGTCATGTTAAATTACTTAGACTTTTTTTTTTCTTTTTGGCAGTTGGGTTGGGGAATTAGTCATAGAATACATTTGAGGACCAAACGGAGATATGAAAGTACCTGAGTTTTAAATGATTTACCATTAGTACTGGTTAAAACAGCTCTGTGTTTAAAATGCTTGTGTTTATCTCATGAAAAAAAGGCCAGTTGGAATCTTAAATCACAGCAACAGACTACATGACTGAACAACTACTTATAAAGATATTAAACATTAAGAAATTTGGAAGGAATACAAATTGATATTTTAAAAGTGATTTTAACAGTTAATATTTATGATAAATCCTTCTTCCCTAAGATTCATAGTAAAGTATTTTCCCCTAAATTATTTCCACAAGTATATTTGTGTAGAATAACATTTACATTTATAATCTGAGTTTGTTTAATGGACTTGGGTTATAATGTTAAAATCAATGGATACCTATTGTCCAAGCAGAGTTTCCAAAGTTTTTGGAAGTCAATTTTTTGTTTTGACACCCTCACTTCCCTACAATTTATAGTTGTTTTCAAGAAGAGAGGGAGTTTTTCTACAATATTGTTTTATTTTGTTTTCAGTAGACCATTTTTAAGTACGTATCTATATGATATGGAAGCTACTTGCTGGTGATACAATACAGAGTAAGCCATGAATCTTGATCTGTCTTTGGTCCATTATTAAAATCCTAGATCATATGGTGGTTCTATTTTTAAGTTTTTGAAAAGCCTCAATAATGGTTGTACCAATTTACATGCCCACCAACAGTGTACAAGGGTTCTCTTTCCTCACCAACCCTTGTTATATTTTGTCTTTTTGGTAACAGCTATCTTTTTCTTTTTTTTAAAGATTTTATTTATTTATTTGACAGAGAGTGAGAGAGGGAACACAAGTAGGGGGAGTGGGAAAGGGAGAAGCAGGCTTCCTGCTGAGTAGGGAGCCAGATGTGGACCCTGGGATCATGACCTGAGCTGAAGACAGGCACTTAATGACTGAGCCACCAAGGTGCCCCAATAACAGCTATCTTAATAGATGTGAGGTGTGGTTTTGATTTGCATCTCTTTGATGGTTATGATGTTGAGCACATTTTTACTTGTCTGGCCATTTGTATGTCTTTTTTGGAAATATGCCTGATTAGGTACTTTGCTTTTTTTTCAATCAGGTAATTTGGAGTTTTTTGCTATTGAGTTGAGTTTCTTACATACTTTATCAACCCCTTATCAGATATATGGCTTGCAAATATTTCCTCCCATTCTGTCGATTGCCTTTGCATTTTGTTGATGGTTTTCTTTGCTGTGCAGAAACGTTTTAGTGTCATGCAGTGTCAAATTTATTTTTGCTTTAGATGTGTATGTACTTTAAAAAAAAAGTTTTGCTTATTTATTTGAGAGAGAGAGCACTCACATAGTGGGGAGGGTAGGGTAGAGGGAGAAGGAGACAGAGTCCCAAGCAGAATCCATGCTGAACATGGAGCTTAACACAGGGGTTCAAGTGATCCCAAGATTCTGAGATCATGGTCTGAGCTGAAACCAAGACTCAGATACTTAACCAACTGTGCCACCCAGGTACCCCATAGATGCCAATGCTTTTTGAGTCGTAACCAAAATTTCATTGCCAAAACCAATACCAAGGGATTTTCCCTCTAGGTTTTATTATAAAAGTTTTATGGTTTTAGGTATTATTTTTAAGTCTAATTCATTTTGAGTTGGCTTTTATTTATTTTGCAAGATAAGGGTCCAATTTATTTTTCAAAAGTGTATATCTAGTTTACCCAACACCATTTATTGAAGAGACTATTTTTTCCCATTGTGTTTTCTTGGAGTCCTTGTCGAAAATTAGTTGACCATATATGTTTGGGCTTATTTCTGGTATTTCTCTTCTATTCTACTGGTCAATGTGTCTATTTTTATACCAGTACCATACTGTATAATTACTATTGCCTTGTAATATCATTTGAAATCAGAAAGCTTCCAGCTTTGTTCTTTCTCAAGATTGCTTTGATTATTCAGGGCTTTTTTGTGGTCCCATATGAATTTTAGGATTGCTTTCTATTTCTGTGAAATAGCCATTGGAATTTTAATAAAGAATGTGTTGCGGGCACCTGGGTGGCTCAGTTGGTCAAGCATCTGCCTTCAGCTCAGGCATGATTTCAGCATCCTGGGATTAAGCCCCACATTAGGCTCTCTGCTGAGGGGTGAGTCTGCTTCTCCCTCTCTCTCTGTGATCTCTCTCATTTTCACTCTCTCTCAAATAAATAATTTTTTTTTTTAAAGAATGTGTTGAACCTACAGATTACTGTGGGTAGTAGGCATATTTTAACATTTAATTCTTCCAGTTCATGAACATGGGATATCTTTCAATCTCTTTGTGTTATCTTCCATTGTTTTCATTAATGTCTTAGAATTTTCAGTGTACAGATTTTTCATCTTCTTGGTTAAATTTATTCCTAAGTATTTTATTCTCTTTTTGATGCTGTTGTATTGTTTCCTTGATTTCTTTTTAGTAAAGTTGTAGGATACAAAATTCATATACAAAAACTATTAGTGTTTCTCTTCACCAACAACAGTCTATCTGAGAAAGATATCTTTTTCTTCCTATTCATTCTCAGATTTTTCACAAGAGAGAGGTTCTCAGTTTATACTCACACATAATACTTTCTAGTTCTCTTATGCCTGTACTACATCGAAGTTATACTTTGAGATCATCAGTGACCTGCATGCCCCAATTCCAGTATATTTCAGTTTTCATTTTACTTAATCATTCATGTAATTCCACAAATTGAATATGATCTGTTTCTTTATGGTTGTTTCCCTTGACTTGAATAACAACTCTCTTGGTCTTTCATGTATTGCTCTGGACTCTCCCCAGGTTCTTTAATCTGCTCAGTATCCCCTATCTGAGTTTTGAATGTTAGAGTTCTTAGACCGAGAACCTTAGGTTCTAGTCTTAGACCGAGAACCTTAGGCTCTAGTCTCTTGTCAGTCTGCCTCCTTTCCCCTGGATTCAGGGCAGCAAGTGGAGACTTGCATGCTGTTATTCCCCAACTTTTATACTAGCTCAGACTTTTTCCTTGACCCACTGATTTTTACCCAGATACTTTCTTGATTTCTCCACTTAGAGATCTAACAAGAATCTCAAACTCATCATGTTCACAACTGAAATTATGTTTTGTTCCTCAACTTTGGTCAATCTCCTGCATCCCCTTCTTAGTGAATGTCATCACTAAATCTACCTCCCTCTCATGCACAGTATCCAAAATCTGAACAGGCTGACCTCCTAAATATCTTTTGGAATCCCTGTGTAATTGAGTTCAGTGTTACTCACAGTGGCATCTAATGGCCTAAAGAGTATGTAAGATGCTGGGCCCTGGGGCAGAAAATAAAATGCAGTCAAATCTGACTTTGAAATAAGGAAAAATTGATTTTTTTAACTTTAGTTTTTAAAGTAGCCATTTCCTCACATCTGTTTGTTTGTTCATTTTGGCAATGAAGTAGCTCAATTCTCTGTTGCAATCCAGTTTTTTTATATTGTTTGGCTGTAGGGATCAATTCTGTCATGTTGTTCTTGGGTTGAATTTACTGACATTTTAGATTCCCTCATCCTGAGAAATAAATGATATTTGACTCTCATGTAGAATTCTGGATCAGAAACATCAGGAACTCAAAAGGTAGGCACAGGGAAATAGTTTCCAAGCAAATGCAGCATATACTTCTTAGAAGTGATGTTTCAATGACAGTTTGAGTCATCTGATAGTTTAGTAGCTTACAGAGTTCTAAGCTCTGTGTTTCTGAAAGCTCTCTCCAAAGAACTATGTTCTTTGATCTGAATGTTTATACAGGTGAATCTTGCTTAATGATGTTTCCAGGGACATCACAAATGCTGTTATATTCAGATCTTAAATTGGAAACCAATTGTAAGTTTACTGAATATATGTACCATGGTTATTTTTATTCCTATCTTAGGTAATGTTTGTGAGATGTGGTATTTGCATGCTACTTTGTATGTATATTTGTAGCAAGAACTAGAATTACATTTCAAGCTGCATAACCTTCTTTCCCACAGCTCCCACTTCTGTGTTTCCCTTCACAGTAAAATGTCTCCATGTAAAGCTATTAATGATTATAACAGAAATAATTATAGTGGCTAATGTTTACTGAAAGGCTACTATCTACAAGGTACTTTGCTAAGGGGTCCACATAGGTTTGTTTAATGTCCACAGAACGTCTTTGAAATCAGTACTGCTAATAGCTGCATTCTCCAGATAAGAAAACTTGGACTTAGCAATAACTTAGACTTAGAAATAATGAAGTGAAATAATATCCCCAGGTTTCCAAAGTTAACACATAAGCAGTAGGGCCATGATTTGAAATCAGGTACAGTACACTGACTTCTCAGTTTACAGTCTTCTCCCTTAGCTTACTTTACCTGCATAGGATTGTCCATTTGAAGGGACATGTCTTCCTCTCCCTCTCTTCCTCTGAGTCCTATCTGGTTCACATTCCTGCAAGTCCACTAAACCTGCTGTCCTATGAACCCCATATTGCCAAACACACTCTTCTTCCTCCGATTCCTCAACTTCTCAGTAATCTAAAACATAAAATCTTTGACAAGCTGTGTTCTTGCTTGACTTTTGTGATGCAACATACTATTTTGGTGTTCTTCTATCTTTGTTTACATGTCACCTCCTTTACCCAAATTCTAGTTGTTGGAGTTTTCCAGGGAATGGTTGTCTTTTTGAAACATTTCTTTTGGTATAAATCACAAAACTTCTGTAGCATCTGAATTCTGAGAAATTCCTTTACTTCTAGCCTTGACATCAGCTAGATTTTTCCATTCAAGTCCAGATGTGTATATTCGAGTGCCTGCCTGAAGTTTCCACCTGGAAATCTAAGAGGCAACTCAGTTCTTATATGCATAAGCAGGACTTTTGAATCCTGTTCTCCTCCCCTAAATTTGCATAGACTGCAGACTTTTCCATCTCAATTATTGGCAACTATTCCCTTCATGTTGCTCAGACCCAACTTAAAAATCTTGCTTAACTGCCATCTTTCATTTATACCTCACATTCAGAGTGTCAGGAAATCTTATCGGATTTATATTCAGAGTGAATTCAGCATCTGACAGCATATTACCACCTCTTCTGTTATTGTTCTAACCCAAGTCAACATAATCTGTAGCCTGAATTTCTGTCGTAGTGTTCAAACTGGCTTGGTGCTTCCAAAGCCGTACCACCACCGCCCCAACTCCCCTCAGCACAGCAGCTGGAGCCATAAAAAGCAAGTCCTATAAAATCATTCCCTTGCTCAAATTCTTCCAGTATTTCCCTGTCTTACTCAGAGTACATGACAAAGTCTTCACAATAGCCCTGCATGATTTACAGCCTTTATACTCCCCTGCCTTGGCCTTCGGTTATTTTCCCCTTTGACTCTGTTTCCAGCTCCATGAATATATTTCTCTGCTGTGTCTTATGTATGTCAAGCCTGCCCATGCCTTAGGGTGTTTGTGCTGGTGGATTCATCCTCCTTGAACTCCCTTTGTCCAACATCTTCATGGTTAGTTCCCTCTCTTCCTTCTAGTCTTTGCTCCAATCGTACCTTCTCAAAGAGGCCCACCCATGACTATTCTAATTAAAAGTAGCCCTTGCATTCCCCACCCACGTCTCTTCAAATCTCTCCATGCTGCTCTACTTTCCATAGTACTTCTCTGCTCCTAGCATACCAAATGAGGTATTACTTTTATTGTTTATTCTCTTACTCCATCTGTAGGAAAGTAAGTTCTGCAGGGGCATGGATTTGTGTCTGTTTTGTTCACTTTGTATTCCAGATGCCGGGACAGTATCTGGCATATGGTAGTGCCACATAGATGTGTATGTGTATAGAAAAGACTGTGTGAATTCCGAAAGTAGAAGAAAAAAATGTCAGGGCCAAGAAAAAGTGTAGAAATACGTCAATATTATAAGCTCAGAGTCATATTTAACAGTTCTAAAGCAACTTAAGCATCGAAGCACTGAAGATCTTAAGTAATCACACGTGTGCATTTATCCTTTCTCGGGGATCATCAAGATACAGTCAGGGAAGCTTCAGAGATCTGGACTGAGTGGGAGTGCACATGGTTCTGGTGTAGAGGGACCTAGAGGTGGGTGGATTCAGCATGTGACTGTGCAAGTAGGACTCACAAGTGAGTCAGCTGAGGGCAAACACACACTCACACATGTGTATGCACATGCACTCAATGCACACATTCCCATTCACACTCACAGCTCACATAAAGTCTGAAATAATAACCCTCTAGTGAGCAACAAGTCCTTTGCAGGAAGAAGTGTGTCTTGGAAGCCACACTTGACTTGGTGACAAGCACAAACTTGTTCACTGTTAGAAAAGAATTTGGACAAAGTTTTAACCTCCCCGAGCCTCTGTTTTCTTAACTCTATTATAGAAGGGCAATAATAGTGACACCAAAACCATTGAATGCTTAAGGTATGTAATGTGTATGAAATAATATTTATATTTTATTATGAGGAACTTTATCTAGTTTGAGAATATCAGGTCAGTTAATGTTGGCACGTATCTTGTATTCCTTGGCAGTTTTCCCCATCTTCCTAGACACACCACGTCTCTGGAGCTGGGGGCTGTCCTCCTCGTGCTTCTCAACACAGTGCTCTTGAAGCCATTTTCCATCCACGGAAGTTAGTATATGAGATAAGATATTTGCCTTCCTGAGGCTGGGAGAGTTCCCAAGTTTCTTCCAATTCTAAGGTCTTACAATTAAAAAAAAATGTGTTTCAGGCAGGTTCACCGTATTAAAACATCATGAAAAGCTGTTGCTGCTAAATGGGCAGAGAGAACTGGTGATAATTTTGTTCTGGAGGGACATATCTAGCTCACAATGTTTGAGCTTTGGTTTAATTTTGATTCTGTCATGAGGTATATAATGATGAAATCAAGTAGTAATTTATGTCCCCACGCCTTATGGTCAATTCATTTCATGTCCTATCAGATTAGACAAAAAAGAGTAAAGTAACATGCAAGCTTCTCACATAAAAAGTAACAATGTTGTTCCTCGGCTTTGAGGATAAAGCTACAGAAAGTAAAGCCTGGATTTCCTGGTGTCAGAGAACCATGAGTTCTAATCCTCGCTCTCTGGTTATCATCTGGTTGATTTTATTTATGTTAGTTCACATCTCAGATCCTCATGGATTTGTTGTTCCTCCTCAAAATGGGTTTTAACAATATAAATTTCACCAAAAATTATTGTGAGGATTATACGAAGTATTATATGTGAACGTACTCAGAGTGTGGCCCAGGACTAAGAAGCCCTGACTGAGTGTTGTCCCTTCTTACCCTTGTTCATTTTTTCACTTCCTGGTCCTTTCTATTTTCATGAACCTGTGCTTGTGATGGTGTTTCTTATTCATGCCTTGGTGTGGAGTATTTGGTGCTTGGTTTCTGATTTTTTTCTTACATTTCTGGCCCCCACTGTATTGTGGGGCTTGGGTAAGGCTCAGCTTTCTGGAACCCCTGGATATTAGGCTCCTGTTCAGACTGATAGCAGGATCCCACCGCGGCAGCAAACACCTCTAGAACAGTGCTTCTCTGGAACAAATCCATCTTCTCTGCCTCCCTTCACACCAGCTGCTAGTAGTGTCCCTCATAGTTTTATTGTCCAGTTTCTGTGAGTAAACTCACATCAAATTTGAGTAAATTCAAATCAAAGTGTGCCCTTGTTTTAGGAATGCGGAGAAGATGAGTTCTTCATTTCCCACTCTGTTTTGTGTTCTAGGATCCATGGAAGCAAGCGTTCATTTTATAAAGGTCTGGCTCCACCCCCTTCTATGCTTGGCAGAAGGGGAATGTGGGTGCTTGACGAGGGAGTAGCTGAATTTCTGTTCTGCCCTGAGTTAGACTTGATTTATACTCGACTATTATAGACTACAGAAACGGAAGGAGAAAATAAAGCTGACAAATCATGTAGGAACATTGAGGTGGCAATAAGCGGGATGTTTAGAGACCCAACAAGAAGGCCATATGGTTCAGAGGAAAGGTCTGAAGTTAGCCAAGAAAGCCAGAATTTAGGGGCCCAGTACTGCACATAAGAAAAGCTCCAGAGATAAAATCTCAAAGACCTGTTTTGTCATTTCTATTATTTTCACTAATTGAGTTGTGCTGTAAAAGTGGTAGAGCCTGGCTGGTGGGGCAGGTATAATGTAGACAGTAATGGCGTTCCTAACCTCTCATGAGGGAACGGATTATACTTAATCATTAATTTATGCCTTCATTTACTCAATGAATAAAGGTAAGGCAGCAGAATCTCAGCTCCAAGAGGTCAAGGACTCTGTTTTCTTTGCTTCTGTATCCTCAGCCTCTGTGAGGGTGTTGGTACAGAGTGAACACGTTATAAATTTGCCCAGAGAATTGATATGTTAGGGTGTTTTCCTAAGTATAGAGAAGACTCTCTGTTTCATACTTGTACCATTCTCAACGTTTGTCTACTCTGACATCAAACACATCCAGACAAGGTCATGCCCCATTCAGCATTGGCCACATTTTAGACCAAAGTCTTGACTGGGAGGACAGGCAGATCATCCCTGAGGAGGGCTTGATGCTCTGGTTTAGTACTTCTGTGTGACACTCTGGGAATAGTGAGAGGCCAGGACCCCATGGCCTCTGCTCAGCCGGTGGAAAAGGGCCTGCAGACCCTTTGTGCGTCATCGGCAGTGTTGTCGAATGTTACAAATCAGAATGAAGGGTTGCAAAGAACAGCTTAGAAATTTACAGGGACTGCCTAGCAATGAGACAGACTTTCCGCCAATTTATCACTGCACTCACTGTGCTTGCTTCAAGGCAGAGGGAACCTTAAATACAGGGCATGAGAATGAATCTGCAGTTTGAGCATTTTAATTCAGAGCAAGTAAATATGTGGACCTCCTAGGGGCCATTGTCTCCCGACAATTTCTTTCATTGTCATTTGTCATCTCTCGGGCAGCTGGTGGAAGTGTAGGGTGTGAAAGGCCCAGTGCAGGGTCTGTAAGGGCAGAACACCAAGAAGACTTGCTCATAAATTTCAGATTTAGAAATGCTAGAAAGGAAGATCTTCAAGATCAACTTGCCTACCCCTTGATTTCATTCTGGTAAAATTAGAACATCCGGGATATTTGGTTTTCTTCCACTCAGTGACTTAAATCTCTCCTTCCTTCTTTATTCCGCATTTTTATAGTGCTGTGCAGCAGGCTCACTTTGATATCTGATCAGAGTTTCTCTTGCTTTATGTTACAGAGGATTTTTGAAGGACATCAGATAAGTTGCTCAACATCTCTCCGGGGGATAGAGGTTGGAAAATGCACACTTTTAAAGTTAGCATTAAAGATATCTCTTTTTGCCTCCCCCACCCCATTTCATTCAGCAAACATAAGGAATAACCACCATTTTCCAGGTAGTTTTTTGAAGACAGAGTTCTGTGGTAAATCCATTATGGTCTATGGGCTCCAAGTTTAGCTAGTATAGCCTTCCAGGAGGGACATGTACAATATCCAATAATACTACAACATAAAGGAGTCATAAACAGGGGTCTGTGGAAGGTCACAGGAGCAAATTTCTGCCTGCTAAAGCCCTAGGGAGCTAGAAGGTTCCCCAGAAACGGCACATGTTGATACAGCTGAATCGATAGGGATGTTTTGACTTCAGGACAATTTGATGTGGCCAATTTGAAGCTTCCAAATGTAAAAATGCTTTAAAAATTTTGCCAAAATCTCAACAGATGTCCCTACATCTTGTATTTCCTGACTCCATCCCTCACCATATCCTTAAATTCCTCCCTTTGTGTAGAGGGTGGCAAAGACAGAGGTTGGAGTTTGAGGACAGGCTGCAACCCAGGGAAAAGGTGAAGACTTTCATGTACTATTGTACATTGCATAATATGTGTAATACTATATATATGTGTGTGTGTGTGCATGTGTGTGTGTGTATATATATATAAATATTTAACAGCTTTTTGAGAAATAATTTACATGTCATAAAGTTCAACCATGTATTCAATTCAGTGGGTTTTAAGCATATTTACAGAGAGGTACTACTAAGACCATAGTCTTTTCCCATGATTTTACCACCATAATTTTAGAACGTTTTCCTCACCTTGGAAAGAAATGTCCTACCCATTAGCAGTCACGCCAACTAACCCTCTTTCTGTCTTTCACACACACACACACACCCACACCCTCTTTCCTGCTAGCCCTAAGCGACCATTAACCTCCTCTCTGTCGCTATGGATTTTCTTCTTCCAGACCCTTCCTCTAGATGTATCCAGTGGTATCATGTAGCATGATCTTTTGAGATTGGCTTCTTTGGCTTAGCCTAATATTCTTGAGTTCATCCACGTCATCAAAGACATCATCAGTATTTTATTCCTCTTCATTGGCAAATAATATTCCACGGCATGAGGATGCCGTTTCTGTTTGCTTATCACGCAAATGATGGATCTTTGGGTCACTTCTACTTTTTTCCTTCTAAGAATAATGCTGAAAATGCATATACAAGTTTCTGTGTGGGCATCTATTTTCATGTCCCTTAGGTGTATACCCAGAAGTGGAATTAGTATATCATATGGTAACTCTGTGTTTAACATATAAAGAAATTATTTTTAATACTGAAAACATATTTGTTTTTCCTTTTAAAGTTTATTGGAATGTATGCAATGCAGCCAGGTGAGCATATTTTCTACTCACTGAATTGGGTATTACAAATGAGCAGGAGTCATGCTATTCACAGAATAAATAAATCATGATTCTACCCACAGAAAGCTCATGATTTAGAAGGGAGACAGACCATGACATTGCAAGGTGCGAGAAAGCAGGAGAGAGCAGGTGGAGGGAAGGTGGCCAGGGAGATCAAGAAAAACATCCTAAGGAGCTTAAATATTGTCAACAGTCAGAAACTGGTGGAGAAGGGGACAGAAGGGAAAAAATGCTCTGTAAAGCAAGAAAGCATGATACACCATAGCATGAATTAGTTGAAAAGAAACAACACAGTCAAAGGAAATCAAACAACACAACCTAAATGGGGTACTAGTTTGGGAGGTGGTAGCAGGTAACCTTAGACTTTTACTCATGCTTCAAGAGAATGATTTTCTATCTATTTTCCTTTATCACTGAAAGAAATAAAGGAAAACTGATATGAAATGCTTTGAAAAATAGAACTGGGGGCACCTGGGTGGCTCAGTGGGTTAAAGCCTCTGCTTTCGGCTCAGGTCATGATCCCAGGGTCCTGGGATCGAGTCCCGCATCGGGCTCTCTGCTCAGCGGGGAGCCTGCTTCCTCCTCTCTCTCTGCCTGCTTCTCTGCCTACTTGTGATCTCTCTATCAAATAAATAAATAAAATCTTTAAAAAAATAGAACTGGCTATGGAAAAGTTTATTCTTATGAGAACATTAATGGAAAAAGCAATACCTTATTTTCAATTCAAACTATCCTAAAACTTTAATTTTTATTTTAAAAGACTTGAGTGTTATTGTAGAAAATTTGGAAAATACTGAAGAGTATAGAAAAAAAATCAGTAGTAATCTTATAATCTAGAAATGAACTATTTCTGGGGTGCCTGGGTAGCTCAGTGGGTTAATGCCTCTGCCTTCGGCTCAGGTCATGATCCCAGGGTCCTGGAATTGAGCCCCACATCGGGCTCTCTGCTCTGAGGGGAGTCGGCTTCCTCCTCTCTCTATCTGCCTGCCTCTCTGCCTACTTGTGATCTCTGTCAAATAAATAAATAAAATATTTAAAAAAAAGAACAATTTCTAACATTTTAGAATCTACCTATAGTCATTTCATATTTATAGCTGCTCACATAGTTGGAACTGTAATTGTAATTGTAGTTGTATTTATAAAATAGGGATTAAACCATAAAGGTTATTTTAATTGCATTTTACAATTAGTACTATGTCATAAGCATTTTTGTGGTTTTCTGATTTCTAACATATTCTCCAGGAAAAAGATTTTTAAGATAACATGGAATTTCACTTTATCAAATCTTCTACATATGGATATTTTATGATCTTTTATTTCAATATAATCTACATTTGAAAATTTCAAATAATCTACCATTATTTTGGTGTTAGAAAATGGCCTTTGGACATGGATAATTGGCCACTAAAGTGATTTACAGGTGAATCAATTGAACAGAGTATTAAAAGAGAAAGCTATTTCTAAAAAGACAGAAGTATTTTATATGTCTTTCTGGACTTTGTAGGAAAAAGACTTTCTTCACACATGGAAAACAGTCAAGACAGTTGCCAAGACTTTGATTACACTGAAGATTTAAACAATAAAATATTTTCAAAAAGTTAAAAACAAAGGAAAGCTAGGTGGATTATTGACCAAAAAAATGAAGTGTTAATATTCTTAATGTCTACAGGACCAACACATGTATGACAAATAGTAGTAGGCATCACCTGAAGTAGTCATAAAATGGGCAAAGAATGTGATGGATTATTTCTCAAAGAAAGTCATACACCTACTGAAGATTTTAAAAACAATTTGTAACTTGTTATTCAAAAAGCATATTAAACTGAAATTGGATATCATTCTTTTGCATATCTAATTAGCAACCAGATTAAAAGCCAGTATTTGTAATCTGAGAAGGGTTAGCTGAAATCTGCATTCCCACCTTTCTTAGTGGAAAGGAGTGGTCAAGACTTTCTCAAAAACATTTTGACAATACGTAGTACATGTCTTTAAAATGTTCATGCTCATTAATACAATCTCAGGAAGTTTCAAAGATTTAAGACCAAAAATTTTCATGTCAGGTATTTTTATACCATATCACGTATTTTCATTATCACAAAATAATGACCATAAAGAATGTTAAATATTCCTCCCAAAAGAGTGTTAAATAAATCATGGCTCATACCATATATAATAAAATGTTGGTCTTCCACTAAAAGTGATACTTTAAAGAACATTATATAACGTGATCTAATTCATAATATATAATCTATGTGAAAAATCAGAATATAAAACTAATAGAATGATACCAATTATATAAATATAAAGTTTATAAGGATATATATAATATGCTTATATAATATATAACATATAAGAGAAATATATTTATGATAATATTGCTTTCTTTTAGGAAGTAGGCTACAGTTAACTTACATTTCTCTATTTCTCAAATTCTGTTTTTCCTTCTGCTAAAGTGAGAAAGGTATATGCCTTGAGATCTTTATGCAATGAGATGCTTACAAGGAAGTGTCCGGAAGGATATTGAAAGTGTCTCCTTGAAACTTTTTTCTTTTTAGAATTTTGTAGGTCCTGACTTTGTCATGCATCCTCAGTACGAGGATTATGTTCTTGTCCTGTGTTGATTCCTGCACAGTAGGATGTCCTGCCTAGTTCATGGCAGCCTTTCACTGAGGACTAGAACTTGTCTCACAGCCTTGGTTGGATGCATTCTGTCTTATATTTATAAGTCTTTGGGGCTGGAGCAGAATCCTCAAGTTATCTACTGTCTGTATTTCCTGCATCAGAGTTGGCTTTTGTAGTTCTATTTGGTTCCTCAATAATCTTCCCATATTTCTTAAGATTTGGAGACCTTTGTTAGCTTCGTGTTGCCTCATCATACATAACAGGTTGGCACACCTGCTCTTCAGAGGGTTTTCTTGGGTGATTTTCCTTACATCAAAGGAGAGCAAAGAGTGACAGAGAAGCTAATGATGGAAACAGGCATGGGGACAAGTGCACAGAGTTGTAAATTCAAAGAGAAAATATAATAAAGGCTCAAGGGAGAAGTGGCAAAATCATGGGGAATGAAGAAACCTTGGAGTTCTGTTGAGTTATGCCATCTCTGAAGGCTGACTTGAAGTAGTAGAATAATTACTTCTGCCCAGATCTTCCTAAGGGCTCAATGAGGAACTTGCTCTTGAACATCTGGAAAATTATGCAGACCATAGCCAAACCCTCAGTTATCTTCCTCAGAGATTGTTCTTCTTAAAAGACAGATGGCAGCTAAAACCACTGATGCCTTCACCTGGAAGTTTAGGTTCCTGGGGTGATTCTTGAAGAAGAAAAAAAGGTTTTTTTCATTCCACACACATACACAATGAATGAGAAATATTGAATTTTTCTTATCATTCAAAATAATTAAAAAAAATTTACCAAGTTTCTAGGCTCCAGGGTGTTAAAAGATAAAATATGGTACCTGCAGACGGGAAACTAAATGTTTTCCTGGAAGGTTAATACATGTTCTATTATAAGCACTTGGCTGTTGCAAACCAGATATTTGCTTTCCTTGTGTCTAGGACAGAACACAGGGCTGTTCAGTGACTACTGATATTGACAACGTAAAAACACAAAATGGTTAAATTTCGAAGCCAGAAGGTTTCAAATTAAGTCACAAAACTAATAACCTGTGTGATCTGAGGGTGTATGTCACATGTATTTCTGAACTTTGATATTTATACATCTACAGGAAACACTTTGGGAGACATTGGTGGTGGTACGGAAGGCTCACTTAAATGTGAGGGAGAAAGAGAGCTATCGACAACTCCGATGTGTCAGAGCACTAAAAATGTTTCATACAGGGTGTCATCTGGGGTGGTAACTCTGGTAATAGATATGTCCAGGTAGAACAAGGCACTTTACAGATGGGATGTTATTCAATTTTCATTGTAAACCTGGAGGTAAATATTAGTTTCCCAAACTGAATCTGAATCCCTTCATGGCTGATTTCATCTGTATCTCTGTCACCTGACTAATGCTTGACCATCAGTAAGTATTTGTTGAAAATTTCAGGGAAAACAAATGGCAGGCTGGAACTCTAGTCTGCAAGACTTGAAAGTTAGAATGCCTAGATTCTTCTGTTTGCCCTTGGGGAAGTCATTTCTCAAATATTCAGCCTCCTTTATCTGAAGGCACAGGTCACTGGATTCCTAATTAGCTGTGAATTGAAATCTGAGCCCCACCACTATTCTGATGAGCAGAGTGGGGATGGGAGACAAACAGAGGAAGAGTATCAAGCCTCCATACATTTAAAACCTCGCAGATGGTGGGATCACAGCTGATGGAAACTCTAGGATGTGATTTCAGGAAAACAGAGGGACATATTTTACCTCTATACTTGTGCTGTCCAATACATACAGAATGTGTGCCCTGTAAGTGATTATAGATTTCCCAGTAACCACATTAAGAAAAGTAAAACTAACAAAAGATAGGTAAAATTAATAATATATTTTACTTAGTATATCCAAAATGTTATATTCTCAACATGTGGTCCATGTAAAAATATGCACGAGATATTTTACACCCTTTTTTCACATTGCCTTTAAAATTGAGTGTGTTCTTTATACTGACGGCACATCTCACTTTGAACTAGTGACATTTCAAGTGCTCAAGCATAGCAAGTGGCTGTTGTGTCAGAGGGTGCAAGTCTAGGTAAGCTTTATAATTTTCTCTTAAGATCTGAAACCTGGGGTTCAAACTTGCTTGGAACCCAATATGGTTGGGCTATGCTGAAGGTCTCTCTGGAAGACCTACATTTTTGCACCTCTTCATATGTACTATGCACTGAATTTGAACTTCAAAAAGCTTTTTATACACACTATCTCATTTAATCAGTGTTACATTAATATGCAGGTTTTATAGTATTCATCATACAGGTGAGAAAGCTAAAATGTATTAGTTTCCTGGAGCTGCTATAACAAGGTACAAAATGGATGTCTTTTTTTTTTTTTAAGATTTACTTATTAAAAAAAAAAAGATTTTCTTATTTATTTTAGAGCACAAGTGGGAGGGGCAGAGGGAGAGGGAGAAAGAACCTCAAACAGACTCTGTGCTGAGCAAGGAGGCAGATGCAAGGCTCGATCTCATAACCCTGAGATCATGACCTGAGCCAAAACCAAGGGTCCAATAATTCACTGATGATGCCACCTAGGCACTCCCAAACTGGGTGTCTTAAGCAACAGAAATTTGTCTCACAGTGCAAGAGGACAGAGGTCTGAAATCAAGGTATTTGCAGGGCTCTGAAGGCCTCTGAAGCCACCAGGGAAGGAGCTGTTCTGGACCTCTCTCCCAACTTGTGACGTGGCTACATAAGTCCAATTCTCACATGTGTTCTTGCTGAGTATGTCTGTGCCCAAATTTCCCCTTTTTAGAAGGATACTGGTCATGTTGCATTAGGGGCCCCCTCCTCTCGTATGACCTATCTTAACCAATTACATCTGCAATGACCCCATTTATAAATGAGGTTACATTTAGATATAGTGGGGGTTAGATCTTCTACATCTGAATTTTGGGGTGACACATGCAACCCATAGCGTAGGCTTGAAGAGGTTGATCATCAATTAGAGTGCATTAGACCGACTGGTTTTGCATTACTAACTGTACATGGTATTTGCGTGTGTGTATATCTGTGTCTGGGTTTGTATATATATATATATATATATATATATATATATATGTTTCTCCTCAGCTTCATGGGGGCTCATTAATCACCACAGCCCCAGCACACAGTAGGTTTTCAATAAAAGTTTACTGAACAACAAAAAAAGGAAGAGCAAAATTTCTGGCAAACTAGGAACCATGTTTGCGGTGTTATTATTGTGACATTAAGGAGGTGTGCACCTTTTATAGCTTGCCCTTGCTTTGGCTGGAATCCTTGATTTTCAGAGCTTTATAACACTTATTATAAATTCCATCTGGATGTAAACTTGGCTAAGCATCTTGGCCTTCAGCTTTTAATTGATGCTATGTTTATTGGAATGTGAAGAATAGCAGTTCTAGTCTTTATGATGCTCTTTTACGCCTATATAATTTACAAATAGTTTGCTACCACCACAGGCTATTTCTGACTCAGTTACCAGTTTTTACAGAAATCAAATATAGATGTCCTAAGGATAGGCCTTCAGAGTAAGCACTGCGGGGTTGTGGGTGGCAGTGTCCTGAGCAGTCAATTATCTTGTATTAAATGTGTATTTTTTCAGATACTCTTAAGAAGAACCCTCAGCCTGCCACAGGTGGAGTTAAAGACAGTCTACATCTAGGGGCACCTGGGTGGCTCAGTCATTAAGCGTCTGCCTTTGGATCAGGTCATAATGCCAGGGTCCTGCGATCGAGCCCTGCCTCGGGCTCCCTGCTTGGCGGGAAGCCTGATTCTTCCTCTCCCACTCCCCCTGCTTGTGTTCTCTCTCTTGCTCTCTCTTTCTGTCAAATAAATAAATAAAATCTTTAAAAAAATAAAGATAGTCTACTTCTAGACACACAGGGCTGCTTTCTCATAAAGCAGCTAGCTCCAGGTCATCCTCAAGCACAACACCACCTGTTCACAAACACTCTCAAATCTCGATCCAGCTGGTTGGACTTTATTTCAAATTCTATGGTGTGGAACACAGATTATTGGCCTTCGAGATACTAATGTGTGTTTTGTGAGTTAGAGATATAATATAACTGAATTCATCCATTCATTGAACTAACATTTGCTGAGTACCTATTGTATATTCAGTGCTGGGAATGTACAGAAATGAGAGTGTGAAGTCGCCCTTGAAGACTTCAAAATCTATAGATATCAACAATTCATACCATAATGAATAAAGGTCAATAAAGTTAGAATAGGGTGTGTTGAAGGCAGAGAGGATGTTTTTATTGTGCGTATTGGAATGGGGTAGATGGGGGACTCACACTAGCCCTAAATGAATTTCTTACAGAGCAAGCTAACTGATTGTGGGGAAATATTGGCAAATTAGTAAAGATTAACATGAAATAGAGAACATTGCAGGAAAATAGTAGGACTTCTTCAATCTAATAGTGTACATTGAGGGGAATCTTTTTAAACCACATCTGGTGGCTTCCAGTAATTGAGCCACACCCTTCTAGGGTCAAAAGAGTCCCCCTCTGTCAACTCTAGAAGTCCTTCTTCTTGTTCTCTCCCTTTCATAGTAACAATGATAATTAGTATATGTGTGCTATACACTGAATTTTGAAGCATTTTTGCATAATTTTCTCATGCGATCATCATCCCAAAATTGTGATTTAAGTTTTACCCTATTCATGATACAGACCAGGAAACTGAAGCTTGGTGAGATGATATGATCTGGGTATTTTGTGATTATATTGGTCAGCCCTCTTGCTTTTGAAAACAATAGACATAAAACCTGCAATTGACCTAAACAGAATAGACAATTCAACTATCTGAACAGTCCAGGGGTAGATGTGATGCCAGGAAAGATTAGAAATAGGGGCACTAAAGTCATCAGGACTTTCTCTACACTGAGTCTGTCCCATTCTGTAAGTTGGCTTTGCTTTCTCAAGCAGGTTTCACCATGTGGTAGTTTACTCTTCCCTGGCAATGCTGAAGGCACCTTCCAATGGTTTTAGTACTGCAGGGCATAAGGGTGTTCTCAACCACCTCAAATATGAAGTCCCACAGGTGGCCTCTAACTGGCTCATTTTTGTCAGGTAACCATTGCTACAGCTGAAGTGTCACCACTCAGCCAGTCACATGTATTGAAGCATTTCGTAGAAGAAAGATGATGTTATTTTAGACAATACTCCTCCTCACAATCATCTTCATCATCATCATCATGAAAGCCCACCATAGTAGTAGAGCTAGAACCGAAATCCATACTTCATGATTCTAAATCCAACATTATATATAAACATTGAAAGCACCATCATGATTTCTAAGTTGTATTATCTAAAGGACTTTTTGTCATTTTCACCAGGATGTTTTACAGGCATCTCAAAACCTTAAACTGATGTCAAAACTGACTTGCACTGTGCTGCTGTAACCCTACAGCCCCGTGCCGACCTGGTCTTCCTCCAGTTTTCTGTCTCAGTGACAATTGGCCCAGGGCCACACTGTAACTTCCATGGGCCTGGGCACTTTTGCTTCCTCTCTATAAATATTAAAGATTACATTTTACTGCATTGGTAAGGATGGATGTATTACTACTATATATTTAAGCATTTTCTTTGAACTAAAAGTTCATTTTGCTTTTATGATTTAAAAAGAGTCGAACACTTTTGTGGGCCTCTACAAATATTGTGGGCCCAGGACACTGGGCCCACTGAGCCTAATGGTTAAGTTGGGACTAAAGTCAGCTAAATCATTCTAAAGAGTACAAGTCAGAAACTTGGGATTTATTCTTAACATTTTCTCTCCAGCAGCACATCTCAGTGACTATATTCCATCAAATTCACCAGTTAATTTTTTCCCTAAATAGCAAATCACCTGCATTGTTACTCCTCCTCCTCCTCCCCCCTCCCTCCTCCCTCTCCCCTCCTCCTTCTCCTCTCCTCCCCTTCCCCTCCTCCCACTCCTTCCTCCCCCTACCCCAACCTTGACTGGTCTCCTTGTATCTCTTATTACTTTTCTCCCATCTCTGATCATTAGTGCAACCAGAACAATCTTAAAAAAACAAATCTTGGTCTTACAGCATTTCATGAGCTTCATTTTCTTCTTGC
This sequence comes from Enhydra lutris kenyoni, assembly GCF_002288905.1. Lineage (NCBI taxonomy): Eukaryota > Metazoa > Chordata > Mammalia > Carnivora > Mustelidae > Enhydra > Enhydra lutris. Next base: position 35,561,045 of record NW_019154096.1, on the reverse strand, counting down.
CTTAGTGAACAGATAATCTTGGCCTAGCCTGTGTATCCCCACAGGGGTTAACTCCTGCCTCCGTCACCAAATGTGTAACATAGGACTCTGGCTGGTTCTTTCTACCGTAGTCACACTGGGCTTTCTCAGTGGCTTGAATGCAGATTTGTCCTTGCATTTTGAGGCCTTGAAGCATATTCCTTCTTCTAGAATGTCCTGCCCTGTCATTAATTACTCACCATTGTTTACATCTTGCCTCAAGTGTTACTTTGTCAGGGAATCTTACCCTGGACCCTCCTTACACAGTGTGGGTCAAGTAATATGCTTTCTTGACAAACTGTACTTACCTTTGTAGTAAAATATCCCTACCTGGAATTCAATGTCTAATTGTGTTAATGATAATTTAGTGTCCATTTCAGCCACCGAGAGGTAAACTCCATGACTAATTTGCTTATTATTGTTCCCCCTCCACTCTACCCCGTGCCTACTCCACAATAAGTACTCACTATCTGTTAAATGAATGAAGGAAAAATGTATATTGATATATCCTAAGGATGTTATATTTTTATTCATAAGAAAGCTTTGAGGCCAATGCCACACACTCTGGTAGGCTCCGAAGAACAAGGCATTAATAATCATCACCTTCCTGAATTTTTTGGAATTCTGGAATTCTGGAATTCTTCCACTTAGTTGATTTGGATAGCACCCTGATGCTGATTCAGAACTGATCAGATTAGGGGGTGGTTTAAGAGAATGAGGCTCTAGAAAATAGAAATTGAATCCCCCAAATGAACACAGGTATTGATGGATAAATTAAATGTCTAATAATAAATGTCTAATAAATAAAGTCTACAACTACGATGCTCTTAATCACAGATATCACAGTTGTGTCCTCTCTGATCACGTAAATCAGAAAATGTCTATGCATCTTTTGAAAATTAGATACAGTTTCAGGAGTGCGGACTAGTCCAGAAACTGAATGGTAAATGGATTACTGGGAAATTTTTTAATACTGGCCTCTTATGTAGCAGTTACCATACTCTCCATTCCATATACTGATTTCTGGCATAAAAAGTTGAAATATCTTCAATTTACTAGTTCTGTAACAGAGACTTTGTCAAATGATGTGATTTACCCAAAGTTACAAGAATTCTGAATGATGGTACTCCAGAGACTGCCTAGGAAATTTGCTGATCTTCCTGTTTTATCATTCTCCTTTGCTCTTCCATTATCATTTGGAACTCATACTCATTCACACATGTACTAAGCACACTGTGGTTTGTACAAAGCAACTCAGTTGTCCTATATTATGTGATACACACTAACATACCTCCTTCTCACTGCCAATTCTTCTGTGCCCAGAAGTCTAAATAATAATAATAATAATAACAACAACAACAGGCTGAAGAAAACAGAAGCAGGAAACTAAATAAATGAAAAGCAGCCCCACCTGAATATCAGGGCAGACCTATCACACACCAGAAGGTGGAGAGTTAGAAGTAATCAGTAAGCATCCTTAAAACTACCACAACAATGTAAGGTATTATAATGAGGACTTTGTTCTTTGGAGTTAGATAAAATTAGAAATGTAACTATTACTTATTTTGTCGGTGACCTTGGGCAAATTAATTTACCATGTTAGAGTCTTGGGTATTTTCCTAATTAATTTGAGATAATAAAGCCAACCATCAGAACTGTGTGTGAGAGTCCCTTTCTCTCTATGCAAAAGCTAATTTGAAGGGAAATTAGAATCTGGCAGCGTTGCTTCTTCCCTCATCCTCTCCTTTGTCCCCTTCCAAGAGGAGAGCCTTTTCTGAAAGGATCAGTTAACTTTGGAGATATTTACTGGGCCAGGGAGGACTCAGTGGGCATTGAACTGTCCTAGTACATGCTTCCGCACATCTTCCTCTGCACAGTGTCAGAATTAGATACAGAAGTAGTGAGCTGGAGGGTGCTGCCATTCTGCGATGTAGACACAAGATTCAGAGAGCTCACAGTATGTTCTCAGACTCAGAAGCCAAGCCCAGATTCACTAAAGTGGCCTGCACTGCAGGCCTTTGTCAGTAGCCCAGCTTTTCATAATGGGGTCCTTTCTTCTCATTTCTCCATTGGCAAAATAGAAATCATGACAGAGCCTATCTTGAAGGTTGTTGTGGGATAAGTTGAGCTAAACCAGTCAAGGAGATTAGAAGAATGCTTGAGGGGTTCATGCTCCATAAACACACACAGACTGAAAGGACTACCTTGTGAAACAGGATTATTATCCACCCCACTTTGAAGATGAGAACACCAGAGCCCAGAGAGTTGATGCCACAGGTAGAAGATACTAGAACCAGTCCTGGAGCCAAGGGCAGCTGACTGTAATTTGCATTAGCAAATGTTTTGCAATTCTTAGTGGGGAGAGTATTTTTAAAAAAGCAAAAAACACTTCTTTAAAAAAAAAAAAAAGATTGTATTTATTTACATGAGAGAGAGAGCTCTAGCAAGAGAAAACATGAGCAGAGGCAGAGGGAGAAACAGACTCACTGAGCAGGGAGCCCAACGTGGGGCTCCATCCCAGGACCCTGGGATCATGACCTGAGCCAAGGCAGACATTTAACCGACTGAACCACACAGGTGCCCCTGAGAAAATACTGCTTAAACATTCCTTCTCTGATTCCCTTTGCACTTCGTAAAGAGAAGGGTGAAGGAGGGGCACCTTCACTTTGAGTAACATAATATGCAATCTGCACATATCATGTCTGCATTTGGGTTAAGTCAGTTGTCAAATGGTATGAAGACTTCAGAGGGGCTCGGGATCAGGACAAGAGTCTGAGGTGATGGTGATCTCTGATCCAGATAATCACCGGTTGTTTTTCCCAAACTTCAGTTATGTCACTAAAACCAGAGGTTTATTCTTACCTGAAAGCGAGGAGGAGGAGGAATTGAGTTTGGGAGCTTAAGAATTATGAAAGAAGCCACTAAGTCACTGTGCTGAGAAATCAGATATCGCCCGGAGTCCTGCAGAGGAGCCATATCATTATTTGTGGCGCAGATTCCAGTAAAAGGTAAAGGACAGAAAGATGGAGAGGGAAGGAAAGAGAGGGAGGGAAAGATTATGCAAAACGAGTAGTAACATGTCCATGTGAAAACCTGTTTCCATTTCACCAAAATACCTCAGCTCAAAGGCACCCAGAAAGAGAATCTAAACCCTAGGTCTTAGTGTTTTGTGTTCTGGGGCACAGCATCACTCTTACAATTTGCCATGAACTCAGAAATTCACAAGGCATACTATACCAGGCACACTTGAAATCTTTTTCTCCCCACACCCTCATCTCTGAGACACACCCACTTTCCCGGGCTCCTGGCTGATACTGTGACTAGCCCAGCCAAAGCAGAGCTGTGCTCGGTAGTTTTCCAAGAGCCAATTCCTGAACAACTTGGTTAATTGTGCTCTACAGTTTAGAAGTATAACATGCGCCGTACTGGGAGAGAATTTTCAATTTCAGCAGCCATAATTGATTCACGGAGGTCACGTGCTTCTTTGCCTGAGTGAGCCAGCCAGAATGCTCACCTTGTAGATAAGTGGATCTTCTTCAGTCTGTTGTCCTAGCGGACAAATTCCAGTGTGTCCAAATATGGTGACAGTGGAAAAGAGACGTGGATGTAGCCTGCACCGTGGTACTGTCTTCAGACCTATAGGAGCCGAGCTCCGACAGGCTTCTGTTTAAAGGCACTATAAGGAAATTGATGCACATAATGTTAACCAGGCTTTGCTCATCCTGCCAGATGGAAAGGTAATTCAAATTGAGCTCCAGGTTCCACCCTATAGATTTTACAGCAGGCTTCTGGTGTAAGTCATTACCCTTTCCTTCCCTCTTTGTTCTTGCCTGGTACATTGATGTGGCAGCCAATAGCACGTGAGAAGCACACAGTAACATTGCTGAAGTCAATGGTTAAATAAATAATGAATACGATTTTTTTGTGAGGGGGTATGGAGCATCCTATGCTTGTTGTCAGGGGATCTGAAGAATTATGTGGGGCTTGGGGCAAGGACGGAGTCTAAGAGACCAGGAATGGTGATTTCTGATTTCAATTATTAAAAGATATCTGTAATTCTGAATTTGGCAAGATTCAAAGTAGCCATGGTAAAAACAAAACAAAACAAAACCCTGATCGTGGATACCTACAAGGGAGAATTCAGGAGCAGGACAGGCATAATGATTAGATTGTCCTGAGTAAATCAGATGAAATAAGGTTTAGGATGGTATAATGAAACTCTAAAATCACATAAAATTATAACCATTTTTAATATCAGCTAGAATTAGGACTATTGCTAGAGATAGGGTCATCTCACCTTTGACTTTGATAAGAATTAAGATAAGCTCTGAGAATTCTGTGAAACATTATGCCTATAATGACATAAATTCAAAAGAATCATTGTTACTACCTTAGAATGGTAATGCTCTGGTTCCTCATTTCCTTTGGCATCTGTTGTAGGATAACAAAGCACACAGGGGCGCCCGGGTGGCTCAGTGGGTTAAGCATCTGCCTTCACCTCGGGTCATGGTCCCATGGTCCTGGGATTGAGCCCTGTGTGGGGCTCCCTGCTCAGCGAGGAGTCTGCTTCTCCCTCTGCATCTCCCCTTTGCCTGTGTGTGTTCTCTCTCTCTCTCTCAAATAAATAAGCAAATAAAATCTTAAAAAAAAAAATTGCCCAGAACTTTAGGATATTTTGACTTGTTGATAATCCTATCTGTGTAATGACATTGGTCAATCCATCTGCCACTTCTGTTCACCTCTTTTCCAGTTGAATAATGGACAACTCAAGAATAAATCTTCAACAGTCTATAAAATTGACAGTTCTCTGATGAAAATATCTTCAAACTGTGTAAGAAACATGGAAAATAATGCATATTCTCTGTGTTGATTCGTCAGCTCTTCATTTCTTTAATATCACCAGACCTAAGTAGATTTTGTGAATCAGGGTAAAATTTCAGTCAACAAGAAGGGTTAGGAAGTGGCATAATTTGGAATAATCAGGATATTCTAAAGTTATATCCATTGCATTGCCAAGGATTGCTACTTTTTAAGACTTCGGGTGACTCACAGTGTATAATTTTCTTATGTTTATTATTATTATTTTTAAATAATTTCCTACTAACTAGATAGGATGAGGAAGAGAAGTCTGTGCTCATCTGGGAGCCAGGAGTTTGAAGTCCCTGATGGGAAATAAATGAAGTTTTCCATCCTGGAATATGGTTGTGGTGGGAATTCGAGAAGGCTTAGACAGGAAAGTACATGGGGACAGAAAGCCTACAGAAGCGTGAGCTTGTTCATACACTGAAGGCAGCAGGAGCAGAGAAGTCGCTGAGAGGACACTGGGATCTAGGAGGATCCCCAGGGAGAATGAGAGACAAGGAAGGACAAAGGGTTCACCCTGAACAAAAAGAGAGACTCCTCATTTTATGAGGCTTCTGGACAAAAGGAGGGACTGTTGACAGCACAAATATGGGGAGAGGGCAGGAAAGGGAGGGCATTCCACCTGACGGACCAAGTGGAAAGTGAGAGGAAATGGGGGCAGAGTAAGAATCCTGAGAGATGCAATTCTGTTGTGCCTTTATTGTCTGATGCTGCTGATTTTTTTAGTGGCTTGGCGAGACAGGACCAAAATGATTATATTAAAATATCTGTTATGTAATGCATTCTTCTCTAGGTCTTAAGATGTTCCAGACACTGTTCAAAGCAATTTATAAAAGTATGCCATTTAATTCTTATAATAACCCTAGGACGGAAGTACTCTGATTGAACCCACTTTATAGACAATAAGGCTGAGACACAAAGGGGTGAGGTAACTGAGTCAAAGTCACACAGTGGGTACACGTAAGCCAGGATTCCAACTCAAGGTGTTACGGGGTCCCACAGTGGCTGTTCTTACCCATGATGCGGTGTCTTGATGAAGTAAAAATGCCCCAATATATTATCTGAGGTTTTACCAAGGCAAGGTTCAAGGTTCAGGCCTTTATCTGAACCTCATTCTAAAATATCTTGGTCCTAATTTATAGGAAGATTAGCTCTTCTTTAGATAGAGCGGCAGGGAGCAAAAAGAAACACTGTATCTTCCAGAAAATCCCAGAGTTGTTACTCAAAACACTTACCAGTGTACGCCCTTAGTGGATGATGTCTTAATCTACTACTGCATTTTATTTAAAAATTCATCTTTCTTTATTTTTCCAAAGTGACATCATTGCATCAAGTTGCACGTGGCATCAATTAGTTTATGCCACTTGCATACCCTACCCTCTTTCGTGTCCCCATATATTAAGATCTCAAAAGGTCTTCCATCTAAGGAGTGCATTGAAACCAGCAAACCTTGCAAAGCTGGAAACCTGCAAAGATCAATCTCTTTTGTTAAGAGAAACAGAATTGCTAACTGGCCAGCTTCCCCTCTTCCGGGAAATGAAATCCCAGAAACTGGAGAAGCTTCTGGTTGTGATTGTTTCTTGGACAGGTATTAAAGGGCTTCTGTACCATTTGTCCAAGTTGGTTCCTGAATCCCGGCTGGTTTACAGCCAGGTGGAGTCTGGAATGCTGGGCTTCGCCAGCCCGAGGGCTGAGTATCCCGCTGCCAGCAGCAGTCCCGTTTGCAATCTTTGGGATCCTTTGAAAGGGTGAACAAGACTGATTGGCATTTAGGGAAATAATTTCCTCCAGCCTAATCGTGCCTGTTAATTAAAACTGCTCAAACTGTCACTTTGGGCAGTTGCAGAAAGGTCCTGGTTGCCAGGGAGAGTGAAATGCCGCCGCGGGATTGACTGATATGTTCAGGCATATTTGACAGGGACAATCTTCTGAAGAAGTCAAGTTAAAAAAAAAATGGTTTTATGTTTTTTTAATTAGCATGAGCTACATTACTTCTAACCCTTTGCCTCTTTTCTGCCATAGCCACCTGTGTGAATATTCTGAGAATTGAACAAGTTATATGGAATGACACATATATTTTGGAATTGTAATATTTCTGCTGAAGCCACCCAATGGCTATCAGGCACTCCTGTAAAGTACAGACTGGGAATCAGATCCTCCTGGGTTCAAATTTTGGTGCAGACCCTTCCTAAATATATGGTAGAACAACTTAAACTTTTTGCAGTTTTATACCTGAAAGGCTAAAGTTTGGGGGCATAATATTACATATCTCAAGAGTTCTAGGACTAAATGAGATAGTATATACAATAAGCTTGTTCTATAGCAGATATGTGGTAACTGGTACTCTCCTTTATCTTTCATACTGTTATATTTTGGAAAAAAAAAGCACTTAAAGTCAGGACTTAAAAATTAGTAAGTTTTTTTGGGGTTTTTTTGTTGTTATTTTGTTTTTTTTTTTTTAGGTTTTATTTATTTGACAGTGAGAGAGCACAAGTGGTGGGGGTTGGAATGGAGGTGAGCAGGCAGGCAGAGGGAGAGGGAGAGGAAGAAGCAGGTTCTCTGCTGAGCAGGAAGCCTGATGTGGGACTCTAACTAAGGACGCTGAGACATGACCTGGGCCACCCAGGTGCCTGGAAATATTTTTTGTTGGAAAAAAAAAAATAGCAGCTACATAGGAGTAGTTCATGTGGTATGATATATCCATATGATAGAATATTTTGCAACCATTTAGAAAAACATTTTAATGAATAATTAATGCCATAAACTTATGTGAGAATACTGTGAAAAAATTTAGGATCCTAAGATGTGTGTAAAATATTATTGTGTTTTTTATTTTTAAAGGAACATGAAGAAAAGCATATAATGTGTTAATACTTCTTAATTCCTATTGGTGGATTTGTAGGACATTTTTACTTTCTTATGTCTTTTATATTTTAAAACAAAATATATACTTTTAAAAAGAGGTTAATATAAAAATGACTCAAAAGCTAGGAACGCAACTAAATGCCAATGCACTGTTCTTCTTACATGTCTTGGAAAATGACTCTGGAGGCAAGTTTGAAAAAGAGTTGGTCTAAAGTTATTCAGACAATGCCGGTGCTGCTTAAACAAGGTAGCTACTTTGAAAGAGTCAGAGACATTTAGACACAGGAGTTCTTATAGTTTTCATATAAAAATTTATATTTTATTCTTTTGAATTTATCTTAATTTTATTTTTCTTGTTTTTTATCTGTCTAAAAACACTCTCGGCAGTGCTCCAAGAGGGGAGTATCCTGGTGGAAACCATACACAGCCTTATTGGAAACTTCCTAGAGCTCTGTACTGGGCTGACTAATTTATTTACTTTTCTGTCTTATCCTTCCAATCCTTCATGGGAATCTACTGTTATTCCAATTTTTAAAGATGAGGAAACTCTGGTTTGATAATGTTCTGCAATTTACCTTAAGTTGGCAGCTAGGATAAGGAAGAGCAGGAATGGAAAGATCCGGGTAACTTTAAAACGGTCCAAATCGTTACCACACAATTGACAGTAGGAGCCTCAGCTGTGTTGATCAATGCACTAGCCATTGACCACATGTAGCTATTTAAATTTTAAATCCATTTACAATTAATAAAATTAGAAACAAGTCCTGCTACCCACATTTTCACGTGCTTGTGCAGTCACATGTGGCAAGTGGCTGAGGTATCAGACTGTGCAGATACGGAACCCTTGCATCCTCCCAGACACTCCCATAGGACAACACTGCAGGTCTAGTCATTCGGAAGAGATTACTGAGGGTTGCCTGGGGTGGCTGGAGAATACCTTACAATGGAGAAAGTAAGAGTGAACCAGGGTAAGGGGTACCTCTCCGCTCCTTTCAGATTCCTTCTCTGGTCCTCATTTCTCACCAAGTTCCCCGAGTTCCGATTATCTCCTCCCTGCTTTCCGAGACCACCATCCTGAGTTCTGCACTCAGGGCTCACACTCTGGTCCAGTGATATGAGTCTCCTGTCCCAGAGAATGCAGGTTATTACTCAGGGCCAGCCACAGAACGCCATGGAGTGAGGCTCCAACTTTGATGAAAACAGGGTAATGGCCCTAATTGTCTCCGTTTACATTTCTTCATTCCAAACTGTCTCTAAGCATTGATTCTTGCCCCTGATTTTCGGTTAGGAGCACTTGCAGTACACAAAAGGAGTGACCCCTCAAAGGCTTCTTTGCACACAGGTAAGGGCTACACACTCCATTTGTTCTCAGACCGCTGTTGGACAGTCTCAGCCCTTCTTGCTGTTGCACGAGACTATGCCTCCCTCACCACGGGGCTTCCGGGGAGGGCTGACTGAAAAGTTAGCAGAAGGGGAGAAGCCAGGGTGCTTCTCTCCCTCTCTTCCTGCCTCCTGAGGTGTTTCTGGTAGCAGCTGTGTGGTCCTAGCTCTTACCAGGAAGACCCCCCCGTGGTTCCTGAATTTACCAGCTGGCCCTACTCCCAGGGCTCCTGTAAGGCCACCTCCTCCATATGCTCCTTCATCCTAGAGTGTGCAGAGCCTCCCTGTTATTGAAGCTCTGGGGGTTCTCTCTTGTCCTATTTGTTTCCAGCCCTTCATCCCCAATAAAATCGATTCCTTGGGTCACATTCTGTTCATTTTGAAATATTTAGAGTGATTTTTGTTGTCTTGACTGGAGACCAAAATACTTCCTAGTCTGTCCCCTGCTACCATTCCTAGAATCCCATGTCACCTTTTCCCATCAGCTTCTGAGCTCTGGTCACAGGATGCTTTGTTTTTGAATGTGCACTTTCCCTCTCATTTAGATCATTCTTACTCATTATCAGAAGCTTTACTTTTCCTCCAGAGCAACCATCCTGACTCTTCTATGCTGTCCTTGGGACTTGGTTGTTTCTCCCATAAAAGCTACCCTACCACTTACCAATAAAATGTAGTAAAACATAAATAGCTAAAATACAGCTATTGAGTTGTCTTCCTTCCCAGTAAGAAAGCAAGCTCTGTGAGAATATGGGCCATGACTTTCCTCTTTACCACCATCTCTAAAGCTTCTGATAAAATGCCTGATACGTGGAGAGGGGTCAAAATATTTTCAAGTGAAAAAATACATGTGTATATCAAGTGAATTTCTGGAAGCCAGTCCATGTTAATGACTGATTTTGTGCCACAAATACAGCACTCAACTTTTAAAATCTTTCTTTATCCATATGGTGGACTTGCAAGCATTTTATGATCTCCTACAAAGAGTACCTTTATCTCTGGGTGCTCTGGCACCCACAGATGCCTTAGAACCACTGCTGTCATCTTCCTTCCTCAGCCCTTGTCTTGGGCCTTGTTTCACTGAACCTTGCTTTGGGGGTCCATTTCTAATGAGCCTCACATTAATGGACTGCTGGATAAATGATAACATATGTTCAAAGAACAAGGGCTTTTTAAAGAGCATGCATGATTCAAAAGTAGATGAGACAAGAAAGGGATTTTCAGGTCTCCATAAAATAGTATTTTTGAGGATATATTTGCAGTTAGACAAAAGTATGTTTGAAACTCAATAATTAAGTGAACTTGGGTATAGTAAACTTAACCCATTATTCCTTCATATGTAAGATATGAAATGTAATCCTTATAGGGTCATAGTGAAGATTAAACTATAATTGTAATGACTTGTAGGTTGTATAGTTATGTTGAAGTCCAAAATGCCTACAAATATTAGTTATGACTAAAAGAGGGTCATTTAGAAAAGAGTCTCATTTAAAGGCTCTAGAGAAGAGACACAAAGGTGATGCCCAATAGCCATCTCATTGATCAGTTGGCCAAGGGAAGAATGATATGGCCAACCACTCCTGAATCTTCAGACCATACTAACCAAGAGTACTGTCACTCAGGTGACAAATGTCTGAGTAACCTTTTAGCATCTTCCATATATAAAAGAAGTATTGGGCTTGCTCTGTGTGATTTTAAGATGTAGTTGTGGGTTGCCTCTGGGAAGTTTAGTAGAGATGTGTTTTAGCTGATCTATTAGTCATATGTTGACCTTGTGTGGGTGTAAGAAAGCTCTGGATTTTAAGGGATGTGAATAGAAGCTGGTGAACATGTGATAAGGATACTGTCCATCTACTTTGAGCCTGGCTAGAGTTGGAGCCCCGAGGATTTCTTCCATCCATTGGTTTATGTCAATCTGTATCTTACCCCAGCAGCCACATACTCTGCTCTGACATATAGATGGTATAGGATCCCTGAGTGTTGTCTCAGGAGATCAGTACTAGCTTGTCTGGAATAGAAGGAATAAAGACACTTAGGATAACATGTCTTAGGTATACCAGAGCATGCTCTAAATAATTTATATATATTTATTCAGTGAAACTTAATGCTTATTGTAAGGTATAGTTTTGGATCACAAATAAAAATAAGATTTTAGATGGATCTAGCAAGTATTAAGTGAAATAAGTCAGATAGACAAATACCATATAATTTCACTTATATGTGGAGTTTAAGAAAACTAAAGAGTAGGGACACCTGGGTGGCTCAGTTAGTTAACCATCTGACTTCAGTTCAGGTCATGATCTCAGGGTCCTGGGACTTGGTGGGCTCCCCTCTCAGTGGAGAGTCTGCTTATCCTTCTGCTCCCCCACCTCCCCATCCCCACCCCTCCACATTTGTGTGCTTTCTCTCTCAAATAAATAACATCTAAAAAAAAAAAAAAAAAAAAAAAAAGCCAAGGGGGAAAAAGAGAAGCAAACCAAGAAACAGACTCTTAACTATAGGGGAGGTGGATGGGGGATGGGTGAAATAGGAGAGGTGGGTATTAAGGAATGTACTTGTGATGAGCCCTGGGTGTTGTATGGAAGGGACGAATCACTAAATTGTACACCTGAAACTAAAATTACTGTATGTTAACTAGCTGGAATTTAAATAAAAACTTGGGGAAAGAAAAAAAATAACATTTATTCTTTGAAAATTTGCACGTGTAAGAGCTATTTCATGCCACGTGGATACTGCCTTTTTCTTAAAGCGGTGATATGAAATTGGAAGTAAGAAATATCCCTTTATGAAAAGATGTTTCACCCTTTTTTTTCCAGCTATGGCAATATTCCATATTTGATATCTGACTCACTGCCTAGGGTCATACCCCTGAGTCTTAAGTTTAGGATGCTCAGTCTCAATCCTCTTTCTCAGAGATTAGTTTACCCCCCCACCGCCCCCCGAGGATTAATTCCTTCTTCTGAGGCAGGACTATTTTGTGTATAAAATGTTCCAGAGAATAAACATTCATCCTTTATGGAAATGGAGACTGAGAGAGAGTACAGAGAGCAGAGAGGGCATGTACGCAGCCCCCCTCCACCACCATGTGTCAGCAGAGCTTGAAATCTCCACGTAACTGATTTACGAGGCATATGGTTAAGTAAGACCAAATGAGGAGCTCCATTAATGCTGTCTGTAAAAATGGTCACTATTCCACTGCTAGGTGGCATCTTCCTCTCACGGTCTAGACCTGGAAGATGGTCGCAGGCTTTTCTAACAATAAAATTGGCCACACAGGTAGGTGGGAACAGAAATGGTCTTAATGGCCCATTAAGTGTCCAATTACTTGAGGTTATTTATCAGAGCTCAGTTGTATGACTGTTAACAGCACAGATTTCAGATTTCACGCTTTCTGGGTTGAAGTGTCATTTAGAATTCATATTGTCTTACAGCAAATGCAAAAATCACAGCAGATTCACATAGAGTGATTTGCCTGCTAAGCCTTTTCATGGCAGGTTTCAGATTTGTTCTCCCCTCAAACTTGTTCTCTGACAAGGGAGTTTCCTCAGAAGGGAAACTGCAGTGATAGCGTCATCATCATCGTCAATCACTTTTATTATTGTATTCGTTACTGTTAGTGGTTAACCCAGAAATCAGCACTGTGAAGAGGTCGTTCTAAATGGCAACCAGCCCAGGAGGCTTGTGGAAGTCCTAGGAACCTGAAAGGAGTAAGTTGGAAGCCCATCTATCACAGGCTCGGTCTTAGCGGTTGGCAACTTAACCCTAAGGTACACCGAGAAACTTAAGGTTGTATCTGGAGGCAGAGCGCACTTGGCAGCATGGACAGACAGAGGCCTGCGTTCGTATCCCAGCTCAGCAATAAAATGTGTGCCTGTTCTACAAATCCTGATCGCCTCCTTTTGCAGGCAGGTGACTGTTATATAGAGGTCTTTAAAAAAATTTTTTTTTTTTAGTTTTTTATTTTAGAAAGATAGTGCTGGGGGTAGGGCCAGAGGAAGAAGGTGAGAAAAATGGGAAGAGACTCAGTAAAGTGCGGAGCCTGATGCGGGCTCAATCCCAAGACCCTGAGATCAGGGCCTGAGCCAAAACCAAGAGTCAGACTCTACTCACTGCCCCCCCCCAAGTCACCCCTGGAGATCTTCTAGTTGGATTTAAGCTACTTTGTTTCTTGCTTTACCCTTAAACTTTCTCTGTCAAGTGTCGATAATGATGGTGTTGTCCGGAGATTTGAATGAGGCAGAGCCTGCAAAAATGTTCATCACTTGCTATATTTCATAGCAGATGCTTAATAAGTGTTAGCTCTTGGTGTTATGAAACTGAAAGTGTAGGAATAAGTGATCTTGAACCTTCCTTGACCTGATTTATGTTCTCATTGCAAGTACTTTGTGTGTGTGCACATACCACATAGGTAAGAATTAACTTGCATTCAGATAAATTGAGGCATAATATTCTCTTGGTATTTAGAACCGAGGCATCTAAATATGATGACGGCACACGGGAGGCATAACTGATTCTTGCCCGTTAATTTTCCTAAGATTTCTAGTCTGCAAGAGCTGCAGTGGGTGGCCTTTGACAGCTGGTGTAGCCTGATGTCTGGGAGGGGCGCTCTGGCTCAGTGTGGCTGAGTTCATACTCTATTGTTCACTGTTTCCATGACCCTGGGCAAGTAATTTGGCCCCTTTGAGCCCCTGCTATCTTACTGGAGATAATATCTGCCTTATTGGAATGGCAGACAAATAAATTAGGTAACTGAGAACTGAATGCTGAGTCACTGCTGCCATGCTTGGCATGTTGCAAATGTACAAAAATATTCTTGGGCTAAGTCAATATTACTAGGAAGTGGGCGATGGAAAATAACATATAAGAAACATCCGTAAGCCCAACAGGCTGAAGAGTCAGAGCGTGGGGAGGTGATAAGACAGACTCCAGAAAATGAAGCTTGGCCGTCACTGTGCAATTTTCTAGTTACTTCTTTGTCCCATTAAATTGCCTTTCCCAGCAACGACAATGACAAAACAATTGCATCTTTGGTTTCATAATAGATTTTGCGTTGTTTTGTTTTTCCAATAAGGCAGGTGCTATAGGACTGAATGTTTGTGTCCTCCCTGCTGCCCCCCTGCTGATTCATATGATGAAGCCTAAACCCCAGGGAGGTGGTACTTAGTTAGAGATGGGGCCTTGAGGAGAGTATCAGGTCCTAAGAGTGAGCTCTCATAAGTGGGATTAGTGACCTTACAGAGGAGACCCAGAGAGGTCCCTTGTTCCCTCCACCATGTGAGGACAGAGTGAGAAGATGGGTGTCTGTGAAGCAGACATGAAATCTGCTAGTACCTTGGTTTTGGACTTCCCAGTCTCCAGAACTGTGAGAAGTGCATTTGTGTTGCTTATAAACCACTGAGTATAAGGTATCCTGTTCTAGGAACCCAAATGAAGATGAAGACAGGAGGTCATTAGAGGGATTTTTCTCTTTTTGAGAAAAAAAAATTGTATTTTAAAAATTTGGCCCTTCTAGGGGTGCCTGGGTAGCTCAGTGGGTTAAAGCCTCTGCCTTCGGCTCAGGTCATGATCCCAGGGTCCTGGGATCAAGCCCCGCATCAGGCTCTCTGCTAGGCAGGGAGCCTGCTTCCTCCTCTCTCTCTGCCTGCCTCTCTGCCTACTTGTGATCTCTGTCTGTCAAATAAATAAATAAAATCTTTAAAAAAAAAAAATTTGGCCCTTCTAAAATTTCCAAACAAGCAAATTTGAGATTCCATTGGCTCCAAATATTACTTGGGATAATTTCCTGGGGTCAGAATATGGGGAAGTTACAAAGAGACAAGGGCTCTGCCTGTGTCTAAATTGAAGCCCAAACAAAAATACCTGGTGCCCCACAGGCATTCAAGCTTTTACCATGAAATTCTGGAGTGCAGTGAAGACAAATTTCTATTTCATCATTCACAACAGGTCTTCTGAGCCATGAACACACATGAAATGATGACACAAGAACAAATACAGCCCCATGAGTCTCCATGTCTCCCACAGAAGCCTACAAGTTAAGATGCCTAATCCCAATCATCCAAGAAATCACAGACCTGGTGCTAGGGCTGCTCGGGGTCGGGGGTGGGGGGGGGGAGGGGAAGATGTGGAAAGCTGCTCTTCATCCTTCCCCTGAGCAAGACCCTGTGAGCTGCGCAGTATTCGGTAGCGTGATGTGATGTTTTGATCGTAGAAGCACATGGGACACCACAGCTGACTCTGCTATTAAATTGTTGTATGACCTTGGGAATCCGTTTATCTTTCCTGAACCCCTTTTCACATCAATATTACACACACCTTTGTTATTAGGTGAATTTAAGTAAATTGAAAGCTGTAACAGGGCAGGTAGATGACATTTAATTTTAAGCCGCACAGTTAGTAGAGAGGGGTTTATGGAAAAGAGTGAGGGGCAGTGGGTATTTGTTGGTATTTACTGGTTGCTGTGAATGGGGGTCCCTAAGCCTTGGTGTGGTCTGAGCTTACCATGCTAGGTAAAGTCACAGCTTTGGCAGGACAGGGCATATGTGACAAGAAAGCCAGGTCTGGTCTGGCTTCCCAAGGTATACTGGAATATGGGGTATGAAGTTGAGTGAGGAGCTCCTGGGAGCAGTGGTCCCTGACTCAGGCCCATGGAAGCTGGTCCGACACACACTCCCTGTGCACCTGCCCTGTGCTCTTGTTGTTATTGGTGCCATGAGGAATGGCCAGCAGGGGACAGATAGTCTCTGTTCTCAAGTTGTAGACATATATTAGGGTAATGGAAGGAACACACCTGAAAGAGACACAAGTCAAGCAGGAGTGCAACCAAGTATGAGTAGACAGGGGAAAGAAAATGACATGATGATCAGATGTTACACTGGAGGAAATTCCTGGGGTTATTCGTGCTAATCTTTTCATGGTACAGAGCAGATGTGAACCTAGAGGAAGGGATGTGTTCAAGAGGAATTTTCAATTCCTACAAAGTAATTCAGTGAGACATTAGCATCATGCATATCATGCAAGTGGAGCTGTATTAGAATGTACATACTTTACACTGTTAAGTCTTCAAAAAGCTGTTTTACATGTCATTGATTTTTAAGAGCAAGGTCAGTGGTACTAGTATGACTGTGAGCAGGGTTCCTAAAACCAAACTCTACCATGAGCTGGTACATCATATACACTCTGCAGAGACACTCAGGGAGCAAGAATGGGAAAAAGAGGAAGGATGAAGCTGAGTTGTAGCTGCTGTTCCTGAAGGTGAGGCACAGGTTAAAAAAAAAGAAAAAGAAAAAGAAAAAAAAAAAAAAAGATCAAATCCTCTGTAGTTAGAGGACAGGCTGTTCTGAAACATAAAGTGCCAAGGGCCTGTTGTGAACCTTTTGGATAAAACTTACTTCTCTTTCACAGTTGAAGTAGGATGTGAACAGGCCTACTTTTTAACTTAGATTGCGTGTTTTTGGATTCCTTTTGATTGGGGCTACTAATAAATACAATCTGGTGGTTAAAATAGCCTCCATCCCAAGCTACCCTTAGGAACAACAACTGTTCACATTTCTGGGGATAAAATTGCAAGCTACAAAGAAATAAGTCAGATCTGGTGTTCTCTGTTATTGTAGCCCCAAGGTGAGGAATCGGCAGAAAGATTGAAGCCCTAATCTCGGGACGGCCCCACTTATGTAGTCTTAGGCTCGGTTTCCCAATATAGAAAATAGAGATGATAATCCATTCTTTAATTTGGAATATAACATACTTCTATATCTGGTATGTGAGAGAGAAATATTTCAAATTAATGTTGGCTAGAATATTCAGACAGACTTTAAGTTGGAGGTTTGAACTTGAGCACTGAAGATAGTTTAAACTTAGCTAAAAAGAAAAGGTATGGAGAGGATAGTTTGAATGGAAGATCACAAGCAACAACATACAATTTGGGGTAATGGTGCTGTATTTCTGATGTGTGTGCTACCTTGGGAGAATATAATTTAACTGATTTTAATATTTTTGTCTTTTGGAGATTAGACAAATTGTAACTTCTGTTTCTGGTGGCACAGTAAACTATATACCTTGCCAGACCCTCCCAATAATAGTTAAAAATGCTGGATAAAAAAAAAATTATGGTTGAGTAGACAAGGAAATAACAAGTCCTAGAAGGCAAAAACTATGTCCAAAAGGGAATCCATAGCAATAAGCAACTTTTACATATAAATCCTCTGCTGAATCTTAGTGATCTTGAACTTAGGTTTTGTGACTTTATGGTCTAGAGTAAGGACTTAAAGTAATAGAGAAATGAAAACCTATTCTCAGTCTCAGTTGAATAGGAAGGTCCACACAAGGTTGTCAGAATGGACTTGAAATACGTCAGCTGCCCTCGTACCCTTCAGGAATAGCATACTTAAGGACTTCAGGAATAGTATACTTAAATACAAGTATTTTTACTGTGTTTAAATAAATCAAAGAAGGAATTTATATCTAGGTCTTTCATGCTGGATATAGCAGAAAGTAATTTTTCTTTGGATTAGGTAGATATAAACCAATACTCATGTGGGTTTCCAGCCCACATTTACATTGCCTGAGAGGTGATTAAACTGGAAGCTAAGAATTTAGGATAAAGTGGTTCTGAGCTGGTATTGTCCCCAAGAGTCTGGAAGAGGCAAATGAAAAGACTCTCAAGAGTAATCTACCTTCATCCAACACCTCAAGAATCCCTATAAGCTAAGTTTGAAGGATACATGAGCTCATACTTAGAAGCCAAATTAAAAAAAAAAAAACAACACAAAGCAGGATAAGTGAAAATGAGAAAATCCAACAGAGTACAATCATACATTCAAAGGTTTAGGAACAGGTGTATCAGATACAAATATTCTTCTTTTTAAAGATTTTTATTTATTTATTTGACAGACAGAGATCACAAGTAGGCAGAGAGGGAGGAGGAAGCAGGCTCCCTGCTGAGCAGAGAGCCTGATGCGGGGCTTGATCCCAGGACCCTGGGATCATGACATGAGCCAAAGGCAGAGGCTTTAACCCACTGAGCCACCCAGGCGCCCCAGATACAAATAGTCTTACTATTTTAAATAACTTAAAGAGGGAGTAAAGATTATAGGAACAAAAGAATATGAGAAGGAAAAATGAAGTTGAAAAATAACAGGGAATGAACAATTAAATATTGAAAAGAATATGAAATAGATTAAGCAAAACTACAAACAGAATTATGGAGTTGGAAAAGGTTATAAAGAAATTATTTAAAAGGCAGCACAGAAAGACAAAAAGAAAGTTGGACTAGAACATTATACTGAAATTTAAGGAACAACTGAAATTTCTAATAATGTTAAATAAGTGTCAAATTACAAAATATTAAATTTTAAATATATATAAAAATTATGCAATCTCTAAAATTCCTTGACCCTGAAAATAATTCACTCGTTCAACATTTATTAACTTCCAATCAATGTATTAGGTTTTGGTGGTACAATAATGAGTGGAAAACCCAACAAGATTATGTACTTCTGTGGGAAAAAAATGGCTATATAATAGTAAATAGTTTTATCTGACAGCACACTTTGAATTGACAGAAAATGTGTTTTACTTCATACAATCTTGAGCTGATTTTATTGATATTTTTTGGGTATATTTGACACAGTGTTACATTGGTTTTAGGGATACAGCACAGTGATTCAACAACTCTATAAATTATGTTACACTCAACCTCATGTGTAGCTACCATCTGTCACCATACAATGCTGTTACAGTACCATTGACTCTATTCCCTATGCTGTTTATCTCCATGAGTTATTCATTGCATAGCTAGAAGCCTGTATCTCCCACTCCCTTTCTCCCATTTTGCCCATCTCCCGATCCCTTCCCTCTGGCAACCATCGGTTCTCTGTATTTATAGGTCTGATTCTGGTTTTATCTCTTTATTCATGTGTTTCATCTTTCAGAGTTCTCATAGAAGTGAAATCATATGGTATTTATCCTTCTTAGTCTGACTTGTTTCACTTAGCAGAATACCCTCCAGGTCAGTTCATATCACAGATGGCAAGCTTCTTGTCTTTTTTATGGCTGTATAATATTCCATTGTATGTATTTATCACCATTTCTTTACTACTTCATCTATTTATAGACACTTGGGTTGCTTCCATAGCTTAGCTATTGTAAATAGTATTGCAACAAAAGAGGTGGAATTATATGATATACTACCTATTTTGGATTAATATTTTCATTTTCTTTGTGTAACTTCTTAGTTTTGGAATTATTAGATCATATGGTTTTTCTATTTTTAATTTTTTGAGGAAACTCCATACTGTGTCCCACAGTGGTTGTACCAGTTTGCATTCTCAACAGCGTGTGAAGTTTCCTTTGTCTCTATATCCTCAGCAACACTTAAACTGACAGAAAATATTTTTAAAAAATTTAATCTCTGACAGCCTTTGTTATGTTAAAATGAAAAAGAAAATTTGGCCCTAGTAGACCGATATTGTGAAACTTCTCTGAAGGACAGAAGGCAGATAAGATTTTCTGGGAGTAAAAAATAGCCCATATCAGCCTGGGTAAAAAATGAGATCAAAACCCAGAAGGGTAGACAAGGTTTTCCAAGCTAAAAAATAAAGGGGTCACATGGAACCCCTCAGAGCTCGGTGGTTGTGGTGCCATACATGATTGTCCACACTACCCGATCTCTTCCTTCTAATGCTTTTTGTGCAAAGCCCTGGGTCTCAGAAGCATCTATACCATAGTGACAGACAGTGTGGGTATGGGGCAGTCAGAGTAGTCAGAGTAGTTTCCTGGAAGGCTGAAAATTGCAGATGGTATGGTCCTCATTACTCACTGAAAACTAGATATTTCTGAACATTGCTGAATACTGTCTTCTGCTGCTTTCCCACGGTTACTAAAGGAGATAGCCATACTAAGAGCATTCACTCACATGCCTACAGGGCATCTAAAAAACAGAGATGAGAGCCCACAAAAAAGACCAGAAAACATGTGAGGAAAACCGATAAAATTAAACAGAGACAAGCAGATTTAGTACAGTAATGAAAAGGAGAGTTTCAAAAAGTACAGAAATTTAGGAAATAATATGGTATCGTAAATATGTCTGTCCTGTCATTAAGTGTAATAAAACAGTGATTTGATAAAGGATACCTATAATTACAAACATTACAAAAATCAATAGTTATAATAAATAGCAAAGCCACCCCAATCGCAAGAGAAAAATCATTAAAACAGGAAGATGGATTGAGAAATTCTTTTAGAATAAAGAACAAAAAAGGAAAGAAAGATCTGGAAACTTTAAATAAGAAATAGAGACACAGGATGTTTCCATACTTATCTATTGGGAGTTCCAGAAATAATGACTAGAGGACATACAAGAAGGAAATAATTAAAGAATTGGCAGAATAGTTCATTGACTGAGATAAATACAAATCTGAGTTGACAGGCTTCACTGAGTAATAACCAGGCTGAAGAAATATATAATCTCACCTTGGGAAATTTTTGAAAAATTTCAGAATGAGCCTGCAGAGATTCCTATGCAAAATGTACAATAAAAGGAAAAAGAATAAAAAATAACCTCAAAGCAAATAAACAAGCAGATTGACACTGGGATCCACAGAACATTTCCCAGGAAGGCCAACTGCCTTACAAAGGCAGCATGTCTGTAAGACTGGGTGCAGCACAGAAGAAATTGGAGAGGGCTATGTCCATATTCACAGCCTTGGCTGAATGTGAGGTCCAGCACATGCGCACAAGAGAAGAAAGCCCAAGGCGGGGTGTGGGGGATCAACTTGGGGGGCATTTTTTAGACTTCCCAAACTGTGAATATTTTATGGAAAATGTATTGTTCCATAAAACTTATGGACTCGAGGTTTTTCAGCAAGACATTTGACCAATCATTGGCTCACCACTAAGACTTGCTGACTCAGGTGGGAGCCCTAGGAAGCCATGGCTAAAAATAAAAAAGAGAGTAGATATGAATGACCTGAGAGCTCAGTCTGTGTACGGTGTGAGGAGACAGACTATAGAAGAATTAGACCAGGAAAATCACAGAAAAAAAAAAAATCCCATAAAGAACTTTAGTATAAATACCCAAGGGGGTCAAAATCTAGAATTGCTATATGATCTGAAGATGCAGTTTTCCACAAAATGATTTAGGGGATGTAAAAAGTAACAGGAAAGTGCAACAGGTTGACTCGTTCACAGGAAAAACACAGTCAATAAAAACTCTGTGAGGGAGATTAGATGTTGTGCCTAGCAGATGCATGGTTTTGTTTGTTTAGTTTTTTTCTTTTTTTAGTATAGTTGACATAGCAGATGCATGTTTTAAAAAAGCTATTATAAATATGTTCCAAGAAGTAAAGGAAACCATGGTTAACGAATTAAAGTATAATAATGACCCATAACAGAAAATATTCATAAAGAGATGTTATTTTTTAAAAAAAGAACCCAATAACTTTAAAATGGAATTATATGTACCATAACTTATATTTTAAAAAATTCATTGAAAGGGCTTATCTTCCTTCATGAGATGGCAGAAGAAACAGGTTTTTATTTCGAAGATACATCAGTAAAAATTATACACTCTGAACAGTAAATAAAGAAGCCTGTGGGACACTATCAAATCCTAGTCTGGCAAGCCCATCCCACTCATATGTAAATTATACCTCAATAAAGCTGTTTTAAAATCCCTTAGAAACTGGACAACATACATAAATCCAAAGTTAACTAAAAGATAAAAAAAGCCTAAGGAAGGATATTTCTAAGGCTGACCAAAAGATGGAAAATAGAACAAAGATATTTATAATGACAATATATAATCTATGAAGACTATATTATGCCATAATATCATAGTGATAAAATACATATTGCAAATTTGTTAGAAATGTAAAAAATAAAGTAATAACATGATGATTAGAGTGGATTTTTAGAAACACATTTCCCTTAAAAACCAACACATTGATAGGTTATACAGACAAAAATAAGACAAAATAGAAAGGGCTGAATAACATAGTTGTCAAGATTTATATAATAGGTAAAATAGTACTTTATAGCAAAAACATAGAGAATAAAGTTATTTTTCTAAAGACACCAGAAATAATTCACTCAAATTAATCATATTTTAGGTTCCCAAGGAAGTCTCAAACTCTAATATGTATCTATTGCTTATATGTTATTAAATATGTAGCTGTACTGACTGGATAAAGTAAAAAAATTAAGAATTATAAAACTGAAGTACTCGAACCTTGTTTTTGGATATTAAATTACCAGCCATGGGGTATCCATGCACAGTGGATCAAAGTAATTGTAACAAGTATCTATAAAGATGGAGGAGTTTAAAGTAATGAGAAGCTCATGGAAAAATAAGCATAAACGGTATATTGTTTTGACAGCAAAGGTAATCAATGTTTCCATAGACATAGTGTTTACCTGGACATACCAAGTAGGCATGACTATCGACCTAACCAAAATTAGAGTGAACTGGGAAAACTGTGGAACTCACAGAGTGGGCATAAGAAGAGGTGGGAAATCAATGAAAAACAGCTCAGCTTCCATATTAAGTTTGGGGAAGTAAAATATAATTAAGACTAAAAATTTGAGATTATGGAAACATAAATGTGTCCTTTTGATTCATGAAGTCAAATAATAGAAGATCTGGTTTACGGATTTTTTTTTTTTTAAGATTTTATTTACTTATTTGCCAGAGAGAGCGTAAGTGAGGGGAGGGGCAGAGAGTGAGAGGGAGAAGCAGGCCCCCTGCTTAGTACAGAGCCTGGACCCTTGGCCTATCCTAGGACCTGAGATCCTGATCTGAGCGGAAGTCCTATGCTTAAACAACTGAACCACCCAGGTGCCCTTTGTCTCACAGATTTAAACTAGGTGCTTAGGAAGAGAGGGACATAAGGTGAGGGTTTTTTTTTTTTTTTTAATTTAAATTAAATTTAGTTAACATATAATGTGTTAATAGTTTCAGGGGTAGAATTTAGTGATTTATCAGTTGCATGTAAGGTGAGTTTTTATAACAAGGCTTGTAAAACTAGTTGGCCCTTTGAACTATGGAACATAAAACTACAGAGATATATAAGAACAACAAGAATAAAGAAAAATTAGTATTATCGATGCTTTAGAATTAAATGGTGATGAGAATCCCACCTAAGGTTATTGGCAAAATTACACAGAGATATGCAGGCATATAAACACAAACATGCATGCACACACACACACAGATACGCATATACACATACATACATTTGAATATATACAAATATGCACTGACTGATAAATACAGACCTATAGAAATACGTACATGTTCATACATATATATATGACATACACACGTACAAATGAGTATACATATCACACACAAGCACATACATGTACAAACATGCATGTGTGTATACAGTATATACATGTACATGCATATCCACAGGGACACACATCTGTATATGTGTATGTGCTTATCTACACACTTAAATTTATTCCCACATATATAAACCTATACTCATATAAAATCCTGAATTTATAAAAATAAATGCACTTAAAATGTGTTAATATGTAGAGAAAAATTACTGCATTTCTAGAGTAAAAATATTAGCCATAGTTACCAATGAGTTGTGAGATTGGGATGTGAGATTGGGATGTATTAAATTACTTTTTAATATTTTCTAAATTTTTATTGAAAAACATTTTGAGTAGAAATTAAGTAGCAAATATCATTTATTTCTGTAACAGAATGATTTGGTCAACTTCACCATTTCTGTGCTGGCCATTAACTTCTAATTTTTTACAAATATCATTACACAAAACTACCTTCTTTGTCTTTTTCTGTAGTCTCTTTGGACATCTTCCCTTTCTAAAAGGCAATATATTTCCCTTTTAAATTCTTCTTGTTAATCTACTATGAATAGCTAAAGAGGTTTTTTTTAATTTAAATTAATTAATTTAAATTAATTAACATACAATGTATTTGTTTCAGAGGTCAGTGATTCATCAATCTTCTACAACTCTGGTGCTCATTACATCCTGTGCCCTCCTTAAGGCCCATCACCCAGTTACCCCATCCCTCCACCCACTGCCCCTCTAGCAACCCTCAGTTTGTTTCCTTTGATTAAGAGTTTCTTTTGGTTTGTCTCCAGCTCTGGTTTCCTCTTGTTTTATTTTTTCCTCTCTTCCCCTATGATCCTCTGTTTTGTTTCTTAAATTCCACATATTGGTGAGATCATATGATAATTAGCTAAAGTGTTTTTTTTTTATATTGAAGGATTAGTTACAGATAGTTTAAATCCTGATGTTTGCCATTTTCAGACTTTATAAGATTTTTGATGACATTTAATTAATGTAATTTGATTAGAAGATTGGGTTTTACTTGCTCCAAATCTTTATCAACAATCTTTGGAGGCATGTGAGGGAAGAAATCCTTACAAAAGAGGTCAGAATGAACAGGGGAAGTTTTGAGCATCTACACACTGTCCCTCCCAGTATGGGGTAGTCTCCATGCGGACTTCAGATCGCCTAATTTAAATGATAGAGACCTGGGGCGCCTGGGTGGCTCAGCGGGTTAAAGCCTCTGCCTTCGGCTCAGGTCATGATCCCAGGGTCCTGGGATCGAGCCCCACATCGGGCTCTCTGTGAAGCAGGGAGCCTGCTTCCCTTCCTCTCTCTCTGCCTGCCTCTCTGTCTACTTGTGATCTCTGTCTGTCAAATAAATAAAATAAAATCTTAAAAAAAAACAAAACCCGGGCGCCTGGGTGGCTCAGTGGGTTAAGCCACTGCCTTCGGCTCAGGTCATGATCCCAGGGTCCTGGGATTGAGTCCCGCATCGGGCTCTCTGCTCAGCAGGGAGCCTGCTTCCCTCTCTCTCTCTCTCTGCCTACCTCTGTCTACTGTGATCTCTCTCTGTCAAAATAAATAAATAAAATCTTTAAAAAAAAAAACCCTATAATTAAATGATAGAGACCTGGTTGCCTGGTGTGGAAAGAAATGGAGT
Source organism: Enhydra lutris kenyoni (assembly GCF_002288905.1). Taxonomy (NCBI): domain Eukaryota; kingdom Metazoa; phylum Chordata; class Mammalia; order Carnivora; family Mustelidae; genus Enhydra; species Enhydra lutris. Next base: position 35,535,955 of record NW_019154096.1, on the reverse strand, counting down.
GTATATGTATGTTTAACTCTGATGCTGCTCTGCAAACTCCGGAGAATTATTTAACTTTAGAAAGATGCTTCCTGTGTTCATTTACAGAACCCAAGTGCATTTGAGAGAAAATCAATTTTAAAAATGTGTCTTCTTAGTTAAATGAAACTTGAATTCTGTAAACAGTCGCCCCCCCCCCCCCACCCCATGATAAGGCCTTGGGTGAGCTGGTGTTTGTCTATGGGGAAAAGAGCTGCTGTAAGTAATCCCCTCTTTGCAATGGACCTCAATGACCCATCAGAGAGGCTGGCATACAGATCCACCACACTTGATGTATTAACTCACCAAAGTGAGGCAGCAGCATGATGTGGCTGCCGGCCTCATCCCTTAAAATGTCTAAATGGCTTTGACAGTATATTCATATCTTGGCAGTAAGGTTTGAATCAGATTTAAGTGTGTGCCACTTGCCACTTCCTATCAATCTCTTGGCGACTACCGAGGGCTGTCTGGGTTTTGTTTTTGTTTTGTTTTTTGGAGGGGGTGGGGATCACTCAATGCAGAGAGGGGGTTCTAAAAACTTTCCAGGCTTAGCACAAAAGAGCATGCTGATTCATTAGCTATATTTCTCATGGGTACAGAAAACCGGGGCTCTGTTACACAAGCATTCATCCTCACAAGCATTGTGACCTTGGGCAAGGCACTTGACCTTCTCAAGCTCCAGTTTCCTCATTTCTAAAAACCCTACCTGACAAGGTTCCTAGAAAGATTAAAGGCAATAATGCATGTAAAACCATACTGTCTGAGCATTGTTCATTCAATAAGCAGACTTTTTTTCTTTTGCTGGATTGATCTATTTATTGTTAAGCAATTTTCTGTATAAAATACTGTAGATCTAGTCATCATATATCTGTTTATTTCCAAAGCTAGCTTAGGATAATAGAAAAAAGTCACATTTTTTCCCTAATATTCAGAAATTTTCCTTGGGATAAAATATAATGCCAGTAGGCCTGGGGACAAAAGAATACTCTTTCATGCCTAGAATTAGGCTAGTACATCTGGATTAATGTTTTTAGACCTATAATATAAGCTGGAGTATAGTATATAACAGACAGTTAATAACAGAAATTTCAAGTTGCTAAATAATTTCTAACACAGCACCAAATACACAATTTTGGACATTTAAATGGGACCCATGTTCCAAATATTGAGCTTTATCCGTAGAGCCATTGGATACAACATCTCAGCCATTCAAATGATCAATCAGAATAAAACATTCCGTTTTCTTGAATGGGTATCTGTGTGATTTTCACAGAATTTTACCCATTGGGAGGGCAAGAAGAAAAAAATGTCTTAATGTTGTGAAAGGAGATTTAAAGAACATGGATTTTGAATTTCTTCTCTTTCACTTTCTGGCCAATAGATAATGAGAAAAGCATTGAATGTCCCTGGGCTTCAGTGTCTCCTCTCTGGAGTGGAGCTGATATAACTCTCTTTTAAGGTCAGTGTGGGGATTATAGTAATGTATGTAAAGCATTTGGCACAATGCCTGGCACACATTTGCTGTTCACAGAATGGAGCAAGACACTGTATGGATCTTAGGTGCCAGAGCATTTAGTAGTTTTTTTTTCCTTTTTATTTTTTCTAAATTTGAGTTTCATATTAGATATTATCATTCTTTGGAACAGCCTTTTCATGCTGAAATTTCATTACATATGTAAATCTGAGAGGTTTTTTTTTTCTACCTCCCAATACGATTAGTGCTTTGCCAAGTCACTAATTACTGAATTAGCAAAAGCAGCTGGTTTAAATCAAATCACTGATGGAAGTTAAGGTGAGGAATAGCAATGTCAGAGCAGCATTGATTTGAACAACAGAGAGGCATGCCATGTTTAACCTTCAAGCTCAAATCACACCGTTAGGAAATCTACCATTGATGCTAATTGGGAGGAGGAGAAAAATCAAATCATCCATTTGCTGAGTGGGAAAAAAAATAGATCAGCATTATTGGGCATCGGCCCTCTTCAAATGAATTGTGTAACACAATTTAGAGTCTATGATGCCAAAAGCTCAAGGTCTTTAAGAGGTGAATGGTTACTTTCAAACAATCAAACTGGGCAGGTACCCAACAATCATTGAGCCTTTCCTGCTAGTGCAGTGAGAAGGACCCTCAGAGCCTGACCCCTAGAATCAAGGTAGGACCCTCTCATTACACTGAGTGGCCCCCCCTTCCAAAAACACCACAGAGACCCCTTGGTAGTCACCAATGGATTGATATGAAGGGACACATTTTTAAATCTGGTTCTAACATGACTCTTAAAAGTCCAAAGATACGGTTTTATTTTTAATGCTTTTCCTTGAGGATCTCTGTTCTTTTTCTCAATTACTCTTAGGATTTGAAAAAGTCTTTCCCCTCCAAATGCCCATAAGACCAGATATTAATGACAATCACACTGTGTTTAGCAGGGTGTTGGGTATGTACCAAAAGCATAATAACAGGGCAAGGGGTTGTTCTGTATGGCATTGCCCCAAGACTATAGTGATACGCACAAAAATGGGTGGTTGCCAGGTGAACTGAGGGCTCAGTGCCAGCTGACCAATCATGGAGACTAATTGATTAGAGATATGCTCCTGAATGTCTGCTGTGATAGGAACTCCTGAAGAGTTGTAATACAATTCTTGAATTTGGGGTAATAAGTGTGTAATCATTAATTGTATACATCAACATGACTGAAGCATAGGGTGCCCAAATGTTTGGTCAAGCATTATTCTGAGTGTGTTTTTGAAAGTGCTTCCAAATGCAATAAACCTTTGAATCTGCAGACAGAGTAAAGTGATTTCCCTTACTAATTACGGTGAGCTTCATCTAGTCAGTTTAAGTCCTGAATAGATCAAGAAGAGTGAGGAGAAACTTCTGTCTGAGTGGTTGGAGCTGGCATACTGGTGTTTTCTTGCTTTTGGACTCAAAGTTAAACATTGGTCCTTCCCAAGTCTTCAGCCTGCTGGCTTTCAGACTGGAACTTGTACCAATAGTTCTCCTAGTTCTCAGACCTCAGGATTCTAGAGCTACAGTGTCAGCTTTCTTGGGCCTCCAGTTTATGGACTGCAGATCTTGGGACGTCTAGCCTCTACAATTGTGTGAGCCAATACCTTATGGTAAATGTCATGTATGAGATGTGTTTAGCTCATTTTTACTGTGCTATTCTTCCTTCACTCAATGATGGGTTACACATAAGCTATTTCATAATCTTTACAACCATGATGTGAGAGGTTGTCACTTGAAGATTGGCAAACTGCAAATTGAAGGGATGAATCGACTTTTTAAAACCAGATATCCATTACGAGTTAATGTTCAAATCCTTGTCTAGGGATTGTATTTTGCTGCCCTCAACACTAACTGATAATCCAAAAATAGCCCTCTGATCTCTTTTATCAATGCCACTCACTGATACAGATGGCTTCCCAATGCCGTCTGAGTTATGAACGGATAATGAAAGGGGAAAATTTAGTTATTGGCTAGTCTTCCCTTACAGGGTTTGGCTACTATTTTTGTGCTTCTATATCTTTGGTCAACATATAAGCCAAGTGGAGACAAGGGAAATGAAGACAGTGGAGAAATCCCGGATCATCTAATGAGTAGGTTATCAAGACAGCAGGCCCCTTTTGCGCATCTTGTAGAACTTACCTGAATCTCTTTAAGGTTGGAAAACAGATCTTTATTTATTTATTTATTTTTGCTTGTAGCCTTGTTTATAGGGTCCACTTACTCAGGCAAATGTCAGACTAGAACTACAATTTTGCATACTCAAAAAAAGGGGGGGCAATTTGGGATTTATTTGTATGTGCATGTATGCAAATTTGTGTACTGATGCACACAAACACACTTACCAGGGTTGTGCTGTTCTGGTAAACATTTGATGCCTTCAGGACGACTACAGCCAGTCCATGCTGTGGGCACGAGATGAAAAGAACAGAAATTGCTCCTAAATTCAATGCTCTGGGAACATAGCTGACCATTGCTAGAAAAGTGTCTTAATTGCTCTATTACAATTATGTGCAGATTGCTGTGAAATGATTAAATTGACTTGGGAAAGCATCAGTGAGAAAAGAACATTTAAATGGGACCTTGAAACATGAGAATAATTCTTCCAGGTGAAAAATAAAGTGAAGACCATTTTAGAGAGAAAAATGTGAACAGTAGATACCTAGAGATCTGTAGATACTTAGAGACTGGTCTGGGTCAGTCTGTGAAGTACAACTTAGAAAGCCCAGGACATTGGATTCTTTATGAAGGCAAAAGGTTTTCCTCCAAAGTAATACTTTTCCACCATCCCACCCCAGACCTGGCATATTCAGATCTTGTTTTTGGACAGTTCAAGAAATAGAGTAGAGGAAAGATTATATACTGGAGAGAATGGAGAGAAGGGATTAGACAGACTCTTGAGAATTTCAATGCACTGTATTTTGCACTTATCTTCCTAACATAACCTTAGTCTGTGTTGCAACAGTGCTAGAAAAATTACAGCAGCAAATTTTGAAGGCTATAACTAATCCTTGTGATATATAAAACTTGAGACAGCTATGCACTTTAATTATATATATAAACTTAACATCAAAACTTGCTGGTCTTTTACTGCACTTCCAGTATTTAAACACACAGGGACATTTACTGTTAACATAACCATTTAGCCTTGGTACTGGGGTAATGGTGGAGTTTCAGGGTTGCAGGAGTTCCAGAGTTTCAGTTTGTGAAATATTTCTGTAGCACGCCTGACAAGTGTGTATGCTAAATGAGATACAGTGAGGGTTCCTCTTTGTTTCTCCAGGAAGCCCATTTATTCATGGAAGAGCTCTGTTAGACACCACTTCCTCATACTAAAAACTTTAACTTTTAACAATATCTTCCAACATAAGGTTTCTAGTTCTAAATCTTGGAGACAAACAGTTCAGAGGAATTGCAAACTTTCACATGATAGCCTTTGGGCTACTTTTGTCTTTGGTGCTTTTCGGTCTTGTCTTCAGCCTCAACCAAGTTCATGGCCCTACATCCCACGCTCATGACAACTATCCAATCCACATCTCTAGCCTGAGATTTTTTTCTGATCTCCAAACTGCTATATATCCAATTATCCCCTGAATACCCCCACTTGAAAGTCATTCATATATATGCCAAGTATGTAAAACTGGGCCGCTCTTCCCCTGTCCCAAATTACTCTTTCATCTTTCTGCCATATTTCAGTGGTGGTTACCTAATATATATCCAATCCCCATCCTTTTGGTCACTTGATCTACAAATCTGCTATATATCATTAATGGATGCTCTTTCAACTTCAATGTATGTAAAAATCATCTGAGTGGGGATTCTTTCTAAAATGTTAATTCTGATTCCATTGCTTTGGGGTTAGACAGTCTGCATTTTTAACAACTTTCCACATGGCGCCACACAACTCATCCTTAGAGCATACTTTGCATAGTAAGGCTTTAAACTTATCCTTGTTTTCTGGTTGTACATAGATCTCAGTGGCTTGGTAGAGAAAATATAGGCTTTGGAATTAGGCAGTTCTAAGTTTAAATCATGGATCTGATCAATAATACTAATGTGTCTATGGAAAAACCATTTAACCTCTGTGCTGCAATCACCTGCTCTTAAAATGGAGATGGCCTGTCTCAAGGGATCTTAAATGATACAAAGTAAGTAAAATGCACACTCAGCTTGGTTCTACCATAGAGACTCAAAAATGTTAATTTCCTGCCCTTGGTCAAACCTGGAGCCTACTAAAAGTAAATTGGTGATCAGTAGGTGATAAAATGTCCTTGAGGGAAAGAAGCTTGGTCTCTATCTGGCTGAGCTGAGGTTGAGGTCTCAGTGACCTGATTAGAAGGTGGATACAGAGCAGGTGATGCTCTGTGGTCCAGCTCACAAGTTGAGCCACCCAGGAGAGAAGAGTTTTCCCTCTGATAAGAAGCAGATTTACCCAACCCTTGGAGCAGCTCTGTGAGTGCTCAGGACTCTGTGCATGTTGCATGTATGGCTTGCTATGATCACTGTCCAGATTAGGAAGGAAACTCTGAGGTCCCACCTGGTGATCATGACTCCCTTGGAGACTAGTGGTATGACTATGAAGAACACAGATCAGGAGGGAAGAAATTGAAGCTGATTGAAGGACTCAGTAGGATGGAAATTCAAGCTTTGAAAGCAAAATAAGTTAATCTTTGCAATTGTGGACTTTAGAGTCTATTGGAAGATATGAAAAACTGGAGAAATAACTAATTTCAAGATAGGATAGAGCTAAGAAGATGTAGTACATAGCAATCACACATAGTCTTGGGGGATAAGAGAAAGTTTTGGGGGATAAGAGAAAGTTTTCAGAAAAGCAGGACAATATACCACGTACCAGTATTTCATTTAAAATATACACGTATAGGGGTGCCTGCATGGCTCATTTGGTTGAGTGTCTGACTCTTGATTTCAGCTCAGGTCATGATCTCAGGTCTTAAGATAGAGCCCTGTGTTAGGCCCTCTGTGTACAGCGTAGAGTCTGCTTAAGATTCCTTCTTCTGCATTCCACTTACGTATTTTCTCTGTCTAAAATAAAATTTTAAAAATGTCCATGTCAGTATATAGAGACCATCACTATATCTGTTGTGATGTATTCCATGATAAAAACATAGCCTGGTGGTGGGTATTAAGGAGGGCACGTATTGCATGGAGCACTGGGTGTGGTGCATAAACAATTCTGGAACACTGAAAATAAAATAAAATGAAAAAAAAAAAGAATAAAACATAACTCTAAAAAAATACCATAGTTTATTCAATATTGTTCCACCAGAGGATTTTTTATAAAACTTTTATAAAAAGATTTCAAAATTTTCCTGTTATAAACAATGCTGTCTTGAACAGTTTTTGCATTTCTCTGTGGATCTGTGCAGGTGTTTCTTCAGGGTAGATGCTAGATTTGAAAGGGGCAATGATTCAATGGAGAGCTGACTTCTCAACACAAATGGTAGAAGCCAAACTCATAGAAATGATCATCATTAAATCCTGAAGGGAAAAAATAACAAAACATTTCCCAAGGCATAGTTTGCTAAGTTAATAAACCAAATTATTAGCCAATAACTACTTATTTTATTTTTTAAAGATTTTATTTATTCATTTGACAGAGATCACAAGTAGGCAGAGAGGCAGGCAGAGAGACAGAGAAGGGGGGAAGCAGGCTCCCTGCTGAGCAGAGAGCCCAGTGCAGGACTCGATCGCAGGACCCTGAGATCATGATCTGAGCCGAAGGCAGAGGCTTAACCCACTGAGCCAGCCTGGTGCCCAATAACTACTTATGTTAAAAATTATATCATTTTCATGTTTTTAGTGCCCCTCTTATACTCGGAAAAATGACTTGTTCAAAGGATAAACTGGAACACATGTCCCTTTCTGGGTAAGCATATGTTTAGTTTTTCCAGAAACTGCCAAACTTTCTTCCAAAGTAACTGTACCATTTTGAATTCTGATCATCAGTGAATGAGATTTTCTGTTGCTCCAGATTGTTTCCCACATTTAGTGTTGTCGATGTTTCAGATTTTATCAATTTTAGCAATTCTAGTAGGTGTGTAGTGATATGTCATTGTTGTTTTAATTTTCATTTCCCTAATTATATATGATGTTTAATATCTTTTCTTAAGCTTACTTGCCATCAGTAAGTAACATTCTTTGGTGAGGTGTCTGTTAGGACCTTTTGTCCATTTGTTGTTATTGCGTTGCTTATTGTTGCATTTTAAGAATTCTTTGTGTGTTTTGCGTTATCGACCCTTTATCAAAATATGTATTTTGCAAAGGTAGTTTCTCTGTCTGGGACTTTTATCTCTTAACATGTCTTTTGCAGATCAGAAGTTTTAAATTTTGATGAAGTCCAGTTTATCAGTATTTTCTATCATGGATCATGCAGTTCCATTTTTGACAATCTATTTCTACTAATATTTATTTTCTACTAAAAATCAAGCTCTCAAGACAGGACAATGGTACTGGCTTTGTCTTAAAAAATAACGATTTTAATTCACAAAGGATGAAAATACAAAAACATCCATCTCACAGTACATATAATTATCATAAACTGATTAGCTGTAGACCTTAAATCAAGAAACACAAAACAATTTTAATCTTCAATACATTGATATTTACTGGGAGAAGAACATTATGGATTTGGGTCTAGTTGTTTTCCCAGCAGTCAAACAGAAAAATGTGGCATATCTTTCTCCATTCCTTTACTTTTAATCTGTGTCTTTATATTTAAAATAGGTTTCTTGTACACAACATATATTTAGATAATGGTATTTTGTTTCTTCCCCCACTCTTATAGTCCCTTAATATGGGTATTTAGACCATTGACACTTTAAAGGACTGTTGATTTATTGGGGTTGATATCTACCATAGTTTTATTGTTTATTATTATTTGTTCTTTGTTTCTTTTTTTATTTTTGGTCTTTTTCTGCATTCTCTGGTCTTGAGCATTTTGTATGATTCCATTGGTTTCTCTTGTCTTACCATGTGTATGCTTGTGTGCATAAAGCCTAATAAAAATAAAGGGGTGATAATTAGATGGCAAAATACATATTTTTTTAGTGGTTACTCTTGAGTTTGCAATATACATTTACAACTAATACAAGTCCACTTTCAAGTAACACCACATTACTTCATAGGTAGTGTAAGTAGCTTTTAAAAGGGGCACCTGGGTGGCTCAGTGGGTTAAAGCCCCTGCCTTTGGCTCAGGTCATGATCCCAGGGTCCTGGGATCAAGCCCTGAATCAGGCTCTCTGCTCAGCGGGGAGCCTGCTTCCCCCTCTCTCTCTGTCTGCCTCTCTGCCTACTTGTGATCTCTGTCACAAAAATAAATACAATCTTAAAAAAAAACAATACACCCAACTCCTCACTCCCATCCCTGACAACATCGCGTCATTGTTAATTTCAGCTATCTAAGGGATAGTCTCTTAACACATTGTTGCTATTAGTAACAACTGTTATCTGTTAGGTCAATTGAGAAAAGAAAAATAAAAGGTTTTATTTTATCTTCATGTATTCTTTCTCTAAAGTTGTTCCTTTCTTTATGTAGATCTGAATTTCTAATCTCTGTCATTTTCCTTCTTAAGAATTTCTTTTAACATTTCTTCTAAAACAAACCCACTGGCAACAAATTCCTTCGATTTTTATTTGCTTGTTGAAGTCTTTATTTCCCCCTCACTTTTGGAAGATATTTGCTGATTAAAGAATTCCATGTTGGAATTCCAACTTGGTGATTCTGTAAACACTTTAAATATTTTGTTCTATTCTCTTCTAACTTGTATGATATCTGCAGAGAAGTCTGATGTAATTCTTCTTACTTTGTAGGTAAGGTATTTTTCTCTGGTTTCCTTAGATACTTTTCTTTGTGTTCATTTTCTGCAACTTGAATATGATATGCATAAGTATCAGGGTTTTTGTTTTTTTGGTTTGGTTTTAGCATTTATCTTGTTTTCTGTTCTCTAAGCTTCCTGCAGCTGTGATTTGGTGTCTATCATTAATTGGGAAAATTCTATTACTATTGCTTTAATTTTTATTTTCTATTTCTTACTCTCTTCTCCTTATGGTATTAACATTATGCAGTTTTTTATACCTTTTATAAATGTCCCATAGTTCTTTGACATTCTGTTCTTTCATCCTTTCCTTTTTCTTTTTGTATCTCTTAAGGAAGTTTCTATTGACATTTCTTCAAGCTTACTAATTCTTTCTTTACTGATTCTTTCACTTATACTGGTGAGTCAGTCAAAGGCATTCTTCATTTCTGTTACAGTGTCTTTAGTTTCTAGCATGTTCTTTTTTTCTTTTTCTTTCTTTCTTTCTTTCTTTCTTTCTTTTTTTTTTTTTTTTTTTATAAGAGAGAGAATGTGAGCAGGGTTGGGAGAGGAGCAGAGGGAGAAGAAGAGAGAGAATACCAATCAAGCTTCATACCTAGAGCAGAGCCCAATATGGGGCTTGATCTCATGACACTGAGACCATGACGTGAGTGGAAATCAAAAGTTGGGTGCTTTATCAACTGAGCCACCTAAGGTGCTCCTCTAGCATTGTCTTTTGATTCTTTCTTAGGACTTTTATTTCTCTGTTTATATTATTTATCAATTCTTGCATGCCACTCACTTTTTTTTCCATTAGGTCTGTTAGCTAAAACAATCACAGTTGTTTTAAATTTCTAATCTGTCAATCCCAACATCTCTGTTGTATCTGAGTGTGGTTCTGATGTTTGTTACTTTCAAATTTTGTTTGGTTTGTTTTTGTTTTTTAGTATGATTTGTAATTTGTTTTTTTTGAAAACCTGACATGATGTACTGGGTAAAAGGAACTCAAGTAAATAGTATTTTAGTTTAAGGTTTTAAGTATATCTGGCTTGGGGCTAGACTATGTTTACTACCCATTGTAGATGTAGGTGCCATAGGTTAAAGTTTCCTCTGATGTCCTTGTTTTTGTCTTACCTATTGGCTTTCAGTTTCCCTGAGGACTCCTTAAATAAAGTCTGAGTCAGGCCGTTCTTTTGATTGGGTTCCCTTACTATTATACAGAAGTCCTAATGCCGTGATGGTAAAGTGTGGGTAGAGGGAAAGCTTCTAAAGTACTATGATTATGAATGAGTCTTTTAGGGAGCCTGTGCCCTGTCCTGTGGCCTTTACAAGGACTTCTTAGTTCTGTTTTGCTTTGCTACTCTTAGGTAAGACAGGAAAGTTAAAGGGACCTGGAGTTAGGTATTTTCCTTCCCTCTGTGGAAGTCTAATGTCAGCTGGAGTTGGGTGTTTCCCTTCCCCCAGATCATTTAGGCTCTGATAAAACCTTAGTCAGTTATGCTCTCATAAAATAGTTTCTCTTGAGGACAGGCTTGTTAAGAGCATGTAGAATTCAGCATCCTACTTGCTTTGCATACCTTCCCTCTGCTGCTCCTCTCCTACCACCTTGGAGGATATGATCCCCATCATTTGCCTTCCAGACACTTGCTCCTAAAGGGCAGTCCATGGAGGCGTTGGCATCCCCTGGGAGATTGTTAGACATATAGAATCTCAAGTCTGGGTCAGAAAAGCATAGACTCTCTTATAAACCCCAGAGAAATCATCTTATGTTTTACTGTTCAGAATCACATCACATGGCCTCTTCTGGCACAAAGGTGCCCTGTTGGAAAGTCTAGTTTGGGCTTCCAGGAAATGATAAGAGATGATCCAGAAGAGAGATTTAGAGAGGACATTAAGTGAACCAAATTTATGGACTCTGCCACAGTTACTATTTCCTCCTTTTGAAAATGAAGAAATTGAATTCAGAGAATCAGTGGCTCTCTCGAGGTTCCCCATGAGGCATTTTGGGATCAGAAATTGAATTCAGTCTCGCCATCCTACAGCATCTTAGCTGCCTCTGATTTTCTTAGGTGTTGATAGTGAAAACCACCTATGAAGAAGTTGGGCAAAGAAAAGTACATAAAAACAACTTAAAAAAAAACTTACAAAATTATCTGTTTTTTTCACTGTTGCTTCTGATTCAAAGCCTAGTGAGAAACTTACTTTAAAAGAACCTTTTTTTTTTCTTACCCCCTTTCTTCCTGTTCCTGCCACTCGCTAGCTTGACATGAATTGGAATAGGGAAGGTCAGATTGGAAGCTGTTGGCAGCTGTACTGAGCTAGGGAAATGCTGACTGGCATCAAATGAAGACAGGACTGACGAACTCGTCAGATGCCCTTGTATTAAAGAGAGCAAGGAATGGATTTTCTGTAATGCTATTAAAGCATGAAAATCAGCTGCTCAGGGGAATAAATGGCGAGTTGCTGTCTTTCCCAGAACAGATAACTTTTTGGAATCTCATAACTTTATTGTATGTTGTGGTGGGGTGAGGAGGGGTGTGTGCATGCGTGTCTGCATGTGTATGTATATATGTATTTTCATTGTGGAGCAGGATACAGGTCACTGGTTCCACAAATATGAACAAGTATGTTTGTTGTCAGAAAGGAAAAAGCTTGCTTCTAAAAATGCCTGTCACACATGTTTTTCTGCGAGGCCGGAATTTCCAGTATATTCTACTTAACTTTGGCTCATTTTCCTCTGAGGAAGTCCACTGAATCACTTAGCCAAGAGAGGAAGAGAGTGAAGGTGACTTAATAGTGTCCGCAAATTCTTGACAGCTTGTCAAGTAGAGAACAGTGCCCAGCTGCTGCCATTATGTCAGGTAAACCCGATTTCTTTCTCCCACAAGAAACAAGGGGAAATTGCCCACATTTAAAAGACTTCCTTCATAGAGAGAGAGGCTAATATGTTTTACAGTGCTTCAATTCCCAAAGATACTGATGGTCATTATGTTGGCATTTCCCATAACGCTGTATTGGATACTAGTCCCATGAGACCTTTTATGAAATAAGATGACGTGGGTAAAAGATGCCACATTACACATTGTATCCTTCTTTAGAAATTTTATCAGGAATATCAGTATGCAAGATGCTCTGTGAAATCTTGCCATAGAGAGGATCCATTTAGTTTTGTTTAGCTTAATAATTCCCAGACTTACTTGTGTCTCATTTTTATATTAACACTCATTTAATGTGGGAAACAAGCTCTTCCAGACACCCTCTATATCTGTGCTCAGGGGGTGGAGGAAACCTGTTTGAAACTCCAGCTCTGAACCTGTAGGAGAGTAGGAGGAAAGGGAAATAGCTTAGCCTCTGTTTCACCTTTAGCATTGTTGGATCAGAAACTATTATTTTGGGGGTACGTTTGGGTGGCTCAGTCAATTAAGGGTCTGACTCTTGATTTCGGCTCAGGTCATGATCTCAGGGTCCTGAGCTCGAGCCCCATGTCAAGCTCCGTGCTCAGCATGGAATTTGCTTGTCCCTTTCCCTATGTTCTGCTCCCACTCGCTCACTCTCAAGTATATAAATAAATAAAATCTTTAAAAAAGACTAATATATTTTTAATCTTGAACAATGTCTAATTTTTTTAGCTTAGAAGACTGATTCACATTTAAATGTAAATGGTAGAAATTGAGGAATGAATTAGAGTTATTGATTTGCAATTGTTAAATTGCAAAATAAAATTAAATTGCAATTCAATTTTAGTTATCAAAATCCCCCCCACCCCTAATCCAAGGCATGCTTCCCTCAGTAGTAGAGACTTAATGTGTTAGGAGACTTAATGTTGCTGTATGAAATACAATGAAAGCACAGGTGCAGGGAAGCATGAGGGATATCTCGCTGAGGCAACCTTCACCCAGGCCATGTGAATCAACACCATACAAAATAGCGCCATTTTAGTGATTGGGATAAAACTGCTCTCATGCACTCTTGTTTATTTTGTTCTTCAAGGTATAAAAAAGTAGAGGGAATAATGGAAATCATGTTTAGTTCCTCCCTCCTGGAATTAATGTTAACATTTTGCCATTTTTGTTTGAAATATAAAGCTGCATACTTACATGAAATTATATATGATATGTATTTTAATAAAACATCATAGGTAAAGCTAAAGTTTTAATTCTTGCCCGCAAACCTTTGCTTCTCTCCCTCATTAGACGTACCCACCAACCTGAAGTTGGCTTCATGTATTTCCTATGAATGTTTGAGACTTGAATACTCTATTAATGAGTTCTGTATCTCTCTTCCTCTCCCTCCCACCCTCCCTTTCCCCTCTCCTACACTACCTTTCTCCCCCCTTCTCCCTCTCCCTCTCTTTATATAGATATATACATCTGGCTAGATATCATAGTCTAGCCAAGTTGATACATAAAAGTAATCAGCACATATGCTGTACAATTTTATGCTGTGCTTGGGAAGAGTTAATATATAAACTGCTTTCTGTATTTCTATTTTTAAATGTCCCAGAAATTATTATTTTTTAGGCAACCTGCATTTTTTTTGCTTAACATTAGGTTTTAAATGTCTTTCTATACTGCTGTATAAAAATCAAGTCCATTCATTTAATTTCTTTCATTTTTTTAAAGATTTTATTTATTTATTTGACAGAGAGAAATCACAAGCAGGCAGAGAGGCAGGCAGAGAGAGAGATGAGGAAGCAGGCTCCCCGCTGAGCAGAAAGCCCGATGCGGGGCTTGAACCCAGGACCTGGGATCATGACCTGAGCCAAAGGCAGCGGCTCAACCCACTGAGCCACCCAGGCGCCCAATTTCTTTCATTTTTTAATGCTATGTGGTATTTTAACATATAAATAGTCCACGATTTATTTATGGACATTTAATTGCTGTCGAATTTTTTTGTTGTTACCCTGTTATAACAAACTTCCTTGACATGTCTGTATTCACACACAAGAATTTCTCAAGAGTATATACCAGTTGTAGGATTGAAGTGTTACCATGAAGACATAGCCAAGTTTTGCTTTTTTGTTTTTGTTTTTGTTTTTTGTTTGTTTAAGATTTTGTTTATGGGAGATAATGAAGGGAGGAGCAGAGGGAGAGGAAAAGCAGACTCTGCACTGAGCGCAGAGCCTGATGCTGGGCTCAATCCCGGACCCTGAGATCATGACCTGAGCCAAAACCAAGAGTCAGATGTTTGACCGATTTGACTGACTGAGGCACCCAGGCACCCTGACACAGTCAAGTTTTTAACTTGTCTATATACCAAATGTATATTTGGTAATATACACATACATACCTATTGTATATTTCCACTAGTAGAAAGGGAGACTGGCTTCTTGTTTAAAATCCTAGCCAACTTTAGTAGACATGCTGGATATTTTTCAATCTGGTTCTTCCCATCATGAATGAGATTTTTCTTTTGAGTTTTTGGTGATTTCTGTTTTCTCCTTTGTGAACTGCTTTTAATTTCATATGTCCAGCTTCTTCAAAGGATATGAAAAAAAAATCTATAGGAAGTTTGTCTGGTTACATTGAAAATTTTTTTTTTTTTTTTTTTTGGAGATTAACACAGTCAGTCAATTTATTTCCCTTCCTTCAGAAACAATGTTTTTAAACTTCTTACTGTGGCATTTATCTTTGTTCAATTTTAAATCCCTCTCATCCCTCTTTGAAGTCTTTTTTTTTTTAATTTTATTTTTTATAAACATATAATATATTTTTATCCCCAGGGGTACAGGTCTGTGAATCGCCAGGTTTACACACTTCACAGCACTCACCAAAGCACATACCCTCCCCAATGTCCATAATCCCACCCCCCCCTCCCAACCCACCCTCCCCCACTAACCCTCAGTTTGTTTTGTGAGATTAAGAGTCACTTATGGTTTGTCTCCCTTCCAATCCCATCTTGTTTCATTTACTCTTCTCCTACCCCCTTAACCCCCCATGTTGCATCTCCTCTCCCTCATATCAGGGAGATCATATGATAGTTGTCTTTCTCTGATTGACTTATTTCGCTAAGCATGATACCCTCTAGTTCCATCCACGTCGTCGCAAATGGCAAGATTTCATTTCTTTTGATGGCTGCCTAGTATTCCATTGTGTATATATACCACATCTTCTTTATCCATTCGTCTGTTGATGGACATCTAGGTTCTTTCCATAGTTTGGCTATTGTAGACATTGCTGCTATAAACATTCGGGTGCACGTGCCCCTTCGGATCACTACGTTTGTATCTTTAGGGTAAATACCCAGCAGTACAATTGCTGGGTCATAGGGTAGTTCTCTTTTTAACATTTTGAGGAACCTCCATGCTGTTTTCCAGAGTGGTTGCACCAGCTTGCATTCCCACCAACAGTGTAGGAGGGTTCCCCTTTCTCCGCATCCTCGCCAGCATCTGTCATTTCCTGACTTGTTCATTTTAGCCATTCTGACTGGTGTGAGGTGGTATCTCATTGTGGTTTTGATTTGTATTTCCCTGATGCCGAGTGATGTGGAGCACTTTTTCATGTGTCTGTTGGCCATGTGGATGTCTTCTTTGCAGAAATGTCTGTTCATGTCCTCTGCCCATTTCTTGAGTGGATTATTTGTTCTTTGGGTGTTGAGTTTGCTAAGTTCTTTATAGATTTTGGACACTAGCCCTTTATCCGATATGTCATTTGCAAATATCTTCTCCCATTCTGTCAGTTGTCTTTTGGTTTTGTTAACTGTTTCCTTTGCTGTGCAAAAGCTTTTGATCTTGATGAAATCCCAATAGTTCATTTTTGCCCTTGCTTCCCTTGCCTTTGGCGATGTTCCTAGGAAGATGTTGCTGCGGCTGAGGTCGAAGAGGTTGCTGCCTGTGTTCTCCTCAAGGATTTTGATGGATTCCTTTCTCACATTGAGATCCTTCATCCATTTTGAGTCTATTTTCGTGTGTGGTGTAAGGAAATGATCCAATTTCATTTTTCTGCATGTGGCTGTCCAATTTTCCCAACACCATTTGTTGAAGAGGCTGTCTTTTTTCCATTGGATATTCTTTCCTGCTTTGTCGAAGATTAGTTGACCATAGAGTTGAGGGTCTATTTCTGGGCCCTCTATTCTGTTCCATTGATCTATGTGTCTGTTTTTGTGCCAGTACCATGCTGTCTTGATGATGACAGCTTTGTATTAGAGCTTGAAGTCCGGAATTGTGATGCCACCGACTTTGGCTTTCTTTTTCAATATTGCTTTGGCTATTCGAGGTCTTTTCTGCTTCCATATAAATTTTAGGATTATTTGTTCCATTTCTTTGAAAAAAAATAGATGGTACTTTGATAGGAATTGCATTAAATGTGTAGATTGCTTTAGGTAGCATAGACATTTTCACAATATTTATTCTTCCAATCCAGGAGCATGGAACATTTTTCCATTTCTTTGTGTCTTCCTCAATTTCTTTCACGAGTACTTTATAGTTTTCTGTGTATAGATTCTTAGTCTCTTTGGTTAGATTTATTCCTAGGTATCTTATAGTTTTGGGTGCAATTGTAAATGGGATGGACTCCTTAATTTCTCTTTCTTCTGTCCTGTTGTTGGTGTAGAGAAATGTAACTGATTTCTGTAAATTGATTTTATATCCTGACACTTTACTGAATTCCTGTACAAGTTCTAGCAGTTTTGGAGTGGAGTCTTTTGGGTTTTCCACATACAGTATCATATCATCTGCAAAGAGTGATAGTTTGACTTCTTCTTTGCCGATTTGGATGCCTTTAATTTCCTTTTGTTGTCTGATTGCTGAGGCTAGGACTTCTAGTACTATGTTGAATAGCAGTGGTGATAATGGACATCCCTGCCATGTTCCTGACCTTAGCGGAAAAGCTTTCAGTTTTTCTCCATTGAGAATGATATTTGCGGTGGGTTTTTCATAGATGGCTTTGATAATATTGAGGTATGTGCCCTCTATCCCTACACTTTGAAGAGTTTTGAACGGCTTCCCTGTTGTAATACCTGTAAGCTCTGCGACACTCAGACACCCCCGATCCTTCTGTGACCCTGCGGGACCTGAGGCCACGCTGACCCTGCGTGGGCTTCACCCCAGTTAAGCCTCTGGAGCGATGTCCCTCAGCGGAACAGACTTTTAAAAGTCCCGATTTTGTGCTCCGTTGCTCCGCTGCTTGCCGGGAGCCGGGCCCTCCCCCCGCGGTCTATCTTCCCGTCGCTTTGGATTCACTTCTCCGCCAGTCCTACCTTTCAGAAAGTGGTTGATTTTCTGTTTCTAGAGTTACTGTTCTTCTTCTCTTCGCTCTCCCGTTGGATTTGTAGGTGTTTGCAATCTTTAGATAAGCTATCTAGCTAATCTCCCTCTACCTGAAGTAGTCTCAGCCTGCTACTTCTCCGCCATCTTGACTCCTCCTGGTTACATTGAAATTTAAGAGCTCTTTTTTTTTTTTTTTTAAATTTAGGAGCTCTTTGTGGCTTCATTATAACTGTTATGTAGGTTGTAAATACCTTCTCCAAATATATTTCCTATCATTTTTGTTTGTTTGTTTGTGGTGCCTGTGTTAAACAGAAGTTTTTTGTTTGATCAACAGTTTTCTTCAAGGTTGTGTATGTGTGTATGTCTTTCTTTCCTTTTTTTTTTTTTTAAATTAACATGTAATCTATTATTTGCCCCAGTGGTACAGGTCTGTGAATCATCAGGCTTACACATTTCACAGCACTCACCATAGCACTTACCCTCCCCAGTGTCATAACCCAGCCACCCTACCCCTACCACTCCACCTCCCAGCAACCCTCAGTTTGTTTCATGAGATTAAGAGTCTCTTATGGTTTGTCTCCCTCCCGATCCCACCTTATTTCATTTTTCCCTCTCTATTCCCTATGAACCTCTGCCCTGCCTCTCAGATTCCTCATATCAGAGATCATATGATAATTGTCTTTCTCTGATTGATTTATTTAGCTTAACATAATACCCTCTAGTTCCATCCACATGGTTGCAAATGGCAAGATTTCAGGTTTCTTTGA
This sequence comes from Enhydra lutris kenyoni, assembly GCF_002288905.1. NCBI lineage: Eukaryota > Metazoa > Chordata > Mammalia > Carnivora > Mustelidae > Enhydra > Enhydra lutris. The sequence goes on along the minus strand of NW_019154096.1, from coordinate 35,517,649 downwards.
TGGCTGCATAGAATTGAATGTATCTGTGTGTGTGTGTGTGTGTGTGTGTGTACGTGTACGTGTACGTGTACACACCACATCTTCTTTATCCATTCATCTGTTGATGGACATGTAGGATCTTTCCATAGTATGGCTATTGTGGACATTGCTGCGATAAACATTCAGGTTCATGTGTCCCCTCGGGTCACTACATTTTTATCTTTAGGGTAAATACCCAGTAGTGTGGTTGCTGGGTCGTAGGGTAGCTCTATTTTCAACTTTTTGAGGAGCCTCCATACTGTTTTCCAGAGTGGCTGCACCAGCTTGCATTCCTACCAACACTGTAGGAGGGCTCCACTTTCTCCACATCTGTCGCCAACATCTGTCATTTCCTGACTTGTTAATTTTAGCCATTGTGACTGGTATAAGGTGGTATCTCACTGTGGTTTTGTTTTGTATTTCCCTGAGGCCAAGTGATGTTGAGCACTTTTTCATATGTCTGTTGGCCATTTGGATGTCTTCTTTGCAGAAATGTCTGTTCATGTCCGCTGCCCATTTCTTGATTGGATTACTTGTTCTTTGGGTGTTGAGTTTGAGAAGTTCTTTATAGATTTTGGATACTAGCCCTTTATCTAATATGTCATTTGCAAATATCTTCTCCCATTCTGTCAGCTGTCTTTTGGTTTTGTTGACTGTTTCCTTTGCTGTGCAAAAGCTTTTGATCTTTATGATCTTTATGATCTTTAGTTCATTTCTGCTCTTGCTTTCCTTGCCTTTGCCGGATGTTTCTAGGAAGAAGTTGCTGCGGCTGAGGTCCAAGAGGTTGCTGCCTGTGTTCTCCTCAAGGATTTTGATGGATTCCTGTCTCACATTGAGGTCTTTCATCCATTTTGTGTCTATTTTTGTGTGTGGTGTAAGGAAATGGTCCAGTTTAATTCTTCTGCATGTAGCTGTCCAATTTTGCCAACACCATTTGTTGAAGAGACTGTCTTTTTTCCACTGGGCATTTTTTCCTGCTTTGTCAAAGATCAGTTGACCATAGAATTAAGGGTCTATTTCTGGGCTCTCTATTCTGTTTCATTGATCTATGTGTCTCTTCTTATGCCAGTACCATACTATCTTGATGATGACAGCTTTATAATAGAGCCTGAAGTCTGTAATTGTGATGCCACCAACTTTGGCTTTCTTTTTCAACATTCCTCTGGCTATTTAGGGTCTTTTCTGGTTCCATATAAATTTTAGGATTATTTGTTCCATTTCTTTGAAAAAAAAAAAAAAAGGTTGGTATTTTGATAGGGATTGTGTTAAATGTATAGATTGCTTTAGGTAGCATAGACATTTTCACAATATTTGTTCTTCCAATCCATGAGCATGGAACATTTTTCCATTTCTTTGTGTCTTCCTCAGTTTCTTTCATGAGTATTTAATAGTTTTCTGAGTACAGTTTCTTTGCCTCTTTGGTTAGGTTTATTCCTAGGTATCTTATGGTTTTGGGTACAATCGTAAATGGGATCAACTCCTTAATTTCTCTTTCTTCTGTCTTGCTGTTGGTGAATAGAAATGCAACTGATTTCTGTGTATTGATTTTATATCCTGACACTTTACTGAATTCCTGTATGAGCTCTAGCAGTTTTGGAGTGGGATGTTTTGGGTTTTCCAATTAAATTATTATATCATCCGCAAAGAGTGAGTTTGACCTCCTCCTTGCCAATATGGATGCCTTTAATTTCTTTTTGTTGTCTGATTGCTGAGGCTAGGACTTCTAGTACTATGTTGAATAGCAGTGGTGATAGTAGACGGCCATATGTGTTCCTGACCCTAGGGAAAAAGCTCTCCAGTTTTCCCCATTGAGAATGATATTGGCGGTGGGTTTTTCATAGTCGGCTTTGATGATATTGAGGTATGTACCCTCTATGCCTACACTTTGAAGAGTTTTGATCAAGAAAGGATGCTGTACTTTGTCAAATGCTTTTTCAGCATCTATTGACAGTATCCTATGGTTCTTGTGCTTTCTTTTATTAATGTATTGTATCACATTGATTTATTTGCAGATGTTGAACCTTGCAGCCCAGGGAAAAATCCCACTTGGTCATGGTGAATAATCATTTTAATGTACTGTTGGATCCCATTGGCTAGTAATTTGGTGAGAATTTTTGCACCTGTGTTCATCAAGGATATTGGTCTGTAATTCTCCTTTTTGGTGGGGTGTTTGTCTGGTTTTGGGATCGAGGTAATGCTGGCCTCATAAAATGAGTTTGGAAAATTTTCCTTCCATTTCTATTTTTTGGAACAGTTTCAGGAGAATAGGTATTAATTCTTCATTAAGTGTTTGGTAAAATTCCCCTAGGAAGCTGTGTGGGCCTGGACTCTTGTTTTATGGGAGATTTTTTGATGACTGCTTCAATCTCCTTAGTGGTTATGGGTGTATTCAGGTTTTCTATTTCTTCATGGTTCAGTTTTGGTAGTTCATAAGTCTCTAAGAATGCATCTGTTTCTCCCAGATTGTCAAATTTGCTGGTGTATAGTTGCTCACAAAATGTTCTTCTGATTGTGACCTCTCCTCTTTCATTCATGATTTTATTCATTTGGGTCCTTTCTCTTTTCTTTTCGATAAGTCTGGGCAAGGGTTTATCAATCTTATTAATTCTTTCAAAGAACCAGCTCCTAATTTCGTTGCTTTGTTCTGCTATTCTTTTGGTTTCTATTTCATTGATTTCTGCTCTGATCTTTATAATTTCTCTTCTCCTGTTGGGTTTAGGCTCTCTTTGCTGTTTTTTCTCCACCTTGTTTGGGTGTAGGATTAGGTTGTGTACTTGAGACCCTTTTTGTTTCTTGAGAAAGGCTTGTATCACTATATACTTTCCTCTCAAATCTGTCTTTTCTCCGTCCCAATGATTTTGAACAGTTGTGTTTTCATTTTCATTTGTTTCTACGCATTTTTAAATTCTTCTTTAATTTCCTGGTTGACCCATTCATTCCTTAGTAGGATGCTCTTTAGCCTCCATGTATTTGAGTTCTTTCCAACTTTCCTCTTGTGATTGAGTTCTAGTTTCAGAGCATTGTGGTCTGAATTATGCAGGAAATAATCCCAATCTTTTGGTACCAGTTGAGACCTGATTTGTGACCAGGATATGATCTATTCTGGAAAGTGTACCATGTGCACTAGACAAGAATGTGTATTCTGTTGTTTTGGGATGGAATGTTCTGAATGTGTTTGTGATGTCCATCTGGTCCAGTGTGTCATTTAAAGCCTTTATTTCCATGTTGATCCTTTGCTTAACTGATCCGTCCATTTCATTGAGGGTGATGTTAAAGTCCCCTACTATTATTGTATTATTGTCAATGTGTTTCTTTGATTTTGTTATTAATTGGTTTATATAATTGGCTGCTCCCATGTTAGAGGCATAGATATTTAAAATTGTTAGATATTCTTGTTGGACAGACCCTTTAAGTATGGTAGTGTCCTTCCTCATCTCTTATTATATTCTTGGTTTAAAATCCAATTTATCTGAGATAAGGATTGCCACCCCAGCTTTCTTTTGATGCCCATTAGCATGGTAAATTGTTTTTCACCCCCTCACTTTAAATCTGGAGGTGACTTTGGGTCTAAAATGAGTTTCTTTCACACAGCACATTGATCGGTCTTTTTTTTTTTTTTTTTTTTAATCCATTCTGATACCCTGTGTTTTTTGATAGGGGAATTTAGCACATTTATGTTCAGAGTAACTATTGAAAGATATTAATTTAGTACCATTGTATTGCCTGTAAGATGACTTGTTACTGTATATTGTCTCTGGTCCTTTCTGGTCTGTTACTTTTAGGCTTTCTCTTTGTTTAGAGGACCCCTTTCAATATTTCCTATAGGGCTGGTTTGGTGTTTGCAAATTCTTTTAGTTTTTGCTTGTCCTGGAAGCTTTTTATCTCTCCTTCTATTTTCAGTGACAACCTAGCTGGATATAGTATTCTTGGCTGCATCTTTTTCTCATTTAGTGCTCTGAATATATCAGGCCAGTCCTTTCTGGCCTGCCAGGTTTCTGTGGATAGGTCTGTTGCCACTTAATATTTCTACCATTGTATATTACAGACCTCTTGTCCTGAGCTGCTTTCAGAAATTTCTCTTTGTTACTGAGATTTGTAAGTTTTACTATTAGATGATGGAGTGTGGACCTATTTTTATTGATTTTGAGGGGGTTTCTCAGTGCCTCCTGGATTTTGATGCTTGTTTCCTTTGCCAAATTAAGGAAATTATCTGCTATAATTTGCTCCAATATCCCCTCCCTTTCTTCTTCTGGATCGCAGTTATTGCAATACTGTTTCCTCTTGTGATATCAGTTATCTCTTGAATTCTCCCCTCATGGTCCAGTTGTTGTTTGTCTCTCTTTTGCTCAGTTTCTTCATTCTCCATCATTTGGTCTTCTATATCACTAATGCTCTCTTCTGCCTCATTTATTCTAGCAGTAAGAGCCTCTATTTTTTATTGCACTTCATTAATAGTTTTTTTTTTTTAATTTCAACTTGGTTAGATTTTAGCTCTTTTATTTCTCCAGAAAGGGTTTTTTTAAAATTTTTTTTAAATTTATTTTCAGCATATCAGTATTCATTGTTTTTGCACCACACCCAGTGTTCCATGCAATTCGTGCCCTCTCCAATACCCACCACCTGATTCCCCCAACCTCCCACACCCCACCCCTTCAAAACCCTCAGATTGTTTTTCAGACTCTGAAAAACAGTCTCTCATGGTTCATTTCCCCTTCCAATTTCCCTCAACTCCCTTCTCCTAACTCCCCTTGTCCTCCATGCTATTTGTTATGCTCCACAAATCAGTGAAACCATATGATAATTGACTCTCTCTACTTGACTTATTTCACTCAGCATAATCTCTTCCAGTCCCGTTCATGTTGCTACAAAAGTTGGATATTCCTCCTTTCTGATGGAGGCATAATACTCCATAGTGTATATGGACCACATCTTCCTTATCCATTTGTCCGTTGAAGGGCATCTTGGTTCTTTCCACAGTTTGGCAGCCGTGACCATTGCTGCTATAAACATTGGGGTACAGATGGCCCTTCTTTTCACTACATCTGTATCTTTGGGGTAAATACGCAGTAGTGCCATTGCAGGGTCATAGGGAAGCTCTATTTTTAATTTCTTGAGGAATCTCCACACTGTTCTCCAAAGTGGCTGCACCAACTTGCATTCCCACCAAAAGTGTAAGAGGGTTCCCCTTTCTCCACATCCCCTCCAACACATATTGTTTCCTGTCTTGCTAATTTTGGCCATTCTAACTGGTGTAAGGTGGTATCTCAATGTGGTTTTAATTTGAATCTCCCTGATGGCTAGTGATGATGAACATTTTTTCATGTGTCTGATAGCCATTTGTATGTCTTCATCGGAGAAGTGTCTGTTCATATCTTCTGCCCATTTTTTTATATGATTGTCTGTTTTGTGTGTGTTGAACTTGAGGAGTTCTTTATAGATCCTGGATATCAACATTTTGTCTGTACTATCATTTGCAAATATCTTCTCCCATTCCGTGGGTTGCCTCTTTGTTTTCTTGACTGTTTCCTTTGCTGTGCAGAAGCTTTTGATTTTGATGAAGTCCCAAAAGTTCATTTTCACTTTTGTTTCCTTTGCCTTTGGAGACATATCTTGAAAGAAGTTGCTGTGGCTGATATTGAAGAGGTTACTGCCTATATTCTCCTCTAGAATTCTGATGGATTCCTGTCTCACGTTGAGGTCTTTTATCCATTTTGAGTTTATCTTTGTGTACGGTGTAAGAGAATGGTCGAGTTTCATTCTTCTACATATAGCTATCCAGTTTTCCCAGCACCATTTATTGAAGAGACTGTCTTTTTTCCTCTGTATATTTTTTCCTGTTTTGTCGAAGATTATTTCACCAACAGCCCAGGACCTGATGGATTCCCTGGGGAATTCTACCGAACTTTCAAAGAAGAAATAACACCTACTCTCCTGAAGCTGTTTCAAAAAATTGAAGCAGAAGGAAAATTTCCAGACTCTTTGTATGAAGCCAGCATTACCTTGATCCCCAAACCAGGCAAAGACCCTACCAAAAAGGAGAATTTCAGACCAATATCACTGATGAATATGGATGCTAAGATCCTAGCAAACAGGATCCAACAGCACATTAAAAAGATGATCCAACAGCACATTAAAAAGATGATCCAACAGGATATTAAAAAGATGATCCACCATGACCAGGTGGGATTCATCCCTGGGTACAAGGATGGCTCAACATTCACAAATCAATCAATGCAATAGAACAAATCAATAAGAGAGAAGAACCACATGGTCCTGTCAGTTGATGCAGAAAAAGCATTTGACAAAATCCAGCATCCGTTCCTGATTAAAATGCTTCAAAGTATAGGGATAGAGGGAACATTCCTGAACTTCATAAAATCTATCTATGAAAGACCCACAGCAAATATCATCCTCAATTGGAAAAAGCTCGCAGCCTTCCCGCTGAGATCAGGAGCATGACAAGGATGCCCACTCTCACCACTCTTGTTCAACATAGTATTAGAAGTCCTAGCAACAGCAATCAGACAACAAAGAGAAATAAAAGGTATCCAAATTGGCAATGAAGAAGTCAAACTCTCTCTCTTCGCAGATGACATGGTACTTTATATGGAAAACCCAAAAGACTCCACCCCCAAACTACTAGAACTCATATAGCAATTCAGTAATGTGGCAGGATACAAAGTCAATGTACAGAAATCAGTGGCTTTCTTATACACTAACAATGAAAATATAGAAAGGGAAATTAGAGAATTGATTCCATTTACTATAACACCAAGAACCATAAGATACCTGGGAATAAACCTAACCAAAGAGGTAAAGGATCTGTACTCGAGGAACTACAGAACACTCATGAAAGAAATTGAAGAAGACACAAAAAGATGGAAGACCATTCCATGCTCTTGGATCGGAAGAATAAACATTGTTAAGATGTCTATACTGCCTAGAGCAATCTATACTTTTAATGCCATTCCGATCAAAATTCCACTGGTATTTTTCAAAGAGCTGGAGCAAATAATCCTAAAATTTGTATGGGATCAGAAGAGACCCCGAGTCGCTAAGGAAATATTGAAAAACAAAAATAAAACTGGGGGCATCACGTTACCTGATTTCAAGCTTTACTGCAAAGCTGTGATCACCAAGACAGCATGGTACTGGCATAAAAACAGACACACAGACCAGTGGAACAGAGTAGAGAGCCCAGATATGGACCCTCAACTCCAGAAAGGGATTTTATTTCTCCAGAAAGGGATTCTTTTATATCTTCCATGCTTTTTTTGAGCCCAGCTAGTACCTTGATAATTTCAATTCTGAACTCTAGTTTGGGCATATTACTAATGTCTGTATTCATTAGGTCCCTAGCCATTAGAACTGCCTCTTGTTCTTTCTTTTTCTTTCTTTTTTTTTTTCTTTTGTTCTTTTTCTTTTTCTTTCTTTCTTTTTTTTTCCTGTAGTGTGTGTTTTTTTTTTTAACCTCGTCATTTTATCCAGATTAGAATAGATGAATGAGATAACAAAATACTGAAAGGGTAGCAATGGCCCTAGAAAAATATACACTAACCAAATCAGAAGGGACCCAAAACCAGGGAGAGAAGAAAGAGGGAAAAAAAGAAAAGAATACATATGCATATTAGACTGGCAAATAGAACAGAGTCACCCACTTGATTTTTTGTGTCTTTTGGTCTGTTAGAAGAAACTACCTCCTAAAATGTTAAAGGAAGAAAAATACGCGAGCGCGCGTGCACACACACACACGCAGACACACACACACACAATAAGGGTAAATATGATAAAGTGATGTGATATGACTATGAAGATAAAAATTAAAAAAGATTCTAAAGAAGGAATTAATAAGAAGTTGGTTAAAAAAGAAAAGAAAAAAAAAGGGAAAAATATGATCAGGCTGGAGACTAGAACAAAGCCATGCATTAGATTTAGGGTATATTTTGATCTATTAGAAGAAATTGTATCACAAAATTTAAAACAAACAACCATCCAAAAAACCTATATTTATACAAAAAATAAAGTTAAGTACAATGGAGGGAGAAAATATGACTACAACAATAAAAATTAGGAAAGATTTTTAAAAAGATACTATAGTTAAAAACATTAAAATAGGAAAGACAAAAAATTTAAAAAGATAGAATAAGTAAAAAACAAAATTAAAAAAAATTAACTTTTGAAGACAAAAGGTTCCTGGGAAAAAAGCCATGAATTCTCTGTGTTGCTTTCCCCTAGCTCTGGAGTTCTGCAGTACTCATTGATCAGTGAACTTGGTCTTGGCTGGATATTCTTGCTGATCTGCTTGGGGATGGGACCTGGTGCAGTGATTCTCAAATGTCTTTGCCTGAAGCAGAATGGCACCACCCTTGCCAGAGGCCAGGCTAAGTAATCTGCTTGGTTTTGGTCTTGGGAGCTTTTGTTCCCTAAATGCTTTCCATACATCTTTGGAGGCTGGAATGAAAATGGTGGCCTCACAATCTGAGGCCCCATAGCAGCCAGGAGCTCAGGACCCCAGTCCTCGATGTGCTCTCAGAGAATAGCTGTCAATCCCTCCTGTCTCCCTCATCTCTGGCCACACTCCAAGTTCATCTGGCCTGTGACTGGGCATTTCTATCTTTGGTGCATGGCTCCATTTGTGTCTCCAAATCCTGCTGATTCCTGCAGTGCACTCCCGAACTGCTCCTCCTGGAGGAGGAAGGTGAGTCTCCTAGGACCTCCTGCTCTTTAGGACCCTGTCCAAAGAGTATTAACCCAACTATGCTGTGAGTCACAGTTTAAAGTAACCCTGACCTGAGAGCCCCCTCCTCAACTTCATCTCTGCAATCAGTTTCCCTGCTCCAATGCCTGGGAGCTCTGCCACTCTCAGACACCCCTGGTCTTTTTGTGACCTCTTTTCTGAGACCACACTCTCCCCATGAGGGCTCCACCCCCTGCTTAGTCTCTGGGGCAATGTCCCTCAGGAGAGCAGACTTCTAAAAGTTCCAATTTTGTGCTCCACTGCTCTATCACTTGCCGGGAGCTGGCCCCTGCTCCCTCAGTCTATCTTCCTGAATGTTGCCTCGGATTCACTTCTCCACATGTCCTACCTTCTGCAAAGTGGTCAGTTTTCTGTTCCTAGAATTGCTGCTCTGCTCTTCTCTCTCCTGTTGAGTTTGTAACTGTAAAGAATGGTTTGATAACTATCTAGCTGAACTCCTGGGACCTGATGATATTTAGGTCTCCTACTCCTCCTACTCCTCCTGCTCCTTCCTCCCTCTCTGTCTCTCTTTCTTGTTGGATATAAAATGTTCCTCATTTAAGAGTTTCAAAAGGTGTTTTTATTTTTGGTTGTCATGAAAAATCAAGTTTTTGCATTGTGTTTTGGAGTTAATGTTTTAGAATTTACTTGTAAAATGGTATTTTAAAGGAGAAATGCTTTTATATACTCTTCTAATTTTATAAGCACCCATAGTATTTTTTATACTGATTGAGATGTTCTTATCAACATAAGTGAGTATATAATCAGCCAACTTATCATCAAAAAATGCATAACGGTAGGCTGCCATGGAAAGTAATTTATAATTCTAGGGGGACACACACATTTTTCTATAACAAACATCTTGACACAAGTTTATTATAGTAAATATTCATAATTGCAAAGTCAGAAGTCAATAGTCCTTGGCATTTTGAAAACAAATTTTATGATATTAGGAAAGTACTTTGCCTCTTTTAATAGATAGGCTTAGGGGTGCCTGGGTGGCTCAGTCAGTTAAGTGTCTTCCTTCAGCTCAGCTCATGATCTCATGGTCCTGGGATCAAGCCCCGTGTTGGGCACCCAGCTCAATGGGGAGCCTGCTTCTCCCTCTCCTCCCCGCTTGTGCTCTCTCTTGCTATCTCTGTCTTTCTCTTAAATAAACAAATTTTTTTAAAAAAGGAAATAGGCTTAGGTAGAAACTAAATTTTATAACACTAATTTGTATTTTATGGCAACTGGTATGTAAATAATCATTGATCTTCTTATCTACACAAAAGCTAATGGTTAATCCAAGGGTTTACATTCTCAACAGTGTTATAGCCTTTCATGGCTTCTCATACTGAAACTTGTGCTCTCTGCTCAATTAAGTTTTAATACTGAATTTAAAATATTGAAGTTTCTTTATTTCATGCAATTACTTCATTTGAAAGTTATTTTTAACCTATGTTATAAAGATTAACAGATATTTTAACCTATGATAATAAAAGAGGGTTTTGATATACTGTTTTGTCATCACCATCATCATCATCATTTGTGGTGTGAACGCATAATACTAGTTGTCTCCCCCACACTTTTTCAGTATCCCATTTACCCTAAGATTTAAGTTTCCATTTATATCTGAAAATTATTCTGACAATTGTTAAAAACAGCAAGACAGATTTTATTGAATAAAATAGGGAATAAACTATTTCTGTAGGGGAGAGAGACTGAACTCAACTCAGAATACAACAGGAAGTAGTAGAAATTTATTGACGGGGACATAGTGTAGGAGAGAATGTAGTATTTCTAAGAACAACTTGGTCAGAGGTGCCTTGCTGGCTCAGTCCATGGAGAATGTGAACCTTGATCTCGGGGTCATGAGTTTGAGTCACATGTTGGGCATAGAGACTTTTTCAAAAAGAAAGAACAACTTGGTTAGGTATTAAGGAAAGAAGAATTTGGTTAGATATTAATGGTGGAGGAACAGAAGTTCGATTGACTATCGAGGGTGAGGGGATGCTTCATAAAGTGGCTTAGCAAGATTCTTTGCTAAAACTTCTCAGCAGTTCAACCATGAGGCATAATGAAGAGGGCTTAAAGCAGTCTGGGTAAATTCTGGTTGGAGTCTTTGTCATCATGAACCAAGTTCTCATATATTGTGTGCCTGTTTGGGGGGCTGTTTTATTGCATTGGTTTATGTTGTGGACTGAGTTGTGTTCCCCCCAACAAATTTATATATTGAAATCCTAACTCCCTGTTAAAACTGTAAGCAGATTGGGGAAAAAAGAAAAGTGTGATCATAAAGGTGAACCCTAGCCCAAAAGAATTGGTGTCCTCAGAAAAAGAGGAAGAGATACCAGAACTCTTGTTCTCCTTCATCCCCCTTCCATGTGTGTGACAAAGCAAAGGCCATGTAAAGGTAAATAAGTAGGCAGTTATTTCCAAGCCAGGAAGAAAGCTCTCACCAAGAATTGGTTGGCACCCTGATCTGGGACTCCTAACTCCCAAACTGTGAGAAAAGCAAATCTGTTGTGTAAGCCATCCAATCTATGGTATTTTTTATGGTAGCTCCAACAGATTAATACAATCTGTTTTTTTATTTGTTTGTTTGGTGTATTAACACCCAACAGTCTTAATTACCATGCTAATAATTGTGAAGGAAGATTCCATTTTGTTCCCTTCTTTTTATCTATTTTTTCTCCTTATTGGTACACGTTGATTTTAGAAAAAGCTGGTCTAACTACAAACTATGTCATTGACATGTTCATTGGAATCCTACTGGTGTTAGAGATTACTTTGTGAAGAATTGAAATTTTAGGATATTGATTTTTCCTATCTATGCTAGCCTATTTATTCAGATATTCTTTCCTGTTGTGACATTTTATAACACATATACATTTATTCATTGATATCTTAGAGTTTGTGGCAGCTGTAAGTGGTATATTTTTCTATGGTACATTTTCTAGTTGGTATTTGATGACATATTATTGATATGATGTCCCTTTTCCTTAAATACTTCAGTGTCTTTCCTATAAAGCAAGGTCATTCTCTTTCATAATCACACTGCAATTGAAAGTTTACAAGGTTCACCTTGGTGGATAATATTATAGTTTACTATTGCTCTTACTCAAATCTCACCAACTGTCCTAAATATACACTTTATAAACAAAGGTGGGGGAAGATTAAAACAATTTTTTTTTTCTGTTCCTAGAGTCACTCCAGAAGCACACATTGCTTTAGTTGCCATTCCCTTTAGATTCATTTAATCTAGAACAGGTTCTTAGTTTTTCCTTGATTTTCATGAGGTTGGCATTTTTAGAAGTTCAAGCCATTTATTTTGTGGAACATCTTTCATTTTCATTTTGTTATTCTGTCATGACGTGGTTAAAATTACACATTTCGGGCAGGAACATCATAGTGGTAATGTTGAAACTATACTTTTCAGTATGTCATACCAGTGAGAATATGCTGTCAACTTGTCCCATTATTGATCATAACTTTGATACCTGATTAGTGTGTATATCTGCCAGATTTCCCACTGGAAGATTACTATCTTTTTTCCAACTGTCATTACTAAACTTTGAAAAATATGTAAATATTCTAATTCTAATCACACTTTCACCCACAAATTTTAAAATTTATTCATGATTCATGCCTCAGTAAATTAATTATATTATTATTATGAAATGATGATTTCCTAATTTCATCATTTCTTCTACATTTATTAGTTGACATTATAGTGAAAGCAATAGATCTCCCTTCTATTTAGCTTATTTCTGATTTTCTGTGTTTATTTGTTTGTATCACCACAGACTCCTAGAGTCTTAGGTTATTTGATGAGTAAGAATCTGTAACTGTTACTCTGATGCTGAAATTCTCCCTGATTTGGCCAGTGTGAGTCCTTTTGTTCTGGCTCCCGCTGTTCTTTGAGCATTTCCTTGCTTTCTGGGACAGGTTATTTCCCACTCATCTGCAAATTTCCAGCCCAGTCTGAAGTCAGCCATTTTTTCTAAGGATTGTAGGGTCCTTATATGGTGGAATGGCATTTAGCAATTAATTTACCATTTACCACCTAAAAACTGGGTGCCAGCTATACTCATTACTATTAGGATATCCTTACTGCTAAACCCTCTTTAGCGGACAGAAATGGTAAATACACAAACCCATATACAAACACACCTCTCTATTTCCATACATAGGAGTCATCTACATTAAATTTCTAAATTTTTATTTCCATTTCTAATATGACAAGACAGGATTAATTTTAGCTTTCCACCTTCCCTGATTTGTAACCCCCTCCTTTTTCTCTCATTCTGGCACCCCGATGGCTTGAATATTAGCTTTTTTAATATTTTTCTATAGGTCTCTAAATCTGTTAGTTTTTTTTCTTGTCCTTTTCCCTCTGTTTAGATTGAGTAATTTCTATTAATCTATCTTCAAGTTCACTGACTCCTCTTCTTCTTCTTCTTCTTTGTTATCTCTATTTTGTTATTGAGCCACCATCCAGAATTTTAAAATTTATTATATATTATGCTTCTCATATTTGGCACTTTTTGTATAGTTGAAAAGTTTTCTCTCTCCATTGAATTCTAAAGTGGTCACCCTTACATCTAAGAAATGGTTATGGTAGCTTTTTTAAAGTTTTTGATAATTCCAACAATTGTGTCATTTCAGAGTTTGCACCTGCTGAGTGGTAGGTTTTCTTGTTCTTTCTGTGGTAATTTTGGATTATGTCTGGGACAGTATGAATATGCTGTGAGATCCTAGGTCCTTTAAAAATCTTCTGGAGAATACGGATTTTGGTTTCTTGTCAGCAGATTGTCAATCTGGAAAAATCAGCGTCTCAAGCCCTCCCACCAGAATTGGTAGAAACAAGTAGGATTACTTAGGTAAACTGGTGTCCCATGATTTGTTAGCTGATGGGAACCAGGATGGCCCCACTCATAAATGATTCTCTTTAAGGGCTGAGCTATTCTCTCCTTGTGCTGACTGGCTTGATCCAGTGAGAGAAGGTCTGACTGAAACAGCTTGAGTTAGGGTCCCACATCTAGACATGTGTCTCAGGAGTTGGGAACCCATGGCCCATGGTGTTCTCATCAGTGGATGCTGGGATGGACACTATAAGAAGGGCTAGCTACCTCTGTGCGTATGTCACCAAGCCTTTTCTGCACCAGCTTGCTGATGCTTTGTTTTCCTCCTTGAATTGCTTTGCTTCCCCTTCTACCTCCCTCCCCACCCTCACATGTCTTGCCTTCCCATTGCCTGCCATTCCACTGCATTAACATTATCTTTCCTGACTGGATTTTCTGAAGTGTATTATAAATTCTTATAATAATTATGAACAAATGTTAGCCTTCTTTGCCATCATTTTTGTCAATTTCATCTGTGTAACAATATTTACCCATAAAACAATGACTTTGAAATGATGCTTTGTATACATCAAATGGTTTTCAAATAAACTTTTTTAAGGCAAAATTTACATAAAATAAAGGCACCTATTTGAAGTATGGTTTTGTAGGTTTTGACAAAAGTATACACTGAAGTTCCCACCAACCTAATTAAGATAAGACCATTTCTATTATCTTAAAATGAGGATCAGTGACATTCCAGGTAGCTTCAAAAGGAAAGAGGCTGAGGAATCTCATTAACCCATGGTGCTTGACCCCCCCTTCCTGCCTTAGCTCTTGCCCTGCAACCGCCATCCTGGCACCTCCCACCTCCCCTTCCAGACACTGCCTCTCCTGCTCTGCCCTTCTAAGCATCCAGACACCTGGTGAGTTCTGAGTTGTTTGCGTACCCAGGCTTTGAGGCGTCCACCCTTCTGTGACCCCTGCGGGAAAGGCATATCTTGTGTATAGACATGACTGCCAAAGATATCTTGTGGGGCCAGTCGCCAAGGAGTCTGAAGACCTGGGGGTGTCAGCCCTGTCCACTTGAGTATCAGCGATCTTGGCCTTGCCCCACATGGTGCAAGGCCCATCCAGTGCCAAACACCTGCTAGAGCCGGAAGTTGGAAACTCTGGAGAGTCCAATGGGGGTTGGGCCGCCGGCTTTGCCCTTGTCCTTTGGCGCATTTTCTTTGTGCTTTTTCTGGGTCATGTGTCCAAGGATGAGTCACAAGCATGCGACAGATGAGCACGTGCTTGGCTTCGGGAGGCGGCAGCGAGGAGGCCTTGGCGTGCTTCGTACTGCGTCCAAAGACCGAGTAACGCACAAACTGACTTTCAGGGGCCGTTCCCGCAGCCAGCGGCGCCTCCACCCGGATGTCGGCCACTCATTCACCCACTCGCAGTGTATCGCTGTGTGACTGGAGTCACCTGCTGCCCCTGAGCCTCTCCTCGGCCGTGTTCATAAGCCCTTCTACCAAGATGGCTGTCTTTACCCCTCTGACTCTGTCCCTGAGAGGCGACGTGCCCTTCGATGACCCGGAGCCCCTCTCTGGGGGTCCTTCACTGGGAGGGCTCTTCTAAGCTGCCGGTGCTGTCAGTTGGTAACGATGAGATGTTTGGCCACTTGGGAATGGTAGAGTCCTCCAGCTAGAGCATAGATGGACTCTCTCTGCCTTGTGAGCTGCCTGACTTCTCTATGAAGTCGTAACCACCCCCATTCCTTGACTATAGGTGACTGAGCCAGGGCTCTAGGAAAGTGCCAGAAAGGCATCGCGAAAGAGGAACACAACCAGAGAAGTAGGACGGCCACCACTCCTCCTCACCCCTCAACCCCACAGCAGTGAGAATGTACCATCTACATCTAGGCTCCTGGAGCTCTCCAGAGTCTTCACTGCCTTTCAGGCAGCCTCGGGCCTCTGAAGGGAATCCTCAGTTCAAGCTCCCAGAGATAACTGAGGTAAGAAATCCCAAGTGTCTCTTAGCCCTTGCCATTGCTAGATCCTTACAGCCCGGCCAGAGATGTCCTGTGTGTTTGCAGGAGTGATCCAGGTGCAGCGGGGCTCTCTACTCAGCCACATCCAGCTCCCTGCTGTGTGGAAAGTGCTTGATAAAGCCCAGGAAAGAAGACACAGGGAGAGAAGTTTTCAGAGACTCTGTCTAGTGCGAATTCCCCACCCACAAAATGGAAAATGCCAGTTTCACTGATGCCTGCCAGTGCTACTTCATAAGGTCAAGGTGAATTAGCTTCCTTTCCCTCCTTGCCCATGGTGGAATCCTAGGCTTGAGAAGAAAGCTGAGCTTCAGTGGAACCACAAGGTCTTAGAAGAGCCAACTAAGGCCCCTTCAGACTGCAGTGCTCCTCAGTCTGCCTCTTCTTTCTCCCAATCCTGTGCAGGAGTCTGCCAACTCCCAGCCCTTACCTCTTCCTTTCCAGAAGCTGGTCACAACCATAATCCTAGTCATTGACTTGACTGACCAGCCTGCCAGGCCCACAGTCCTTTTTGCTTCCCTGTACTTTCCCCCACAACAGATATTGATTGTGAAATGAGATGTACAACTCCTTACACCTTTTCTTTTTGCTCTTGCTGTGGAATCTCTTTCTCTTATCAGGTTCAAGACCCTGTTTGGGGATTTTACTTAGAAATGAGCATGGAGGCCCTTTGCATTCCACTCCCTCAGTCAAAGCTACAGCATCCTCTACTTCTGGATTCTCTCACCTCCTAGCACCTTGCCCCTCTCCTCCAGGCCTTCCCTCTGCTAAATGGAGTCACCTACACCTGTCTGTATGGATTCTCCTCCCTTGTTCTTACAGAACCCTCCTTGGATCTTTCACCAGTCCCTGTCTTCCCCATCAAGCCCAACTCTTTCCCAGCCACTTCAGCTGCTGTAGTCTGCACTTCTGACTTAACCAGGCTGCCTGCTTTGGACTGGTGTGTAGTCAAACCGGCCACCCCTTCCCCATCCCAGGCTTTCATCTTCAGGTGTCCCCCAGACTTGGAGGGGAGCTCCCTCCCGCTTGTCCAGGTGCATGGCAGTGAGAAGCCGATATGCCCAGCCAGCCTGCATTTATGGTCAATGGCCTCGCCCCAACTTGCAACCTCCCTTTTGGCCCAGGAATCACTCCTCTTCCTCTCCTTGGGGGCAGTTGAAGAGCAGCAGCTGGGAGCCGCTCTCCTCAGCGCCCTGGGACATAGCGGCATCTCCGTCACTGCTTCCGCAGCCACCTCAGCTCCAGTTTCCAGCACTCTGCGCACTGGGGTTCCAAGCCAGCCTTTGACTCTGATGAAATTGATATGGATGCCACACCCCCTTCCCTGGCTGCCTTTTCTCCATCTTCCCGAGCTCCAGCAAGAGCTTCTTTCCATACTCTACGGCACTCTGTTGTTCTGAGAACGTTCCGCCCAGCAGCAGCACTGCTTCACCTCTGGACTTCACCAGCTGGCTCCGTCAGTCAGTGACCCAAGTGCAAACTTCCCCCTTTCCTTTGACCCAGGGGAAACCATTGAGGCCACATGTCTGTCTCCTGGTGGGCTACAGCCTGAAGCCACCAACAGAGACAGCTCTTTCCCCTTTGGAATCTTTTCAGCCCCAGCACAAGCTCCAGACTTCACCTCTCATGCAGCCCAGCCACCCACTGGCAGCCCAACCCTATGGGTTTCTGTCCGTTTGACCTCCCTCTGTTTGATTGCTGGCATCCCTGTCAGTGCTCAGCTGGCCTTTTGTGAACACCCCAGGAGTTGGGGAAGGCTTCACCTGAGCACCAGACTCCTGTCCTGGTTGCAGGTGGAAAGGCCAGCTATACGAAAAACAAACAGGTCTTGGGACGTACTTTCCTTCCTGCCCACGGTCAGAGTGCTTGAGGCCCCCTTCTCATCTCTCCATGACCAGCCACAGCACACCTGCTACTACTGGAGGAGACAGCACCACTGAGAAGAAACCTGTTTCAGGAGACAATTTTTCCCTATGGTCAGATCACTGGAGGCCCTTCTGGTCTGAGCACATCCCTAAGCAGAGGGGCCAACACCATATTTGTGTTCAGAGGTACTTTTCTTCCTGCCTTTTTTTTTTGGAACACGTGGGGACTCTGACCACTGCGCACATGCTGTGGCAGAGGGCCTGGCACCACACCCCACACCTATGTGTAGAGCCACTCTCGCTCCTGTCTCTAGGCAGAGCACCTGGGGCCCACCTGATCAGAGCACAGGTACTGCAGTATGAGGGGACAGCATCATGCTTGTACTTGGAGCTACATCTGGTCCCGCCTCCAGTCAGTGTACCTACGGTCCACCTCTCCAGAGTGCTCGTGGCACAATGGGAACTGACAGCTTCATACCGAGGATTGGAGGCCCCCTGTATTTCTGCCTCCCTCGGAGCCCCTGGGCCCATGGGTCCAGAGAACAGCTGAGGCAGTAGGAGGGGCCGGTATCCTATCTGTGTCTGGAGCTACTACCATCCCCACCAGTATTTGGGAGACATGGGGAGCTTATGGTCAGAGCACATCTGTTTCAGTCAAAGGGGAAAATACCCTACACTTTCAGAGGGACACTTCCCGTCTTACTTTCTGTGAGAACACCAGGAATCCACCTGTGCAGGGTATCCCATTTGACTCTGGGGGAGCCAGCGCTACCGAGAAAATACCTGTGCTTGGAAGGACTTTTTCCTGCCACCTTTGGTGAGAGCAAATGCACTGTAGGTGTGAGCACAGCAAACAGCTGTCTTGCTTCCAGGCCACCCTCATCACCTGCCCAGGGATTCATTGGAGACAGCCGTTAGGCCTCCAAGCCGTTCATTTTCCTCTGAGCAAGATCTAGGATCTCAGCAACTAAACAAGAAAGGTTTCCTGTAGGACTGTGACCACAATACCCTGTGAGAGGACCTTGATCTGCTGGTGGGAGGATCAATACCTTTTGGCTGTGTCAAACAAACCTAACCTCTCTTTGTCTTCCTAATCCAACACCTCAAGGTGTGTGTGTGTGTGTGTGTGTGTGTGTGTGTACACGTGTTGGCCTCCTATGAGGCCAGCCAGGTCAATACACTGGACTTGGGAAATTCCATTGGGTAGAGTAGGAAAGAACTATGTGTATCATCAACCAAGCCATCCTTGGCTTTGACTGTTGGCCTGGCAGATCCAAGCTCTGGGCCAGAGGTGGAGGATACCCATGGCTCCCTATAGCTGCCCCTTTCCCATTTGCCTCAGTGGGCTCTTATCTATCCCTAATTATGAGTACATAAAGCATTGTTCTTATTAATTTGTCCTCTGTTCGCATGTCTTTTGTTCTTTGACCCAACTGCAGAAAGAATGGACTTGTCCAAATGGTGATATGTTGAGCCAGACTGAACTGTGCAAAGTTCCCCAGGCCCGGTGACTAGGATGTGGAAGTCCCCACCCTTTATACATGCTGACTTCAGCAGTCCGTTTTCAAGTATAGGGATGACAATGCAGGAGAAGTCCAGAGGAGTTCTGAGGAGTGATTAAAGAGGTGGTCACCCTTGCCTCTCTCCTCCCTGCCATTGTCTCTGTCTCACCATTTTGAGCCCACTCTAGGCTACACCATTCCTGATGTGCGCTAGGAAACCATAATTCACAATGTCAGTCTTTGCAAAAATGTTTAAATACCTTTTTTGGTGCTTTTTTATTTAATTAAACAGGTCAATGCCCACACATTCCTACCTTAGCCAGAGAGGATGGGTTTGACATCCAGGCTCTTGGGCCTGGAGGGACAAAAGAAGAAAAGGCTCATATCTTCTTTGTAAGGATAGAAAAATTTATATTTCGGATGTTATGTGTTACTTAGAAGTTGTTATCATTTTTCTCAAAATGTCAGAAAATACCTGGATAAGGCCTAGCTGGGGGGAAAAACTGTCTGGCTCTAGTCCAAACCACTAAAATATCAAATTGCAAGAGTTACAATTTTACCCAGTTATAGCTGATCCTAGAGTTACACTCCATCTCCACTGGACCTAACTGCTGAAAGTGCAATCTTTTCTAAGCTATTTCATGACTCATGAGAATCATCTGAAGACGGGGCAGGGTGGAGGAGATAAGCACAAGCACTTCTCTCTTCT
The DNA here is from genome assembly GCF_002288905.1 of Enhydra lutris kenyoni. Classification (NCBI taxonomy): domain Eukaryota; kingdom Metazoa; phylum Chordata; class Mammalia; order Carnivora; family Mustelidae; genus Enhydra; species Enhydra lutris. The sequence goes on along the minus strand of NW_019154096.1, from coordinate 35,497,963 downwards.
CCTTCCAAATTATTTTATTAAACATTTCTTCAGTGAAGACTCTACCCCTGACCCTGAGCTAGGTTCTAGTGACATCAAGTTGAAGCACATCTCTTACCCCTGAAGAATTTACAATATAGTAGAAGACAGATGAATAACCCAAAATTGCAACCGCAGGCACACACGATAGGTTTATGGGAGCAGGTGAGAAAGACATAAACTAAGCCTGAGAAGATAAAACTTGAACTGTGCCTTAAAGAAGGGGAAGCAGCTGGGTGGACAAGGACTATTTCTAGGTCAAGGAAAAAGTGTGTGGCAAGTCAGAATGAAGAGCAATCATGAGCCAGTGGCACACCAGGCAGGTGGTCAGGTGTGGCTGGAGAGAGAAATCCACGCTGAAGAATACAGCTCCAGGGAAGACAGGGACAGAGGATAAACAAAGCTATATTCCAAGATGGGAGAGGTATCCATTATCCCAAAGTGTGGAGTATCATGAAAGGATTGTAAGCCAAACGGCAACAAGATTATATGTAGGTTATAGGACGTTCCCTACAGGGACGGGCATGGGGACGGGGGTTAGCATCAAATGGCTACCAGAATAGAGGCAAGGAAGCCAGTGGGAAACTTTGCAGTGATTCAAACAAAGTCCAGACAAGGAGTTTCTGGCCTAGAGGAGTGGGCAGTGGGCCTGGTTAGGACATAAAAAGTGTGGGAGGCAATTGTAGGACTACAATAATACAAGGCCCATTCTGCCATCCAGTTTGGATTAATGGACATGAGTACTTTTAATAACAATGTAATCAGTTTTGTTTGTAATAATAGGAAATGCTTATGGAAGATACAGGTAATATTCAGAAGGTACTTCATTTGGTCCTCAATTTCCTGTATTTATTTAGCCTCTGGGTTGGCATAAGGACTCTTCTAAGTAGTAGCATCAGTTAAGAAAAAGTCCCTGCCTTTGGGGAGCCTACATTCTAGCCTGAGAGGAGAATATAAACAATAAACATAATCAGTCAGTAAATTATCTGGTAGGTTATCAGCAGCTAGTGCTATGAAGAGTGGGCCCTTTGTGCCATGGGGCCTGACTCTGGCAGCAATGCCCACTCAGGCTGGCTCAGAGACGAGACCCTGCTGGCTCCCACTGGCTTTTCTAGTCCTGCAAGAGGGCTGTCTACTGTGTTTAAGGGTCGTCATTGAGCTGTTTGGAGGTGAGGGTAGATAGGCAGAGTGTGGGGGCGGGAGGGGAAGCAGGGAGGCCAGACTCACCCCATTGCCTTTGGCTGGTTTCTCCCAGTAGAATATAATGGTGAGGTTGGGAGTTCCAAAACTGTGTGTGGAATCACATTGTGAATGAGTGGCTAGAAACCCAGGGACCCGGGGGGTGGTGTGTCAAGATGCAGAAAGAACTCTCACTGATCTATTTATCCAACCACCTGGGTGATCAAAACTTTGAAGCTATTGGATAAAAATCAGGCTTTTTTTTTTTTTTTTTTCCTGAGTTCCTCTAGGTCTAATTGTACATGGGACTGTGTATGGCTTTCACAAGCTCTATACCTTGGTTGGGTCTACTGTCTCATGACTTCTGTACTGGGAAGATGAGAGAACATGTATTTAAAAGTTCTGGACTACTTAAAATAGTTCTTAAAGAGAGGATTATGGATTAATTCCAGAAATGCCCTGCACAAAACTCAGAGATATCACATAAGCTCTCCCAATCTCACCTTCCTGGCCTGCAAAATGTAAGAATATTCCCTGCCTTCCAAAGCAGGTAGATCATATACAAGTGATTTAGGAAATTTAAAAAGCAGAAAGTAAGTTATCAGAGAGCTTAAGTTTGAATTCTACCTCCAGCATTCAATAGATCCTTAGATCCTGGTAGAATACTTAATCTCTTTGTAAAATGGAATTAATAGCAATGCCAAATTTATTTAGTAGTTGTGAGAATTAATTAATTATTATACATCAGGCACTAAAACTGCTGCCTGGCACATAAAAGGTGAGATATAGGCAGTTGCCATTTTATTATAAAATGTGAATAATTCATAGAAATTACTAACATATACTTTATTAACCTATAATCCTTTCAAAATTGAGGTGATGGTGCTGAGAGTCTGCAATCCTAGTAAAGATTTAATCGGTCAGCTGAGAATGTTTGTTGGGAAAATAAATAGTTGATCTTTGTCACTTTCTTTTCTATAATTACCAACTCCATTTGACTCTTCAGGGAACAGATTAATTAATATCATTAAGAGGCAGCAGAGAGCTGAATATGACACTTTGAAATGCTTCTCATATGGAGAACTCCGCCTCCAGTTGGATTTGTACATGAAGTGTGAAGACAGCCTGTCCCCCAGTATGCCTAGAATGGAACCCAGTATGGTATCCTGAGGTATCCAGAGTAGAGCACCCCCAGTACGGAAGGAAGCTGGAGCAGTGGGAGTGGATTTATTGCTGCTTACCCAGAAGATGCTTGTTAACAGCTACATGCTTTTCACTGAAAGGTCAATTGTGGACAGACAGATTGGACAGGAAAGAGTGATTCCACATTAAAAGCCTAGGGAGGGAGTGTCTGTCACTTCTCTTAATAGTTGCCAGCAGCCGTCTGGTGCTGCAGTGACGTGTCCGTGACTATTTCTGAGTTGAGCTACAGACTGGGCTCAGGAGGGGCCCTTCTAGGTCAGAGGATGGACAAGGTTAAAGTGAGAGAAAAACTTTTGCTTCAATTCAAGAAGTGGACATGAGTTTTTCTACTCCATCTACCTTAGGGATCACTGACACAGTGAAGAAAGAATGGAAAAATGGGGCCATCATGGCAGTGATGGGACATGGGACAGAGCCCTTGGTAGGTAGTTAGCTTTCTGTTCCCTCTTCTAGGAATTCTCTCCACTGTTCCTTTAGAACAGTGGGCTCATGCTTTCTCTAAGAAGTGTCTCTGATGAATTACATTGTCAGGTATAGTTTGTTGGGATAGAGGAATGATATAGTAGCTAGTCTGCAAAGACAGCCTTCCAGTGGACCACACCATCCAGTATCCATGTTCTATGTAGTCTTCCCACTTTGTTGATGTGGGACAGGGAAATGAAGCTTTCAGTCAGAAGCTGCAGTAGTCAGGAAATTGAGGCATTGAAGTAGAAGACAAAGGTGATACAAGTGTGGGACTGAAAGCACAGTGGTCAGAGGAAACCAGAACAATGCACAAGTCTAGGCCTATCAGTTTAGGTGAATTACATGAATATGAGCTTCTGCATCACAGTGGCACTTTTGTGTATGTCTTAGACTGGTAGTTCTCAAAATACAGAATCAGAATTACCTGGGAACTTACTAGAAATGCCAAATTTGGGGTTATACTCTAAGCTTACTGAATCATATACTCCAGAGGTAGAGCCAGAGCTTAACAAGGCTTTAAGTGATTCTGATGCTTATTAAAATTTGAAAACCAGTGGATTAGAAATTTAGTACTCAGGCGCTTCATTGCCTCAGTCGGTTAAGCATCTACCTCCAGCTCCAGGTCATGATCCTGGGGTCCTGGAATCCAGTCCTGCATAGTCGGGTTCCCCTCAGTGGGGAGCCTGCTTCTCCCTCTCCCTCTGCAACTCCACCTGCTTGTGTTCTCTTGCTCTCACTCTCTCACTCTCTCTTGCTCTCTCTGGGTCAAATCAATAAATAAAATATTAAAAAGTTTGGTACTCAAAGTGTGATCTGCGGAGTTTGTTAAAAATGCAGACTCAGTCTGAATCAGAATGTGCTTGTTAACAATATCCGTAGATGAATCCTGTGTACCTAATATTTGAGAAGTATTGGTTTAGAATGGTCATGCCAGACTACAGGTAGTACCTGCAAGCACAAAGTATTTGCAGAGTCAGCAGTATGGAGAGCCTGGACGTATTCCCACCTGAAGAGGTCCTGGCCCTGAACAGAGCTGAGCCCTGGATGAGTTGGTTCTTGAACTTTCAGCCTCAAAACCCAACATAGAAAGACTTAAAAACCCTACTCATTGCTAGGATATAAACCAGACTTAGGCTTGGGACCACTGGGGTGACCTAACGACTCCTGAGTAACAATGTCTTTCCAGTCAGAGAGGAAAAAGCTCCTTTTTGTTGAACTGGGCTTTACTCTTGAGGTTACAAGTGAGGCTTCTTAGCAGAGCTTCTCAACATGTTCAGGAGTTGGCCGAAAGGCTAGCAAGTCAGGGTCATGCCTCTTTTCGCATCTTGTGATCTTTTATCAGTGATGCCAGCCCCTGGTGTTGTGAAAGAAGGGAAAAGGGAGCTCTCATTTGTAGAGCTCTGTTATGTGTGAGGAACTATGCTCTTTCCTTATATGCCTCATAACTGTATTCATATAACCATTATACAGTTAACTGATTTAATTTAAAAAGGGTTTAAGAGCTTGTCCTTGTTCCCAACCTTAGGAGCTGTTTTCTAGGCTCTCTTTTCTTCTGGTATGACTTGTAGGTGTTTTTGTCATTAGATAAGCCAGGAGGACTATAGCAGCACTCTGCCTACAAGGTAGATGAGGATGAGCTTTTTGTATGAAGATGCTTTGTTATTCTCTCAAGGAATATCTAAAAAAAAATGATCCGGGGGTGCCTGGGTGGCTCAGTGGGTTAAAGCCTCTGCCTTCAGCTCGGGTCATGATCTCAGGGTCCTGGGATCGAGCCCCACATCGAGCCCCGCATCGGGCTCTGCTTAGCAGGAGCCTGCTTCCTCCTCTCTCTCTCTGCCTGCCTCTCTGCCTACTTGTGATCTCTCTGTCTGTCAAATAAATAACTCTTAAAAAAAAAATGATCCATAATCTTCTCAAGATGTTTCATATTGGTATATTCTGACAACTCATAGACTTTTAAAAGGTAACGTAAGTCTTTATTTTGGAAAGTAGCACAAGATTAGGAAGAAAGCACTGAGTTTGGAGTTTGCATTCAGGCTTCATGCTGTGTCCCAATTTCTCAATTGAAATTGAGAACATGTTTGAAAACATGTTACGTGAAAGTAATAAGTCACAGAAGAGCACTTACTATATGATTCTATTCATATAATGTCCAGAATAGGGAAATCTGTAGATATATTGAGTATATTAGTAAGTTGTTCAGGTCTGGGGCTGCAGATGGGAGGTTAATAGCTATTTTCTTTTTGAGTTGATGAAAATCTAAAATTGAGTGTGGTGATATGATGGTTGCATATATTTGTGAGTACACTGAAAACCTTCTAATTATATAATTTAAAAGGGAAAATTGTGTGGCATTTAAATTATATCTCGGTAAATATGTTTAAAAGAGGAAGAAGGGATAAGGACCCAGGGATCGTCCAGGGCAGAGTCCTGAGAAACACCAGTATTTAATGGTCATATAATCTAGCCTCAAAACATCAAGATAAAATCATAAAAGAAAACTCAAGATGAAGTATTTGTAGTATAGGTCCAGGGGCAGCTATTAAAACAATGTGTGAAGTGATGGGATTTGGGGGAGGGGGTACATGGTCCCCTCACACCTCCCAGGAGGTTATCACATCCAACTGACAATCTACATCTAGGGAGGGCAGATTCTGGTTCTGGTATTGGGAGTATGTGGGAAAAGGAGGTAAATTCCTAAAAGAACAAATTTATTTTTCCCTAATTTTAAGACTGGTTCTGTCCACGAGAACCACAGTGGTATGACGGTTGTTAATTCGAAAGGATCCAGGGGCAGAATCTAACCCTCAACTTCCCCTTCCTCATCATGGGAGTAGCTTAGCTGTGGAAACCATTAGGAGGAGGGAGGAGGGATGGGCATGTCATGCATATTCTTTTCTGGGAAGGCCTTTTATCTGGTTCTTCCATGGGTGACAGAAAATAAAGAAAAGTTACCTATAAAATTTGACATATTTTAAAGTTAAAAGAGTCATTAAAGTTCATTTTGTTTAATAATTTTCAAAACTTTTATTTGCACTATAGCCTATTTTCAAACAAAATATTACCAGAAACTCATAATACCAATCAACATTTTAGATATCTGGGAAAAGAAATGCAAACAGGAGGCAGGAAGAAGCTGCTTCTGGGTCAGCAGTGCTTAGAGCAGTGATGGCTGGTGCTTTCTCATGGGCATCTTGGAGGCGAACACACTTATAGCTTTTAAAATATGAACAAAGATGGCAGAGACATGGCAAAGTTAACCATATTTAAAACAAAATTCTTCTCTTTTTAGAGCTGTTCTCAATCCTGACTGCACATCACCATAGATTGTGCAATGCTTATGTTGTTTAAATTACAGATGATAGGACTTTTGTTTCTGGAGGTCAATAAACATTGTCAAAATATTATAAAAGTACAGCTCTTTACCCAGGGAGAAAAATGCACACATATTTAGAAGCACAATATTTTGCCTATCTTTTAAGTGTATCTTTTAGTCCCCCAGGTATATATTTAGAAAGCCGTGGGCTTCACTCTAAGTTCCTTTTATATGGAGTAGGGGGAACCATTTTTCAAGATTTTTTCCTCATAATGCAACCTAAAGCATGATTCAGATTATAAAAGCTCAATAGAAAAAAAAAAAAAGTTTTAGTGGGCTATGTTACTAGAGGTAATGACCTCAACAGTAGGCATCAGCTACTTGGCTAGAGATCCCTATTAATATAGAAACAGATTCACTACTGTAAACTTTGGAGTACAGTCTCTAGTTATTAGCTGATGGAAGCAAAGGTCATATTGAAGACAGGCTGGACCTAATATCATAGAAACAGAAGAACCGGTTCCATCCTACCCTGATCTCAGCAGAAGCTCCCAACAGTGACCTCCAGGAGTGTACATCCCCAACCCAGCCAATGATGCTGCATAGAATTGCAGAAAGAATGTGGGTTTCTGAGTCAGTCTTCCCAACATCCAAGATGTAGACTTGCCACTTACTCACTCTTCAACCTTGAACAACTTGCCTCAGTTTCTTATTTTGGGAGACAGAGAAACAATGTCTCTTTCTTTCTTTCTTTTTTTTTTTAAATGGGACTTTTGTAAAAATTAGAAGAAATGATGGTACCTGCCCTTTGAGAGATTATATGAACAAGTAGAAAATGTGACTGGGCATGACATGACAGGCAAAATACAGGGCAATTGAACTCTGACTCATAAGTTCTTCAGCAGGCAGTCCAGGAAGTCAAGACATGGCCTTTTTAGCAATCTGATCAGAAGGGCCAATGCTTGCTCAGTGACTCCCCATTTGATCCCTCTGCTTCTGACACAGAACCAATCAGAGAAGGCCAAATAAGCTTCCCAATCCAATCACATAGGATGTATCTCCCTCTAGTTAGCCACCTCCAGTTTCCACACCAACAGTTTTCAATCACGGCATACCTGAAACCTTCCCTTTCTCCCACATTAAAGCTTTCCCACTCCTCTACCTACCTTTGAATCTTTACTGGACGCAAGAGATGTTGGCTAATTCCTTTGCTTTAACAAGCTCTGAATAAATAGCCTGTCCTTCTTCTCACTTGGGGGGGGGGTCATTGTTTATTTCCATAAGTAAGTGATAAATATTGGTTTTTTTCCCCCTGTCTCCATTTCTCCTTTACCTGTGGGTACTGAAATGTCCCTATTGATCTTCCTTCTTACCTCGAGGAATCAGTCACAAATCCATCTTCTGAAGGTTGAATGAAGTCTCTTATTCCATTTTAAAGAAACATCTCTAATATAGTTCTCATTTTCCAGATGAGATGTTTCCCAGGACAGGACAGTTTGATAAAGAATCCCTTGCAAACCTTGGCATTCAGGGTTGGAAGTCTTGAAGACACAGGGATTGAGTTTGAGAAGGGAGATTCTTGCCTGAACAGAGACCAATTTACATGTGTGTTTTCATAAAGTAAGGTCTACTTTTAACCATTATTCTTAAAACAAAAAACAACAACCAAAAAACTTGTCTCTGACCAGCATAGAAAGAGGCTTCTAGATAGAGAAGCTGAATTTACTTTGGCCTTCAAAAATATAAAAAATGACCTTCCATAAAGCAGCCATAAAAAAGTCTAAGCCTGTTGTGAATCTTCTGTTCACGGGTCTTTCTTCCCTTCCAAACTGCAAAAAGAACAACTTGGGGGAAAAGCTGGCAGGTAGAACTGAGCTTCATGCCTTCAATCTGCTCAGTGTGGCCTGGGTGTTATTTACAGAGGGATTTTGTGGATATTACAAACACTGGCAAGATTTTTTTGGAGTCTGTTGGGCAAAGGAGATGTATAGGCATCATCCCTTCCAGAGCTGAACGGGGGCTCAGAAGGGTTGACTATTCACAGGGGCCCAAATTATCTTGAAGACAGCTTGTTGTTGTCCCACGGTGAAGTTAAAAAGATGTGCACCATATGCTGGTTTGGGCATGCTAATACCCTGACCCCCTGAGGATTGTAATGGGATGATGACAGTGACCACTCAGAATGGAGAAGTCTCCCAAAGCCAGGGCTGTTTGTCTGCATTCCTCTGTCTTTGAGGGAGAGGCTCTATGGTTACCCAGGCTGCCTGACCTCAAAGCTCCCAGTAATTTGGGAAGCAAATGATTCATTTGTCCTGTTAAGCAGCACCAAGGTTTTGTCAATCAATTTTGTGCCTATTAGAATGCAAATTAGATCATAAGAACCCTTCATTTCAGGATATGCAGTAAACTTTGAAGGCCTGTTTCTATCTGGGTAACATTAGAATTAAGACTCTTGAAGTAAAGGAAACAAGGTAGGGAATGAACAAAGCTGCTTTTGGAACACCTGACCATGGAGATTCTGCCTTCTGAGGTAATGTCAGCCTACCTTAAAACATTGGCTCTCCAAGGAACATATTGGCCCCTCTGATGGGTGAGAAAATCAGATACAAATAGAATTTAACTTAATACAGAACTCTAGTTTTTCTCATCCACTTCTGTGTCATTGGCGGTTTCTAAGATGAGTACCATTCCTACCATTTTTACTGTTTTGTTCAGAATGATCACAACAGGGGAAGCAGACTAGAGTGCTTTTATGGACTGAATGTTTGTGTCCTCTGCCCCCCCACCATCCCCCAAATTCAGATACTGAAGCTCTATCCCTTGATGTGATGGTATTTGGAGGTAGGACTTTTGGAAGTTAATTAGGTTTAAATGAGATCATGAGAGTGGGGCTTCCATGATGGGATTAGTGTCCCTATGGAAGGAAGAGAGACCAGAGCTCTCTTTCCAGCTTTTTGCCACATGAGGATGGAGAGATAGCAACCCTCTGCAAGTCAGAAAAAGGATTCTCACCAGAATTGAACCTGCTGGCACCATGGTCTTGAACTTCCAGTTTCTGGTACTGTGAGAAATAAATGTCTGTTGTTTAAGTCACCCAGTCTATGGTATTTGGTTACAGCAGCCTGCGTTGACTCTATAGGCAGTCATTCCTAAAGCTCCTTATTCTAACTTATTCATTGTATTATTCATTACTTCACTTGTTCATTCAAAGATCATGTGCATTTACTGCATGTTCATTTTATGCCGGTCATTGTGCCAGATGAGTGCTTAGGAGGATAGAAATAACTAAAATTTCTGCTAGTAGAGGAAGACATATTGCCTAGAACAACTGCTTCATGCACTGAAGGTTCCAACAGAGTAGTATGACGTTTTCAGCAGAATCACAAAGGTGGTAGTGTTATATTGTCTACAATTTACTTGTCTGTAGACAAGGTAACACATGTTTATGTAAGTCAATTTAACTTAGGTTAGGATAATTGGTTTACACCCAAAGGTTTCTAATAAGGAATTCAGGTCCCAGGTATGGTGAGTTACTCTTACGCACAGAGGTTGGCACTCTAGAGTTGTGTGTTTCAAATATTGTTATCAGAATATGTTCATGGGGGTTGCCAATTATATTATACATTAGAAAAAATACTTTATTAGGGAAAACTTAACAGTGTTTAATGTATGTACTTGGCTGTTTGTGTATAATAATTTGTGTGTTTACATCCACTCTGATGTAATTCAACTCCACACTAGAACTGGAATTCTGTTTGATGTTTTCCAATTGACAGAATATCCTGTCACTGGTCATTATAAGAATAATAGTTGTTCATGCTATCAACATATTTGTCGCATTTGCCTTGGGGTGAGTCTTTCAGACAAGGGCTTTATGTCAAGCCTCTGCTGAACAGAGTCAGGACCTCAACAAGTGTAAAGAATTGGTAATATGATTCTATTCCTGCTTAGCTAGGAAATGTTCTTTGGGTGACAGTATTTTGTCTAAAACTTGATTTCATTGTCTACCACTCAGTTGGGCTTGTAGGGAGAACAGACATGTAATTCATTTTTTTAAGATTTTATTTTATTTATTTAAGAGAGGGAGAGAGGGAGAGAGAGAGAGCACGAGAGGGCAGAGCGTCAGAGGGAGAAGCGGACTCCTCAGTGACCAGGGACCCTGATATGGGATTCGATCCTGGGACTCCAGGATCATGACCTGAGCCAAAGCAAGTCGCTTAATGTACTGAGCCACCTGGGCACCCTCAGACATATAATTTCCACTCACCTCTAATTTTGGGGATGATGCCAACATTTACCAAAGAGCCTGACTCTAAATGGCCAAGCTGACTTAGATCAGCTCTCAAGCCATCTGCACAGGTTGTGAAGCCTTTCTAGTTGTGCTCAAATTTTTATAGATTTGAAAAGAAATCATTTCTGCAAACCTGCTGACCAGTGCTGTGCAGAGAACCCCTGCTTGAAAACAAAGTGCATGTCATTGGAATTCCATCCCTCTCACTACTTCACTTTTGACCCCAGGAAGGGTTTGAATGTCTCTGAGGCTATTTGCCCATCATCTCCAAGGCTTTTCCACATCTGTAAACCAAAACAAAAAAACAAAAAAACATTTTGCTTGATCTACCAAGTTCCTCTGTAATTCTTTGATGACATGTATTAAAACAAAACAGGATTAAAGAAAAATGTTTTTAAAGGAAAAGAGAAGAAAGACCATGCTGTGGACAAGAAAAGTGATTAATCAAGGGCCAAAGATGAGTCTTTTCTCAGACATTCCTATTTTTGGTGAGTAGCCATTCATTGAGCGCCAGCTCTCTTACACGATTATTTAAATATAATCTAGTCTAGAAGACAATATGCAACTAGGCTGTATATTATGGCAACCCAGTCTCCTTTAAACTTCATTTTCCTTGTCCAAAATACAGGCTGTATATCCACACTTGTAGGATTATTTTGAGTAAGGATAATGTTTATAAAGTGAATAATAGAGTTTCTAGTAATTAATAGACACCTAAATAATGATAGTTATTACCATTAATGATGCAATGCTAAGTGCTGTGGTGGAACTATATCAGGGCAGCAGTGGTCTGGAAGGGGTAGAGAGAGTGTGCATTCTTTGAGAGAGAGAATGTGAAGGATGGTTTCACTAAAATGCTGGGGTATAAGAAGGTTCCCCCCCCAAAAAAAATGTCAGCATCAGTTTCAAGAGAGGTTGTGAGTTGAAAGAACCAGAATTTGAAAAATGTCTAAAGAATTCAACTAGGTTGTCTAAAGTGAGAGATGTAAGTAGAAGCCAGTGTGTCTATAAAATAGATGAGAACCAGATCAAGAAGTGGGAAGGGGAAGAAAGCTGCTCATTTTTGGGTTCCCCCATTTACTGTGCAATAACCTAGGCATACTGTAGATTATGTAATTTCCAGAACAACCCTATGAGTTTGATATTGTTTTCCCCATTTTACAGATGAGAAAGCTAGCTTTGCAGGTTATGTCAAAAACTCTACATATTATTCTCTAGGTGGCAGGGAGACTGTGAGAGCCTTTAAGCAAGGGAGGTAGGTATAAATTATATAGTCACCATGAAAGCTGGCTTCCCTGGAGATCCTCAGAGAAATGAGGCCACAGAGCTACCTTGCAGGCCTTTTCAAATAACGTGTCGGGAGACACACGGCTGAAAGCGGGAGCATCTGTCAGCAGAAAGGCTAGGCTTGGCTGGCTCCAGCTGGGGGAGGCTCTCTTGGGGAGACCTGTCATCCAGGTGCTGCTGGCTTGTTCCATATCCTTTCCTTGTTCTGCTCACTTTCCCCTGCCAGACATCAGTCCCACAGGGTGACTGCAGCGAGCCCATTATTGTGGGGAGAAAAGTTAGTCTGAGCTAAATCACTGCCCTGGAACAGAAATGACCTTGACTCAGAGCAGCTGTTTCTAAAACGTAGACTCAGAGCTTTTACAATAGTTTTTATTTTAAGTAATCTCTACACCCAACGAGGGGCTCGAATTTACAACCCCAATATCTAGAGTCTCATGCTCTTCGGACTAACCCAGCCAGGCACCCCCTCCCATAGTTTTTAAGCACAAACTAAAGTAAAGAGCATGGGGCAAAAAGACTTGCAGACCCCCTATGTGACAATGGAAGTGGGAACAAAACTCAGAGTTTCAGAGTAGAGACTGAAGTTACCCACGGGAGGTACTGAAGTACCAAAGGGAAGAGTATCTGGATTCTGAGAGCGTGGTAGCTGGAAGTTCTTCCTACGGGACTGACTAGCCAATAACAGGGAGAAGTCGTCTTAGAACTGCCTTTCTATGCCTGCCCCCCAGCTGTTTGTCCATGGCCAGAAGCTGTGGCTGCTCTAGTAGATAAATGAATTGGTTCCATTTGAAGAGTGTGGAGCAGTGAAAGGAGATGACAATGAATCAGAAAAAGCCTTAGAATTGGTTCAACACTAAAGAGTTCACCTAGTCTTCTCCTTTTCTTTACATTTGGGGAAACCGAGGTTCAGAAAAGGGAATTGATTTGCTCCAGGTCAGGTAAGTGAGTTGATTTACTCACTGTAACCCCAAAAGTTATAGGATTAAGAGGAGTCAATGAGTCTTAGATCTAGCCTGATTTTTATACTTACAATCACCCTTGCTTCTCTCTGAAGATATTATAACAATGGGAGATTAATAAAGAGATGTCAAAGGTCCATGGTTCTCAGAAGGAAGCAGCTACACTCCAGGCTACTATTAGAAGAGGGTAGGGCCAGGAGTCAGGGGAAGATAGAAGGGAAGGATGGAAAGATGCCAGCTTTCAGAGGGTCCAGATCTTGGCAGGGTGTTAGCCAGCTGCTCTTTAGCTCTGCTGCTTTTCCTGCAGCTGGACTGGGGTATTCTACCATAATATACACATGACTACGTAATATACCATTGGCTTCTACTGAGGAGCCTGCAAATTCTCTTTGATGTCTTCATATCTAAAATCCATAACTTTGATAAATGAGGCTGTCATAGTGTGAGACTGTATGACAGGGTGAATCCTGTTTGTTTTTTCAAAGCACAGAGAAGATTGCTAATGGAAAAAAAATGTCATTCCCTTTATTTTTGTAAATCATCTCTTTCTGCTGTTGCTTGTCTGCCCTGGAAACTATAAGATGATTTCTGATTTATACCCAACATATATATAGTGTTCTCATAAGTCGGCAACTTTAGTTTTCGATGTCAACAAATACCCTGGATACATACAGCATGCTTGAGGACCAGGGGCTTGGTCAGAGTTTAAGATGAAACTCCATCCAACTGATTTTATAATTAAGAGATTTAGGAAGATGAAAGTTAAAGGCCTCCCATGTTCAAATGTATGTACCAAGTTGGAAATAGGGATAAATTTTTTTTAATTATTTTATTTTTTTGTTATTTTTTTTTAAGATTTTATTTATTTATTTGACAGACGGAGATCACAAGTAGGCAGAGAGGCAGGCAGAGAGAGAGGAGGAAGCAGGCTCCCTGCTGAGCAGAGAGGGGGCTCAATCCCAGGACCCTGAAATCATGGCCTGAGCCGAAGGCCGAGGCTTTAACCCACTGAGCCACCCAGGCGCCCCAGGGATAAAATTTTTGTTATAAATAAATAAAATCTTTAAAAAAATTTATTTGTTATAACTTGTTATCTTTCATTCTGTTGATCAGTGAGGACAGATGGAGGAAGCATGATCTTTGCCTTCTAGGTGGAAGGGCACTGACATTACTGAGCACATGTCATAGGTTAGACACTCTTCTTATACATATACATTACTTTCTTAACTTAATTGTAAGGTTGACATTTAAAGCAAACCTATGAAGTACGTTTCACATTGTAAAAATGAGGATAACTGAAATTCTAAGAGACTAATACACTTGAGCAAAGTCACACTGTTTGGTCAGAGTCAGAATTAAACCCAAGTCTGTTTGATCCCAAATTGATAATGTTTCCATCACATCATTTTGGAGAAGTGCATGACATCTGTTAGCACCCAAGCAAGAATGAGTAGGTGCCAGGCCTAGACACTGGACACATCTGTAACCTATTGGCAGATCCACGAGACATAATATATTAATAGTTTTGTCTACAAATTCCCTTTGATACATTCATATCTGAAATCTATAACTTTGATGAATGAGGTATCCCCATGTGAGACTATATAATAGGGCCAAAAGGCCTGATCTTTCTCACCCATGATTAAAATGGGCAGCTAAGAATAATATGCTCAAGTGTTTAACTCCAGAGTTCATTCTACCCAGACTTGGAAGTCCCATAGGACATCGTGTTGTTTTCTGATATGAAGAGCCCTTCAGTGAGCTCTGGCAGTATTTTCTCTGGTCACCCCTGATGAGGAAAGTTGTTCTTATTCAAAGTAAATGAGATGATATGTCCTGGATCCAATTTGTTGAATACGATAATATACAATGTCAACTACTGTAATTCTAGAGCCTGAGTACCTGTCTTTTGGCCATACTAGGCCAATTTCTGTTGCATATCTCTTGAGGATACCACAAAGGATGCATGTACAATTGACATCTCCCTCCAAATGTTTCTCCTCTAATCAGCTTGATTTTTTTCCTGACTGAATTTTCCCACGGGACTCTCCTTGCTTTCTTCCTACCCGAAAGTCAACGATTTTCCACGTCGCTCTCCCTACTGCTTGCCTTGGACTCTACTATTTATAGGGTAAAAACTTGGCTGGAACAATAGCTGGGAATTGTGGTGACCCAGCATCCCTTTCAAATGAAATTATCAGAGATAAGAATGGGTACTCCCTCTTTTAAACATATGTATTTATCATAGTAAATCTTAGGTTAATAGTATTCAGAAACAGAACATAGTATCAATGCAATCTACTTTAGGAGGGAAAAGAGGGGAGTGGTTCTTCCATATTTCTGCTTATCTTTTCTTTAAGATTTTATTTATTTATCGGGGGGGGGGAGAGAGAGAGCGCGTGCATGCACAAGCAGGGGGAGCTGCAGGCAGAGGGAGAAGCAGCCTCCCCACTGAGCAAGGAGCTCAATGTGGGACTCAATCCCAGGACTCTGAGATCATGACCTGAGCCAAAGGCAGACACTTAAATGACTGAGCCACCCAGGTGATCCACTAATGACTTTTTAAGACATTTTCCCTCTCAAGATCTCAGTTTGTCTTCACAAAATGAGGATAATGGACAAAACAAGAAATAGAAACCAGTTGTGTGTTCTATGCCTAATACAGGCATTAGTAAGTCATCTTTCCTCCTGAATGCACGTATACATACAATCATTCATGGCTCAGCACTCAGGTAATGATTCCCACTCAATGAGATATTACATAGAACATAAAGTCCATGTCTCATCTCTAAATAGCATCTGAATAGATCTTAAATGCAGTTCTAATATTTTATGATTCTTTTTCTTAGTACCTCTGTTGGCTCAGAGAAAGTTGTAAAAGATATACTTGTCTGACCAGATTGTTGTATTTTATAGTAGTTTTCATTTCTTCCTTAAGTGCTCCTTTAAGTCTGTCCAGTCACTTTTTCCTCACAACAAAACTGGAAGACAGCTTTTGTTTTCCTGTGTATCAGCTAGCTATTGCTGCATAACAAGCTAATCTAGAATTAAGTGACTTAAAGCAAACATTTATTATTGCTCACTATTGTATTAGTCTATATGGTTATTAGTCTACACTAGTCTACTAGTGTACTAGTCTACACTACTCTATTAGCTACATGGTTCTGGCCTTAGCAAGAATCAGGTATCCATGGTAGGCTAGGCATTGATTGAGGGCAATCTAGTGTAGGAAGGCCATTATTTATAAGGTTGAGAAAACTAGGCTCTTTTTCAAATGATCTTTTCCTGTCCAAAAGACTAATCTGGGCAGCTGCACAGTTCTGAGAAAAAGTCACAAGCAATGCCTCTTGAAGCGTAGGCTCAGGAGTGGCACAGTGTTACTTCCACATTATTTTACTGGCCAAAGCAAGTAACAAGGCCAACTCAGATTCAAGGATTGGGAAAATAGACATTAAGTGTTCTGCCAAAAAATTATGTACTCCCTGGTAATCCTCTTCCAAACAAGTGGTAAAACATTTCCATCAACCCAGGAAGTTTTCCTGTTTCTCTTTTTTGTTGATTATCTTTCCTACCACTCTCCATTCCTTTAGGAAGCCATATTCTGATTCTTAACACTGCAAATCATTTTAGTATATTTTTGGATAAAAAGAATCATAGATTAATTTCTGCCTCTTTTGTCTAACAATGCTTTTCTGAGCGATCCATACTGTTACATGTGTACTTCTTTAAAAAGTTTATTAGTTTTTAAAATTTTTTTCTTTGGAGTCTAGCTTTTGTTGACTTTTTTGTTCTTTGTTGTATGTCTCAGTGCCAATCACAGTTTGTGTGAGTAATAGTTATTCTATATACAAATGAAAGGATAATGTTTATTGTAGAACATGTAAAATATATTTTAAAGCATAAAAATGATAATTTCTGGTAATTCTACTAACAGTATCACCACAGTTCTTTTGACGTGTTTCTGACCTACTTAATAATCTCTATATATCATTTGCTTGTAAAAACAAAACCAGGATCATGCATTTATAGCATTATGTACATTCTTCAAATTTACTTGATAGTATGCTGTATTTTCTAGATCATTACTCTTTCAGCCTTCTTCAGGTTTGTTTTCTTTTCCCACACTTACATTATTTGTTTTTCTTTCTTGACATTCTCTTTTATCCAATAATATATTCATTTAAGTATATTCATTTTTCTCTGTGTACATCTTTGATCCCCAAAGTTCTGTAGGTTTCTCATTATTAAATGTCTGTAATATCAGTATGAATTTCATTTTTGCCCCCAAACTTATTTATCAAAGCATATATTTATTCCATTTTATGTTTTTAGTTTTGTTGTATTTTATGCTTGTTACTTTGAGGCAAAAGTTTACATTTTGTTTATGGTTTGAAATTTATTGATTATGTGTAAAAATGGATTATAGACATTTAAAAGAATGTGTACAATCTGTATCTACGCCCAAAACCTATTTATGCCTCTTCAATTTGACTTACTAATTGAGGAACTATAGTAAAGTGATAAGGGCTAAAACTCTGGAGATAGGTGGCTTGTGATTAACATTTGACTCAACCAGTCCCAACTGAGTAACATTAGTCTAGCTACTGAATCTTGATTGCATTAATTCCCTCATCTGTAAATGAGAATATAATAGTATCTTCCTAGAGGGTTGTCATGAACAGTAAATGAACTAGTAACTGTAATAATACATATAATAAATATAGCGGGTCCTTGATACATAGTAAACACTATAGGTGTAAGTTTTCATTGTCTTATTTTATTAAAGTCACCTATTTCTATTATTTCCTATTCTCTGTATTGATTGAGATATGCTCAACTCCTTCACCATGGCTATAATTTTATCAACTCTGTCTTGTATTTCTTCATCTTTGCTTTAAATATTTTAATATAAATTATTTGAAAGATAAATATTCATAATTGCCAGTTATATATATTCAGTCATTCCTTTGTTATTCATATAAAGCATACTCATTTTCCCATTTGATGCTTCTGCCTTGATGTCTATAATACTGATATCGCCCAGATAGCTTTCTTTTCATTTGTAATTGCCTGATATATAACTGTTCATCTTATGTTTAGTTTTTCTATTTCATTCCATTCTGTTGTGTATCTTGTGAATATCATAGAATTGTTTAGGTTCTTTTACCAATACAAGAGAAATTTAATCTTTTTACAATGATTGTGGTAATGTATTTTTCATTTTACTTTTGCCCTCCATTTACTTTCCAATTTTAGGCTTTATTCTTCCTCTTACCTAGACTAATCTATATCAAACAAGTTCTTTATGCTTTTCATTTTCTTCAGTGACTTGAGTCATATACATACTAATTATACTAAGTATGACTACCTTTAA
Source organism: Enhydra lutris kenyoni (assembly GCF_002288905.1). Taxonomy (NCBI): domain Eukaryota; kingdom Metazoa; phylum Chordata; class Mammalia; order Carnivora; family Mustelidae; genus Enhydra; species Enhydra lutris. The sequence goes on along the minus strand of NW_019154096.1, from coordinate 35,479,868 downwards.
AAAACAAACTTGTTTTAAATTTCATTTCCTTATTACTCTAAGAAAGAACAATATCTATTTATGAAAGTATATAATATACATTATCAAATAGCAGGAGAGCATGCTATTTCCTTCTCCCCCTTGGGCCCAATTTTTAATAAGATGGAATTTTAAACCTGATTTATTATTATTGATAATAAATAATTATTGCATATTTCAATCAACTATATTCACTGTACTAATAGTTTCATATTATGGCTATTGATTTCTCCCATTTTAAGATTCTCCATCATTTCCTTTATACTATAGCTCCCCAATTTCTGAATATTTTAAGTTAGTAGTCACTTGCAAAACATCTAGGAATAATATTTTCAAGCACCATTCATGGGGGTGATAGATTCCTGATTGTGAGATTCTGGAGGGTTTTTTATAGTCTTGCATTTGAATGATATAGCTTAAAAGATCATCTGCTCTAACCTACATTTTTTTTAGGAAGTGATTGTTTAACATCCTTTAGATTTATTACTATTCTCATCAGCTCTAAGAATGGAAATTTCATGATCTTTGAAATATTATATAATTTATTTCTAATTTAATTTATCTTTAAGCTGTCAGGGGCTTTTATCTGTGTTAATTAAATAGATTCCACTTGTTCTTTCTACTTTTGGTCTTGCCTCTTCTAATTTACCTCACTACTATTCACTCTTGTTTTTGAAAAATGTAATATGATTATGTTATTCTCCTGCCCTGATAAGTTTTTTTTAGTTGTCATTTCCTTTAGGATAAATGACAGTGTCAGAGTTTCTGCTATTTTAAGTACACTGTGAGATAGAAGAACAGCTGGGGAAAACTGTAAAAATAAATTGTAATAGGTTTGATTCTTTATGTTTTCCCGTCTTTTTTTAAATTTAGCTCTTCTAAACTAGATGTCATTAAACTAAAGAACATTGATTCTGTAATAAGCAAGTTGTTCCCCATATATGCAATAGTGGGCATGTGATTTGTGGAAAAAACATGGGTTACGGAGCCATGCAGACCAGGTTTCAGACACCAACCAGGCTATTATTATCTACTGAACACTATAAAGTAGTGTTTGTCCATTTTTAGTGTACACTGAGGATATAACCAAGAGAGTGAGCTCTGGACTAAGATGTAGCTGGAGGCAAATAGAAATGGAAGATTTGCTGGCAAAGTGCTTGAATACCAGATTTGTAAATAGGTAGACATTAAAGCATTTTAAATAGACCACAAGGGGTGGTCATATTTGCCCATTAGAGGATTTTCATAGATAACTGCATGGGGATAGCTTTGGGTGGAGCAAGACCAGTTGGAAAGCAACTGCCATTTTGAAAGTAAGGTATGATGAGGGACTGAACTAAGGAATGACAGAGGGATAAAAAGTGTGGACTTAACTGACACTGTGATAAAGTTGAGAGAAATAGGATTGATTTTTTCTTTTGATAACTTCTGTTTCAGTAATATGTATATAGTGAACAGCATGCAAATGGTAAGTGTAAGCTTAACAAATTTTCCCAAAGTGATCACAGTCTCCTGTAAATAACACTGAGACCAAGAAATAGAAGATTCCAGATCCCTAGCAGCATTTTCATGACTACTACTGGTCATTATCCATCAATTCAACTTCTTGACTGTTTCTGTGCTTATATGAAGTTAATCACACAATGTTTGTAGTCTTTTGTGTCTGACCTCTTTGACTCAAAATTATGTTTGACAAATTCAAGCATTTTGTTATGCATTGTTATAGAGAGTGCCCTTATAGTTTCTCCTACTGTATAAATATCCCACAATACCCATTTTACTGTTGATACACGTATTTAGCAATTTTCATTTTGGAGCTCTTATAAAAAACACTGGTATGAATATTCTTATATATGCATTTTGGTATAAGTATGTGTGCAGTTTTATAAGATACATAGCAATAAATAGAACTGTTGGGTCATAGAGTTTGTATATGCTGTCATATATGCAATGAATATTGCTCAAATGTTTTCAGTATATATTTCCACCCTGTGAAATTGGTTACTACATGGTCCCCAGAACTCCGTGTGCTCAATCTTTTTCATTCTAGCCATTCTGAGCAGTGTACTGATATCTTATTGTGCTTTCAACTTGCATTTAATGGTAACTAATGAAGTTGAACTCTTTTAAGATGTTTATTCACCAGTTGAAAATCATCTTTACTGAAAGGCTTGTTTAAGGGTCTAGCCCATTTTTCTATTGTATGTTGCTTTTTTTCTTATTTCTTTCTGTTTTTTCTGTATAGGATCCTTTGGTCAATTACAACATTGCAATATTCTCTCCCATTTTGTGGGCTGCTTCTCCACTCTTTGCTGGTATGTTCTGATAAGCAGAATTTTAATGTAGACCAGTTAATCAATTATTACCTCTAAGGTTATTGCTTTTTGTGCTTCATTTATATTATCTTTCCCTATCCCCAAGGTTATGAAACTCTTGTCTTTTATTTTCTTCCAAAAATTATTGTTTCAGCTTTTACATTTAGGTGTGTAGTCTACCTTGAATTGATTTGTGTGGATAGGGCCATAGATTTTTAATATGCATAACCACCCACCCAGCATGATATATTGGAAAGGCCATGCTTTCCCACTGCTCTGCAATGACATCTTTGTCACAAATCAGGAGACTGTGTGTATGTAGAAATATTTCTGAACGATCTATTATCTTCCATTGAATGATTTGCCTATCCGTGTGCTAATACTATATTATCTTAATTGCTAGGACCTTATATTTTAATTACTTAAGTACTGTTGTAATTCTTATAAACTTGTTCTTCTCCAAGATTTTTTTTCTGAATATTTTTTGGCTTTTGTATTCCAATTTTAATTTGGATATCAGCTTGTCAAAATTTTCCCCCAAAAGTACATACTATCTACAGGATTTAGGGGACCCAGTACTGTAAATAATACTGTACACTTGCCCCCAAATTCATCTGTAGATTCAATGAAGTTCCATATATAATACAGCAATACTATTATTGGGGGTAGGGAAATTGCATTGAATCTGTGATTTGACTTGGGAAAAATTATACAGCATTATTCATATCTGAGGTCTTCTAAATCATAGACAAGTTATATTTTTCCACTTCTTTATTTAAAAATTCTCAATACTGACTTGTAATTTTCTCTGTAGAGAGCTAAAGAGAAAGTAAAAGCAGGTTTAAAGATTTTATTTATTTATTGTTTATTTGAGAGAGCAAGAGAGCATGAATGGGGGAAGGGTAGAGGGACAAACCAATGCCACTGAGCACAGAGCCCAACCTAGGGCTCGATCCCAGGACCCTGAAATCATGACCCTAGCTGAAGCAGACACTCAACTGACTGAGCCACCCAGATGTCCCAGTAAAATTAGATTTAAAGTAAACTTTCAGGTGAATGACAGGGTCCACCATGCTCTCATAATAGGAGTGTGTGTGTGTGTGTGTGTGTGTGTGTGTGTGTGTGTGTGTATGAGTGAGAGTTAACACTGAAATCACTTTCAGGTGCCTTTAGGACATACAGTTCAGGATATTTTGGGAGAAGTTTGAGATATCTAGAGAGTCTGGAACTTAAGGAAAGGTTTATTCATATATTCATTCAGCATATATTTAGTGAATACCTGTTATATTTCAGTAACTTTAGTAGGCACTAGAAATAAAATGGTGTATAAAATAGTTACAAAAAGCAAAAGCCCTTCCTCTCATGTTAGTCAAATATTAATCAAAGAATCACAGAAATTAACACAAATTTCCAGAAGATAACTGAGAGAATTGATGTAATAATGGAAGTCAAGGAAAGTTTCCCTGAAGAAGTATTCAAAGTCTTGTGGTAGGAGGAAAATTGGATGTGATATTGCACAATAAAAATGTTAAGATACTTTAGGATGCCTAAGATGCTAGAGCAACAAGGAGCAAGCTAAGAGACCTGATCCTCCAGGGTACTGGACACATGTTAATGTGCTTATCTTAAGAGGAATACAAGAAACTGAAAGTTGTATGCCATAAGGCTACCATATTAGATTATACAAATTATAGACTTTCTAATATTGCAAAATGTTCTAGCAGATAGTTCTGGCATAGAGGTTTCATTTATCAGTCAAGTGTATAACAGTAGAAATTGAGATCTGGTCATTGATGAGCTTGCTAGGAGAAAGTAGAGTTAGAAGATGGCCTTCTTTTGAGGAACTCTAATATTTAATGGGTATGAGGAATAGAATGAGCCTGACAATGGGCAGAGAAGGAAAACTTGTCAGATAGGAAGAAGCTCAGTAGAGTGATGTCCAGAGGATTACTAAAAAGAATGGTTTGTAGTGCAAAATTTTCCCGAAAAGTCAAGTGAGATGAAGATGGAAAATGTCTGCTGGATTTGGCAATAAGTGGCATTATCAGGACCTGGTTTTGTTTTTAATTTTTTTTTTAATTTTTTAAAGATTTTCATTTATCTATTTGACAGAGAGAGAGAGATCACAAGTAGGCAGAGAGAGAGGGAAAGCAGGCTCCCCTCCCAGCAGAGAGCCCCATGTGGGACTCAATTCCAGGACCCTGAGATCATGACCCAAGCTAAAGGCAGAGGCTTAACCCACTCAGCCACCCAGGCGCCCCCTATCGGGAGCTGTTTAATGGGAGTTAAATCCAGAATACAAATGATACATTGTGTGTAGATGACTAGTCAAGAAGTTGGGATGTAAAGCAGAGGAGAGAAATAGCAGGGACTAGAGTGAATTGTAGACTCTTGATATTTTTATGGTATTTTTTAAAAGGGAGAAACATGAACATATTTAAAAACCAGTTGGAAATATGTATTAAAAGAGAGAAGATAAATTTACCAAAAAAGAATACAATAATCTAAGTTTTGAAAGACTTAAAAACCATAGATTTTGTAATTGGTACTTAGCTGTCCAGTGAAGTCTCTATATCTCAGAAAGTGGGCATGTAGGTTAAACAAGATCAATTTATGGCATCTGTGACAGGGGAAGCACAAGTATACTTGTGTAGAGAAGATGACAGGGCTCAAGAAGGGGAAGCTGAAAAAGTGAGGCCATTCTAGATCTGGGAAGACTAGGAGACAACAGGAGACTTGAGGTGATGGAAGGCTCAACAGAATTATGAGCACATGCTTCCAAGTGAAGGAAAAGAGAATGAGTGGGATGGGAGGTTAAGGACAAATGTGAAACAAGAGTTTGAAATTTGAAAGTGGGGCACCTGCACTGTGACACAGTTAGTGAATTTCTAAGATGATGGTAGGGGCTGAGGTAGAAATAAAATCTGTTAATGGGATTCTAAAGTCCCCAGTGGTTGTTGGAAAGGGAGGATAGAGCCTTAAAAATGGTAAAAACTAAATGAAACTTTATTCAAAGTGAAGGGTGGTATAGTCATGAGTAGTTATCAGCCCTATGGAAACTTGTTTTTTTCATTTGTAAGAAAGCAGTCATATTTTTCCCCAAAGGTCATTGATGTTAATATATTGATGTAAGTATATGGCTTTTATATTGTGCCAGATGTATAATATATGCTCAAGAAAAATATCATGTTCTTTCCATCAACCATTTGTTGAGAAATGCCAAGTTGCTAATATTAGAATGTATCAAGTTTAATCAACAGTGGAGATCCTAATGATAAAATCTACTGTAGATGATCAAAGAAAATTGCCATGATCACGTGTGGCTCTGGGACAACCGAGGTGCAGTCTGGGATGTAGATTATTCTTTCTAACCTCATAGAGAAAGCATCGTTGGTGAGTGATATCATAGCATGTAGATGGGTCTACGGACATTTCTTCATTTTCTGTGGTAAGCAAATGCTTGAGCATTTGCACACTGCCATGATTTGAAGAAAACTAGTGATATATTGCTACAGAAACTCCAATTGCCAGGCAGGGTCACCAGAGTTCATGCCTCACAGGGATCCAAAAAGAGAAACCATGTGCTTCAGCATCTGGAAAGATGCATTGCTAATGTGAGCTCATGTCTCAGGGAAATCGATCAAGTTCAAAATATGCAGAAAGTGTTTTATAAAGCCAACTGAACTTGGTCAGGGGAGACAAATCAGCAGGAAGACAGTCTTGAAAAAGTTGTGCCTGACACAAGTCAGCCTTCTGATACAGTGGAACGTTTGCTAATATAAAGAATGGAAGAAGGGTGTGCATATGAAGACAGGAAATTTGAGAATTAAAGATTTTACTGCAAGTCAGAAATATGGCTCTACAGATTTTATTGGGTCATAAGCAAGATTTGTTTGCATTTTTCTAAATGCAGAAGGCAGTCTCATAAAGAATTCCTCTATGGATTCACATACCTTAAAGTCAAATCTTCTATCCCTATAAGTCTGCATAAAGTTTGGTATGCTTAATTGTCCACAGAACACATTTATGACGAGTGGGATAATTAGGTATTTGTTGGCTCTTGCCACAAATTTATTACTTTAAATCATGAGATTGGCTGGGTGTCTATTTCCCCAAATCAGAAATATTTCTAACTATGGTGATTCTAAAGGAACACTTAGGCTAAATTTTGTCTCATAAAACTAATTCCAGAGATATTTTCAAAAGCTTATTTACTGCAATATTAGTATCTGTTGTTGTAAGAGGTACTCAACCTAGTAGATTGTTGAATATAGAAGGAAGGAAGAATAAAAAGTAAAAAAATGGAACTTTCTACTACAACTATTTCTCTCAAGTTTTATTGGGATATTTCTGAAACTTTGCCAGGGTAGAGGAAGAAAAATAAAAAAACTAGGACAATCTTATCACATATCCTAGGAAAATCTAGTGAATTTGCTTCTTTTTACACAAACTTTTGGAAAAAGTTACTTCATGTATTAATATGGCCATCCAAATAAAAACACTAACAAGTCTAATAGAAAACCAAGGTAACAGAGATTTATGGGAAGATAGAGGAAAGAAGGGAAAAAAAAGTTGATAAGAGTTTACAGTATAATAATTTCAGAGGAGTTATGAGTAAAAGGGGGAAAAAAGGAGCTCAAGTAGAAAAGATCAGAGAACGAAGAATCTATCACTTGGTTAACATTCTGTTCTTTACATGCGTTATATCAATATTTCCTAATCTAGACTATAAAAGGGCTTTCTGTTTGGCTGGTGAGACAGGAAATGAAGGTAGAGGAAGAACATGACACAGTTACTGTTATAGAGAAAGGAAATGGGAAATCAGTTGGGCTGTGGGGGTAACTATATACCTGTCAGGGCTGTGGCCAGTAGTTAGTAAAATATGTAAGTGATACAAATACTTCCACCATGTTCAGTTTCTTACTGAAAGCTCCACTTTTGTTTGTTCAAGATACCACATTTTACTAAAGGTGTTTTGTTGAAATGAGCAAAACAAACTTAAATTGTCCAAAGTTATAAAAAGTTGTCAGAATTCCCATAGGATAATAGCATTGCTAATTAGGCAGTGATAAAGCATTTCATCAATGACTGATGAACCATTGTTTTGCACATTTATACTGCTTATTTTGTTAAAATAACATTTTGAGGAAGGTTTAATTTTATATTAAAGTTATAATTTTAATTATTGCTGAAATAACTGTTTAGTGCATGGAAGAAGAAGAAAATGCAAAGTCATTGGTGATAAATATACACACATATATATTTTTTTTCTTTTCCTTTTAGAAGAGTTTTTTCCAATCATGTTTTCCCTGAGATCCTTTCCAAGTTTCATACTAGCATTCCACAAGCCCTGTTTATCATTGCTTTGGTCAGTGTTCTGTTTAATTCATAGTTTGGTGTTCTGATGTTGGCTTCCAGGAAGCATGCATGGAGTGACCCTAGGTTCAGTGTTCATTGTTCACTCAGATGCTACCACCTTTTCCCAGTCAGATCTATAGGTGGAGGTTATACAAATAAGCATCCCACTCCATTCTGGTTTGCCATGTCAGTGGGTATTGTTTTTGTGTGTGTGTGGATGTGTTGGAATTAAGTCCAATTGAACCACTTTCCTCTGACAGTTCAATTCTAGAGATAAGCTGAAGAAGCAAATATTGTTTATCATCTTCTTTTTTATCATGTAGGATGTGAAAGTCTAAATAACCCAAAATTAATTGCTCCTAAAGTTTGTTCTCTCAAACTTCCCTAGGTGTCTGTGTCTGTATTCACCACATTGCAGCACACTACCTTACACATCTCTCTTGCTACTGTGCTGGGAAGTCCTGGGAGTTATGGAGCCAGATAGATATAAGAACAGTTGTTTTGTTTTGTTTTTTTTAAAGATTTTATTTATTTGACAGAGATCACAAGTGGGCAGAGAGGCAAGCAGAGAGAGAGAGAGAGGAGGAAGCAGGCTCCCTGCAGAGCAGAGAGCCCGATGTGGGACTCGATCCCAGGACCCTGAGATCATGACCTGAGCTGAAGGCAGAGGTTTAACCACTGAGCCACCCAGGTGCTCCAAGAACAGTTGTTAAAAGGACGTAGATTGTTCTTGTTCTGAATGGCTTAGATGATAGCACTTACGTAGTGTTTTCCTCTGGTCAGTTTAATCCCTGTGTCATTGAATTTATGTTGAGGTGGGGAATCATGTGTGTCTATTTCTTTAGAAGCTGTCCATATTCTTTCTAAGGGAAAAGCATACACTATGTGGTTCAAAAGGTTCTTCTTAATCAATTCCCAGTAACTGTCTTATTAACAATGATGATGACAAATGTTTATGGAGAACCTGATGAGAGCCAAGGGCTATCCTAGATTCTGGGCATACATGAATAAAATAAAACAGAGCTGATACTTACCTTTGTAGAACACAGAATTCAGTTCATATAAATGAACTCCAGATTCGGACATACTGTCCTATGTCCTTGGGTTTACAGTGTGCTTGTTCATCTTTGTTTTATATTTTAGTATGCCTTCACAGGAATTTTAATGAGAGATTTAGAAGACACTTATAGGCATGGTTAGTCCATTGCCATTTTTATCTCCAACTTTTATTAAATCTTGTCATAAGCATTCTATTCCATTTTCCCCCCATAATGCAAGTTTCAAAAACAAAAAGATACAGTTTTTTTGGCTCTTCCTCTTCTTTCTGTTCCTAAACACAATTTTATGCCTTAGGATTTGAAAATTTTTATTTCCACTTAGACTAAGAAAATAACAATGCAAACATATAGAACTGATAAAATTTTAAAATTTTTTATAGTTTCAAACACAGCTTTATAGTTCTATACTCCCTTTTTGAGATAAAATTGAAACTGCTCTGATCTCTTGCTCTTAGATTTTATTTCTGAGCATGGAATTACTTAGTGTTTGTCAATACCTGATCTCTACCATGTTGTAAGGTGTATTTGGGTCTCAAAAATCTCATTTAAACAATCCATATTATTCATCGGGCTGCTGTAACAAAATACCATGGATTTGGTAACTTAAACAATAGGAATCTATTTCCCCCAATTCTGGAAGCTGGATGCTCCAAGATTAAACTGCTAGCTAATTCGCTTCCCTGGTAAGGGCCCTATTTCTGGCTTGCAGGTTAAGCAGACTTCTTGTGTCCTCACAGGAAGAAGGGAGAGAGGGGCAGAGAAAGAGAAAGGGAGGGGGCCAGAGACGTCATCTAGTATCTTTTCCTCTTCTTCTAAGGACACCAGTCCCATCATGGAGGTCCCACCCTCATGACCTCATCTCAACCTAATTATCTCCCGATGTCCCATGACCAAAATGCCATTACATTGGGAATGAGGGTTTCAACATACGAATTTGGAGAGGAAACAATTGAGTTGATAAAACAAGTTATACTTATCTTTGAGACCATTTGTGCAGACAATAAAACATCTGATTCTTTAAGCTCTGATTTTTTTACCTGAATACGCATAAATTTTTTTTTAAAGGTGACTTTTTTTTTTTAAGATTTTATTTATTTATTTGTCGGAAAGAGACAGGGAGAGAGGGAACACATAACAAGGGGAGTGGGAGAGGAAGAATCAGGCTTAATACTCCATAGTGTATATGGACCACATTTTCCTTATTATGCCTCCATCAGAAAGGATGAATACCGAACTTTTGTAGCAACATGGACGGGACTGGAAGAGATTATGCTGAGTGAAATAAGTCAAGCAGAGAGAGTCAATTATCATATGGTTTCACTTATTTGTGGAGCATAACAAATAGCATGGAGGACATGGGGAGTTAGGAGAAGGCAGTTGGGGGAAATTGGAAGGGGAGGTGAACAATGAGAGACTATGGACTCTGAAAAACAATCTGAAGGGTTTGAAGAGGTGGGGGGGGGGGGAGGTTGGGGGAACCAGGTGGTGGGTATTAGAGAGAGCACGGACTGCATGGAGCACTGGGTGTGGTACAAAAAAAATGAATAGTTATGCTGAAAATAAATAAAAAAAAATGATTAAAAAAATTTTTAAAGAAAGAAAAAAAAAAAAAAAAAGAAGCAGGCTTCCCGTTGAGCCGGGAGCCTGATGCAGGGCCCGATTCCTGGACCCTGGGATCATGATCTGAGCCTAAAGCAGACGCTTAATGACTGAGCCACCCAGGGGTCCCTGCATAAAGTTCTAAAATGTCAAAATTGGTACATACAGCTTGAAAACTTGTAATTTGTTGAGAAGCTTAAAGCATTAGAACTTGTAAAAAAGAAATCTTCCTTTGTAAATTATATGTCAGCATACCTTGTCATTAGATTCGTTAAAAAAAACAAAAACAAAACATTTTTCCTTTGTGATGCCTATTTCTGTATCACAGAATCATTTTCTTTATATCCTTGCTGATTAGAAAGTGTTTGGAGATGAGCAAGATGGAACTTGATAAAACATCTGGAATAGAAAATTCTCACAGTAGGGACTGCTAACTTGATTGCCTCATCACCATGGCAACGTTCATTGGTCAGTATAGCCAGGTAATGAGATAGCTTAGTTCAATGAGGATTTAAAATACTCTTCTCCTATTGCATATGAAATTTACAAAAACATTTGTCTAAAAATAGATCATGCTGTCCTGTGATTCATAAGATAATTTGTGTTCAATAGAGGGCACTTAAAAAGGTAAGTGAGCAAATCCATCTCTAGATTCCTCCATTTATTTTGTCCTTGAACAAAACATAATGCTGAAATGTGTCTTTAGAAAAACAACATGTTCATATAAATTCAAGATATGCTGTGTTGATTACGTATGATTTGGAAAATAGTTCTAGACATTTACACAAAGCCCTTTTGGTCTTTAGTTAGTGTGAGAAGAAAAAAGGTTCAGAAGAGACATGCCTCATTTGGGGTTGGGGTTATTAGTTTCAAAGTGAAGAAGCATACATCAGTGAGTCAAGGTGAGGCTCAAGTGGAGACCAATGTCCATGAGAACTGAGGTTATGCTTGTAGTTCAGTTCCTACTCTTATTTTTCATGTATTCCAAACTTGAGTCTTTCTTCCAGCCTGCATTCTTGCTCTCCTCTCCTATTGAGCACAGTTAACCTCCCACTTAAGTGAAAAATAGAGGCCATCTGGCATGCACTCCTACCTCTCCACCTACAAACATCTGCATCTATGTTACTTCCTTATGGTTCATTTCCATATCCACCTTTCATCTTCTCTCCTGGATTTTCAAGTTCTCACCAACTCTCTGGCTCTTTTTCCTAGTGAAGATGCATATTCCGGTTTCTCACATCTCAAAATCACAGAAAGAACATAGTATTAAATATGCCCTTGCCTTCTGATTTTTATTTTTGCTCTTACCTTCAGAACCAAGTCTTTTAAAAGAGTTGTTTATTTTTTCACTTTCCTTTGATTCTTTTGCCCGCAGAAATCTGCCTACTGACCCATCACTGTGCCGAAATTGCATTTATTGAAATCAACAACAAATTTAATGCAGCAGGTGTTGTGCACCAAATATTAGATGGCGGTTTGGTGACATGATATTGAGTAAGAGGTGTCCTTGATGATTGACTTATTTCACTTAACATAATACCCTCTAGTCCCATCCATGTCATTGCAAATGAGAAGATTTTTTTTGAGGGCTGAATCATGTTTTTTTGTGACTGTAGTCACTGTGCTGTGCATTAGTTCTCCAGAACTTACTCATCTTCTACATGCAACGTCTTCCCATCTCCTCCCCCTGCCCAGGCTTTGGTAACCACCATTCTACTCTTTTGAAGAGTTGGGCTTTTTCAATCCCACATATTAAGGATATCATATAGTAGCTATGTTTATTTGTTTTTCTCACTTAGCATAACTTCCCTTCCAGGCCCATCCATGTTGTCACAAATAGCAGGATTTCCTTTTTTCTCATGCAAGAATAAGATTCTATTGGAGGCATATATTCATGATTCCAATGTATGTATCAATCACATCTTCTTTATCCATTCATCTGCCAATGGACATTTAGGTTATTTTTATACCTTGGCTATTATAAATAATGCTGTAATAAACATGGGTGTGCAGATATCTTTTCAGTATTCTGTTTTAATTTTCTTTGGCTATGTCCCCGGAAGTAGGATTCCTGGATCATATAGCAGTTCTGTTTTTAATTTCCTGGGGGAACCTCCACACTGTTTTCCATAGTAGCCTTTCATTGAGAACAGAGGGGTACTATGCCTCATTACTGCTGAATGTGAAGAAAAGATCATGTTCCCCATTTGTCCTCAGTCACACCCAAGCAGGGATCCTTATTAAACCTGGATAGGGGTGGGAATATTGATTCCTACTAGTCCTCCTCTGATACCTCCCTGGCTACAGGTAACTTGTTACTGGTACCATTATGACCTCCTCCTTTTATTTAAATTTATTTTTTATTTTTATTAACATATAATGTATTATTTGCCCCAGAGGTACAGGTCTGTGAATCATCAGGCTTACACATTTCACAGCACTCACCATAGCAGATACCCTCCCCAATCCCTACCCTATCCCTACTTCCCCAACCCCCAGCAACCCTCAGTTTGTTTTGTGAGATTAAGAGTCTCCTATAGTTTGTCTCCCTCCTGATCTCATCTTGTTTCATTTTTTCCTTACCTATCCCCCACAATGCCCCACCCTGTCTCTCAAATTCTTCATATCAGAGAGCTCATATGATAATTGCCTTTCTCTGGTTGACTTATTTCACTTGCATGATACCCTCTACTTCCATCCATGTTGTTGCAAATGGCAATATTTAATATCTTTTGATGTCTGCATGGTATTCCATTGTGTATATATATACACACAAGCAGTGTTTTTTACACTTCTTCTTTATCCATTCATCTGTTGATGGACATCTAGGTTCTTTCCATAGTTTGGCTATTGGGGACATTGCTGCTATAAATGTTCGGGTGTACATGCCCCTTTGGATCACTACATTTGTATCTTTAGGGTAAATACCCAGTAGTACAATTGCTGGGTTGTAGGGTAGCTCTACTTTCAACTTTTTGAGGGACCTCCATACTGTTTTCCAGAGTGGCTGCACCAACTTGCATTCCTATCAACAGTGTAGGAGGGTTCCCCTTTCTCCACATCCTCTCCAACATCTGTCCTTTCCTGACTTGTTAATTTTAGCCATCTGACTGGTGTGAGGTGGTATCTTACTGTGATTTTGATTTGTATTTCCCTGATGGCGAGTGATGTTGAGCACTTTTTCATGTGTCTGTTGGCCTTTTGGATGTCTTTGCAGAAATGTCTCTTCATGTCTTCTATTTCTTAATTGGATTATTTGTTCTTTGGGTGTTGAGTTTGATAAGTTCTTTATAGATTTTGGATACTAGCCCTTTATCTGATATATCATTTGTGAATATCCTCTCCCATTCAGTCAGTTGTCTTTTGATTTTGTTGACTGTTTGCTTTGCTGTGCAAAAGCTTTGATCTTGATGAAGTCCCAATAGTTCATTTTTGTCATGGCCTCTTTCTGAAATAAATCATAGAGGTGATGTGGCAGGTGGCTTTGTCTTATAGCTGAGTGGTGGCAGAAGTCCTTGCTCCCCATTTGGCCTCCTCTGACACCACCCTAAGAGAGAAATTAGAGGTCCCTCACAACTGTTGTATAATGGTATAAGTCCAGGCTCCCCATGTGGTCTTCACTGACATCTCATTGGGAATTGGTCACTTATTAGCACCCATCAGGGGTAAAAGTACTCTCTTCTCATTTTTGTCTGATACTACTCTGGTGGGGACCAGGGTGAATAGGCCTCATTATAGTTACCAAAGGGTAGAAGTCTAGGCTCCTCATTTGGGCTTTCAGGAATAAATGGGGGAGAGACCAGAGTTAGTTCTCTGATGTTTGGCTGGAATAGAACAGTTATTGCCTCAAGGTTTTCAATCTTGTGCTATATTTGTTTGGGCCCTTTGGACATAGAAAATAGGCTTTTGTTGTTTTTTTGTTTTGGTCTGAACCTGTAGGCATATTCTGGTTCCTGGCTTCTTCAGCCTCTTTAGGCCCCAAGTTTGGGATACATAAGGCAAAAAGAAAACCAGAAAACTCACCACCATTTTGTTCTTCAGGTTCTGAGGCCTCTAGCCAGTCTTCCATCTCTCCGTCTTTCGCATCTTCTTTATCTTTGTTTTAGTTGTATTTAGTGGAAGGAATAAGAAAAATATGTCTACACCATCCTCCTAGAAATGTAAACCTTCCATTTGTTTTTAATTAATAACAGTGCAAAATATTCTGATTTGATATTTTACCTTCCCATTCTTCTATTTATAGAGTCTTATTTCCCAAATGTCATGGTTTGTCCATAAATGCAACAGACTGGATTTGGTAACAGATATTGGCCCCTGGTTATTCCTCAAAAAGTCTGTTAATTTCAAGCAAGAATAGGTGATTTTGGAGTCCTTTCTGTATGAGTTCCAGCTCAGATGGTTGTGCTCCTGAAGCTAAACTAGGCTGAAATGGATTTCATGTTGGGAAAGTTGCATAGGTATTTGATCTAAATTTGGTATTTCCAATAGAAACCCACCACAAGCAACAGAGACTGCAAGGATAGAGCTGTGTTCGAAGGGAAGGGCCATTTATTTTCTCTCTCCAAATGTCCACTTCCATGTACAATTCACAGTAGCTGCTAGGTAGTTGGTACCTAAACAACCTTATATTGCATTATATGTGATTGCCTTGTTAGCCAGGTTGTTAGGTATTATTTTGTAACCCAAAACCATGTTTTATAGTAAAGTCTTCTAATTTGAATAAATGGGCTCTTTATTTTGGTTTCACTACAGCTCTTGGTTTTGTTTTTAGTTTTTAGTGGATGTTTTGTTTAAACTTGCCATCCTTAGTGAATATCTTAATACAATTTTTAGGTAGATTTTATTCATCTATGCATTTTATGAATTGACACAAATTAAAAAATATGAGAATAGTATTAGAAGTATGTGACAACCTGCCACTCAAACATAAATAGGAGTCCCAGTATATTTAAAGCTGTTGATTTAAAGCCATCTGTATGAAGCATTAAAAATAGTTTAATGACACCCACACCGCGCCACCAGTGAGCATTGAATTAATCAGCTGTTAGCAACATGCAAATCTGCTGGTGAGAATGGTTCCTTAGCCCAACTCTGTCTTAACAAGAGTTTCTTGTTTGTCTGTCTCATTCCTGAAGAAATGTCATTACTTTAGAACTCAAGGTGACCTTTTCTGAAATCCACAAGGCTGGTTTTCTTAAGAATGGGTCACTACGCCGAATATATCTGAAATATCATAATTATGCTCATTAGATTATTTTTTCTGAATGTGTCCAATATGTATTACTTACATAAACTGTAGTAAAAAAATTAACATACTTCTTAAAGAAAAAACATGTAATTTCCTACCATCATAAAAAGTTAACTGAAAGTTTTCATTTTTAGACTTTTTATACACATCTCTTATTTTATGAGTCTGATATTAGGATAAAAATAATTTAAAGTACAATGTTTCTTTTTTAAAAATTCTCTTATTTTTTAAAATTTTTAAATTTTAATTCTGGTATAATTAACATAAAGTGTTATATTAGTTTCAGGTGTACAATATAGTGATTCAACAATTCTATACATTACTCAGTCCTTATCATAAGTGTCTTCTAAATCCCCATCACTATTTCACCCATCCTCCCACCTACCTCCCCTCTGCGAACCACCAGTTTGTTCTCTCTAGTTAAAAGTCTGTTTTGGGGTTTATCTCCTTTTTTCTTTGTTTTGTTTCTTAAATTCCACATATAAATGAACTTATATGGTATTTATCTTTATTTGACTGACTTATTCCACTTAGCATTATATTCTCTACCTCCATCTATGTTGTTGCAAATGGCAAGATTTCACTCTTTCTAGGGCTGAATAATATATATACCACATTTTCTTTATCCATTCATCTATCAATGGGTACTTAGATTGCTTCCATAATTTGGCTATTGCAAATAATGCTACAGTAAACATAGGGGTGCATATATACTTTTGAATTAGTGGTTTTTTTGGGGGGGGGTAAATACCAAGTAGTGGAATTACTGGATCATATGGTAGTTTTATTTTTGAGGAACCTCCGTACTGCTTTCCAGAAGTTTACATTCCCATCAACAGTGCACAAGCTTTTCTTTTGTTCTATATCCTTGTCAACACTTGTTGTTTCTTATGTTTTGGATTTTAGCCATTCTGACAGGTGTGAGGTGATACCTCATTGTAGTTTTTTTTTTTAAGATTTTATTTATTCATTTGACAGACAGAGATCACAAGTAGGCAGAGAGAGAGAGAGAGGGAAGCAGGCTCTCTGCTGAGCAGAGAGCCCGATGCGGGGCTCGGTCCCAGGACCCTGAGATCATGACCTGAGCCGAAGGCAGAGGCTTTAACCCACTGAGCCACCCAGGCTCCCCTCATTGTAGTTTTGATTTGTATTTCCCTGATGATCTGTGACGTTGAGCATCTTTTCATGTATTCCTGGGATGCAAGGGTGACTCAATATTTGCAAATCTAATAAGCATGATACATCATATCATCAAGAGAAAGGATAAAACCATATGATCATTTCAATAGATGCATAAAAAGCATTTGGCAAAGTACAACATTTGTTCATGACAAGAACCCTCAACAAAGTAGGTTTAGAAGGAATATATTGCAATATAACAAAGGCCATATATGAAAAACCCACAGCTAACATTGTCCTTGTGGGGAAAAACAGAGCTTTTTGCCTAATGTCGGAACAAGACTTTTATTCAGCGGAGTACCAGAAATCCTAGCAACAGCCATCAGATAGCAAAAAGAAATAAAACACATTCAAATTTGTAAGAAAGAAGTAAAACTTCCACTATTTGCTGATGCCATGATAATATATGTAGAAAACCTGAAAACAGCAAAAAAAACCTGGTAGAATTGATAAATGAGTTTAGTAAGGTTGCAGGATACAAGAGTACAGAAATTATTTTATTTTTATACAGGAATAATGAAGTAACAGAAAAAGAAATTAAGAAAACAATCCCATTTATAATTTTACCAAAAATAATAAAATACCTAGGTATAAACTTAACCAAGGAGGTGAAACACCTGTGCCCTGAAAACTATGAAACATTGATGAAAGAAATTGAAAATGACACAAATGAAATGGAGAAACAAATATTGCTAAATATATCTATACTATTGCTAAATATATCTATACTATCCGAAGTAATCTATAGGTTTAATGCAATCCCTATCAAAATATCAACAAGGATTTTTCACGTAACTGGAACAAACAATTCTAAAATTTGTATGCAACCACAGAAGACTCCAAATACCCAAGTAATCTTGAAAAAGAAAAAGTTGGAATTATCACAGTCCCTACAAAGCTGTAGAAATCAAAAGAATATGATACTGACACAAAAACAGAGACCTAGATCAATTGAAAAAACAGCCCAGAAATAAACCCACAATTATATGGTCAATTAAATATATTTTTTACTAATATCACATGGAATTCATTATATCACATAATTTTCATATATGTTTATGAAAAATGTCATGAATGTCAGAAAAATCAGTGATAATGTAACCACAAATGCGTTGAGATAGTATTGACCTATAATAAGATTTTTTATAATATTGCTTCAGATAAATATTAAATAACTTTTAGAAGTAAAATAGAAATTACCCCTTATTCAACCTTAGTTTGGGGAAATAAAATATCTATGGAAAGTACATAAAACATAAGTAAAACTTGGGGCACCTGGGTGGCTCAGTGTAGGTTAAGCCTCTGCCTTCAGCCCCGTGTCGGGCTCTCTGCTCAGTGGGGAGCCTGCTTCCCCACTCCCCTGCCTGCCTCTCTGCCTACTTCTGATCTCTGTCTGTCAAATAAATAAATAAAATCTTTAAAAAAAATAAGTAAAACTTAACAAATTATTGTAAGGTAAACATTTTTATAATAGTGTCTTCTGAATGAAGTATGATTTATCACTACATTTCTTTTTGTGTCATGCTTTTTGTGACCTACAAAATCTTTGGCCTACTCCAAAGTTGCAAAAATTTCCCTCCTACGTGTACTTTTACAAGTTTTAGAGATTTATCTTTTACATTTTACCTTTGAAATATTTAGGGATTAATTTCTTGTGTAAACCGTAAGATAAAAGTCACATTTTTTTCCTTATGTATATCCAGCTGCTGCTGCAGAATTTATTGAAAGGTCCATCTCTTACCCCAAATTACTTTGGCACCTTTTTCAAATATCAAACAACTATGTATGTGAGTTTATTCCTGGACTCTCTTCTGTAATATTAGTGTGTTATTGTTATGCTAATACCATATCGTCTTAACTATTTATTGTGACTTATGCAAATTTTGATATATTATGCTTTTATTTTCATTTGGTTCAAATGTGTTATTTCTTAATCGAATAGCGATTGTATAGCTGTTTTAATTTCCAATTATTTCAGGTTTTTCCAGGTTTCTCTTTGTAATTTACTTCTAATTTATTTATTTCTGTGGTCAGAAACATCCTCTTTATAATTTCAAGTTTTTGAAATTAATTAAAATGAATTAGTACTCTTTAGAGGTTAATAGTCTAATCTGTTGATTGCTTCACATGCGTTTGGAAAATATGTGTATCCTCCCCTTGTCGGACAGGCCTTGAAAATATCCGTTAGATACTACAGAGTTTTCTATATACCTATTGATTTTCTGACTACTCTAAGTTACTGAGAGATGACTATTGGAATCTCTAGCTATGATGGTGGATTTGTCTATTCATCCTATGAGTTCTATCATGATTTTCCCACGTGCATCTTAACACTCTATTTTTGAGCTTTAAGATGGGCATTTAGGAATTTTATGTCTTCACTCATTCATTGGTCATTATGAAATAACACTCTTTACCTTGATGATAATTTTTGTTCTGTAAGCTACTTTGTCTGATATCAGATATTAACTCCAATTTTCTTATGGTTAGGATTTGGACCATATTAGTTTTTCTATCCATTTACTCTTAGCCTAGCTGAGCCTTTATTTTTAGAGCCAGTTGCATATACACAGCATATAATTGAATACTGTTTTTTAGCCAGTTTGGCAATATCTGCCATTTAATTGGAAGGTTTTTATCGTTGATATTGACCATAAGACTCAATATACTTGAGTTGAAATCTACTATCTTACCTCTTATTTTTGGGGTTGTTTTTGTCGTTGTTGTTGTTGTTGTTGTTGTTGTGGGATCGTTTTGTTTTGTTTTTGGTGTATTTTCAACTGATTTTTTTTTCCTCATGCTTTCTTTTAATTAACTATTTCAGGGCTCCATATTTTCACTACTGTTGACTTATTATATGTCTCAGTGTATGTGTAGTGTTTAGAACATGTACCTTTTTAATTTAGCACAGTTTATCCTCAAAAGCATTATAGCTCTTCATGTCTAATATAAGAACCTTATGACAATATACTTCCTTATGCTGCCCTTCCATTCCTCATGTTTATTGTTGTTCCTTTTTACATTTTTTAATCCATGCAGTAGATTGTAATCCATACACACCATAAATTACCTTCTAAAAAACTTCCAACATCTAATGTATTTACGGACTTATTCATCATTTCCATTTCTCTATTTGGGGGGCATACATCCAAGTTTCCTTCTCATTGGAACGCTTTTTCTCATCTAAAAAAGGCCTCTATGTTACCGTTTCTGAAGGAAATTTTCCTGGGATAAATGATTTTTTTTCCTTTTTAACATTTTATACATGGCATTCCATTAAATTACATCTTTCATAATTCTGACACAGAATATGCTTATGTTCTTCCTTTATTTCTCTGTGCATATTATGCCTTTCTTAAGATCATCTCTTTATATTTAATGTTCAACAATGTATGATGTATGATGCAGCTTGATGTGTGCTGTGTGTGTGTAACTATTCTGGTTGAAATTTATGAAACTTCTTAGACCTGTTGCTTTAGGCTTTCTATCCATTTTGGAAACTTTTTAGGCACTTTTTCTTCAAGCATATTTTCTGTGACCTTTATTCTTCTTCTAATAGTGTTCCAGCATTAGACTGTTTGTTTTGTCTCTATAGACTCCTGAGGTCCTGTTTAATTATTTTTCAGTCCTTTTTTTCCCCCTGTCTTCATTTTAAATAATTTATGTTGCTATGTTTTTAGGTATACTTGTCTTTTCTTCTGAGGTATCTAATCTGGTGTTATTTTCATCTAGTAAAATTAGCATTTCAAAAATTGCACTTAATATCTAGATGTTCTATTTAGTTCTTCTCTTATAGACTCCATTTTTAAATTATATTCATGCTTTCCTTTCAATCTTTGTACATATCGAGCATGTTTATGATCACATTTCTAATGTTCTTATCTGAAAACTCCATTATTTGCTATTTCTGGACCCTATTTCTATTTTTTCCCCTCATTTCAGGCCAAATTTCCTTGCTCCTTTTATAACTAGCAATGTTTGATTAGATGCCAGACATTGTAAATTTTACATTTATTAGTGCTGCAGTTTTTGGCATTCCTTTGAAAGAGTGTCAGGCATTGTTCTGGAAGGCAAAGTAGTTATTTGAAATCTGTTTGATCCTTTTGAGGCTTATTTTAAAAGCTATATTTTGAAAGGACATTTGGCTAGGTACAGAATCCCCTTGAAAATTATTTTATTAGTCTAAAGATTCATGTATTTTTCTTCTGTTATAAATCAACTGTCTCATTTGACCTATTTAAAATTAAAATTATTTTGTTGGGTGATTTTAAACTATTTTCATGATGTGCATGATATAGCTTCTTTTCATGTATTCCATTGTAGGTTAAAAGTACTTCTTGAATTTGTGGTTTAATATCTCTTAATAGACTTAGAAAATTCACTTTCAATATCTTTGCCAATTTTTTTTCTAATTTTTTCTACTCTTCTTTGTTACTCCAATTAATATATTAGACCTTTATAAAAGCATATAAATACTTTTTCCCATTGATTTTATGCTATGTGCTATACTATGAATATTTACTTTCGATCTATCTTCTATTTCCTTTTTTGACTCCCTTAGTGAGGAGTTTCGGGATCATAGGCTATTGAGTATTTAACTTTTTATGAAACTGTCAAATCAATTACTGTATTGGTTGTGATAGTTTCATTAACCATGCATGAAAATCTGACTGGCTCAATATCCTCGCTAACACTTGATATTATCTATTTATTAAAGTCATTCTGGGAAGTATTATTCCATTGTGCTTTTAATTTGTGTTACCTTAATAACTAATATTTTTCGTATAATTAAGGGCCATTGTGATGTGTGTTAATAAAGTGTTTTTATTGGATTATCTTTTTATCACTGAACTAAAAGAGTTCTTCACATATTATGGAAATCAATTCTATGTAGAATTATGTATTTTACTATTTTCTCCATGTGTGTAATTTGCTTTTTTACTTCCTTAAAACTATTTTTGTTCAGAAGAAAATGTTAAATGTCATGATATCTAATTTTTTAAAGGTTAGTACCTTCCTTAAGGAATTATTGACAAAAGTCACAGAAATATTCAATTATGTTTTTCTTCATGACGCTTAAAATAGTGGGTATTATGGAAGACATGTATTGCATGGAGCACTGGGTGTGATACATAAACAATGAATTTTGGAACACTGAAAAAATAAAATTTTTTAAAAAATTTAGTTTCACATCTTGGTCTCTGGTTCATGGTATGTTGTGAATTAATGTTATCTATTGTTTGAGTTAGAGTACAAGTCTCATTCTCTTCCATATAGATATCTAATTGTTTTAGCACCACCCTCTCTTGAATAAAACTGAGACCTTGGTAGGAAATCAAGCGAACATCTATGTTTATGTTTGTTTCCAGACTCTTTTCTGTTCCATTGGTATATTTGTCTATCTTTATGTCAATATCACATTTAATTACTGTAGTTTTATCCTAGTTTTTGAAATTGGGTAATGTAAAGTTTTAACTTTTTTTCTTTATTTCATGATTTTATAGGTCCTTTGTACTTTTAAAGGAATTTTATTTTTATATTTTAATTTATTTTCATTATTATTTTTAAAAGATTTTATTTATTTATTTGACAGAGATCACAAGTAGGCAGAGAGGCAGGCAGAGAAGGGGGGAAACAGGCTCCCCGCTAAGCAGAGACCCCCGATGTGGGGCTTGATCCCAGGACCCTGAGATCACGACCTGAGCCAAAGGCAGAGGCTTAACCCACTGAGCCACCCAGGTGCCCCTTAAAGGAACTTTAGAGCACACTTGTCAGTTTCTAAAATTATCCCAGTTGAATTTTTATTAATACTGCGTTGACTTGCTAGGTGAAGCAGGGGCATATGGACACCTTAAAATTTTTGAATTTCTCAATCTATGAGCTCTCCACTTATTTTATGTCTTTTAAAATTTTACACAGCAATGTCTTATAAAGACATGTTGTAAACACATTGTGTAGGTCTGATTTAATTTCTCAAAGCTGTATTTTGTAGCTAATATGCACATCCTTTGCTAAATATTTTTCTGAATACCTGCTGCATTTTGTGCTACTGTACATATTTTTAAACTTTATTTTGTGATTGTTTATTGCCATATATAGATATAAAGTTGATTTTTGTATATTGACCTTGTATCCTGCAATCTTGCTAAGTTTATTATTAGTTCCATTAATTCTTTGTGGATTCTTTGGAATTTCTGTATTTATAAACTTCTTACTATCCTTTTTAATGTCTCTAGATCTACAGTGATAGTCACATCTTCATTCTTGACATCAATAATTGCTGTCTTAACTTTTTTTCTTGATTTGTCTTTTCAAGAATTTTTAAATTTTTAAAACATTTTCAAAGAACTGATGTTTGTCTTTTTAAAATAATCTCTATTGTTTCTTTTCTTTCTGTCTCACTGGAATCTGCTCATTTATTTTGCTCTCATTTTTCAATCTTCCTTCTTTTCCTCACGTTGGGATTCTTTTTTGCTTAATAGAGAACCTAATTAGTGTACATTTAATGATGTGGCAAGCAATCCAAACATCGATGCTTAACACAATGCAATTTTAGATTTTTGCTCATGTAAATATGAAGATCTTCATGATTGCATTATTATTTTGGGAGATCCCAAACATCAAGTTATAAGTTGAGCCTCTTCCAGTTGATGACTCAGGGGTCCAGAATCCTTCCAATTTATGGTAATTGCATTTTCAAAACACATCCTTGGAAGTCACCAAAGAAGGGAAATAGGAATTGCAGGAGCCATTCCAGACACTTAACAACCTTGGTATGAATAATTTGTTTAAATTTCACATTGCTTGTGTCTGGTCAACTTCTTCCCATATAGATGAAAAGGAACTGAAAATATATAGACTCTGACTTGAGAAGTGCTTTTCATTCACAGCTCTTCTTTTTAGAGGAGAGTGTATTATTGTTGGTTAGCTAATTTTCTTTGATGTATCACTTTTTAAAATCCCCTGTAATGTGGATCTCTGGGTGAAAACATTTTTTATATTTTTACTTTTGTCTTTGAAGAACAGTTTTGCTGATGATAGAATTCTAGTCTGGAAAATATTTTTTCTCAATATATTGACTGCAGTTCTCTGCCTTTTGGTACTAGATTAGTCTACTAGGATTGTCATGACAATGTACCATACACTATGTAGCTTACACAACTGAAATTTATTCTCTCACAGTTCTGAAGGCTAGAAGTCCAAAGTCAAGATACCACCATGATTGGTTTCTGGTGAAACCTCTTTTCTTGGGTTATGGACTATTGTCTTCTTGCTGCGTCCTCAGATGGCCTTCTATGAATGCTCAGAGATGGGGAGCAGTTCTCTGGTGTCTCTTTCTTTTCTTAGAAGGTCACCAGACCTATTATATGAAGGCCCCAATCTTACAACCTCTTTTAACCTTATTTATGTCTTTAACAGCCCCATCTCCAAATATAGTTACACTAGGGTTAAGGCTTCAACATATAAATTCTGGGGAAACAATTAAATCCATACCATCACCTTTTTTTGCTTTTCAAGGTCAATTGTAAGCCTTAACATTTATTTTGAAGGGAAAATTATTAATTTTTTTCTCTTCTTGCTTTGTAGATCTTCTTTTTTATCTTTGGTTTTATAAAAATTTTTAATGGAGTTTTACTGTGCTGAGTCTAGGTGTGACTTTTTAAAAATTATCTGGATTTGGGTTTATTGTGATTTTTTAGTCTGTATATTCCTCTCATTCATAAGCTGTGGAAAATTTTTATCCATAATCATTTTAAATATTACCTAGTCTCCTTTGCCTCTCCTTCTGAAATTCCAATTAAATATTTGCTATTTGCTTGTCTCTCCCCCCCCGCCCCAAGGTATCCTTTGTGTTTCTTACTTATATTCTTTATTCTCTTTTTGTCTTCCTGGCTTCGTTCCAGGTGAGTTCATACTCTGGAGTACTTTTGAAATTTCTGTCCTTAAAATATTTTTTTTAATTCTAAGCTCAAACTTAATGGGATATATCTGGAGATAATTCATTCCCAGGAGCTGGGAAACTTTGTCTTAAGGGGCCAGGTAGTAAATGTTTTAGGCTTTGCTAGTCAAGGAGCCAGATCAAGGGTATTGTGTAGATTATCATATAAACATTTAATTTGTAAGCCATTTAATATGCAAACACCATTCTTGGCTCATGTGCCATACAAAAACAAATTGTTGGCTACATTTAACCACAGGCCATCATTTGCTAACTCCTGATTTATCTCATCTGTTGAATTCTTATATTGTTTATTATTTAGTTCTAAAATTTCTGTTTAGTTTTTTTTTTTTCTTTTTTTAAGATACGGTACTATTTCCTGTTGCCTCCTGATAGGATTTACTCTAATTTCCTTGAACAAGAGAAGTCTAGTATTTTTAAAGTCTACCTCATAATTCTGATAAACTAGCTATTTTAACTGTTTTCTCTTTAGGTTTTTTTTTCCTGCTTACAATGACTTGTCTCCACATGTGCCCAGAGAAACTTTAGTTTTGGGGGACATTGCTTTTGAAAAATTATTTTTAGAAATAATTCAGTCTTCATGATGGTGATTACCTCTTCCTCCAGAGAAAGTAAAGGGCTTGGATGTTTATTACGCTAGCAATTTGGATCTACTTTTTTAATTTTAAGAATTTATAGTTAACATGATATAAATAACACATAGCTCAAATGTTTATCCAGAATTCATCCAGTTCACCCTCCTTTCTCAAGTGCAGCTCATTGAGGGAGGTGTTAACCAGTGCTCCTAACCGAGTCAGGACCTGGATTCTGACTTTTGCCTCACTGGCTTCATGCGTTACCAGAATTGCAACTCAGCCCCTTTACCACTTCTTCCTTATTGGGAAATGCTCCCAGACCAAGAGTGGCTCTGAGTGGTTTGGTTCTGTCAGTTCCCACCATCTGCTGTACTTTTATCATCTCAGATCTTTGTCCTGTCATCCTCGTTATCTTGGTAGCTGTGTGATGTTTTATAAACTTTTTTTTGGTCAGTTTCCTCTAGACATTTTTTTTATCATCAGCCTCAGATTTCTGAATTAATAATTTCTTATAATCAGCAGTAAAATATCAGTGCAACTACAAATGTTCTGTTAACCTTTCCCAATCATTCTCTTGCTTCCTATGTCATAGACAAATTGTATGTGTCCTTCCCATCCATATCTTGATGCTTTTTAATCATCCATTTAGAACATATGCATAGAGCTCAATTGTGCTTTTTTATTTACATAAATGTTATAAAACTCTACCTATAATTTTGTAATATCCTTTTCTTACATATCTTATGTTTTTCTGACAGGTTGATACGTGCATCTTCAGTTCACTCATTTGAAAATATGTATAATATTTCACCCTGTGACTAAATGATAAATTTTTAAATCTATTCCCCTGTTAATAGTTTCTTTTTTTCTTGTTGGTTTTCTTACATAGACAAGTTTGCAATAGAAATCTTTTATAGATTTTCTTCTGTACATGTATTTACATTGCTCTAGAAGTTGTTTGACCCAGAGAACTCATTTTATTTTCCTCCTTCGTACAAAGCTGTGTCACACTTTATAGTCTCCCCTTACCTGGAGTCACGTCACTGTGATTGTCTATTTCTGTAAGATCAATGGCACTTTCCATAGTTGACAACATCCTTTATCAGAGCTCACCTGACTAATTCAAGCATCTCTTGTTCCTGATTAAAATATCTTTTCTTATCCTCTTCCCACTATTCACTATTTCTGAATGATTGCTTCTAACCTAATGGCTTCAATTTACAACTCTGTCAGTGACTGTAGAGACTGTACCACATTTCCATTCCTTATTCTTTTTCACTTTTGTTTTTTAATACTCAGTATCACAGGTAGATTCACTTTGTCCCAAATCTTACTCATCTGATATTCCGGACTATTGTTTAAGACTTTCCTATCTTCATGAGAGTAACCATGAGCTATTCATTTTTGTAAATTCAGAAACCCGGTATTGAATATAAGCTTCACCTAGGACATATAGATGATCACAAAGACCTAGTGACTCTGTACCAAATGGCCCTTAAATCTTCTTTTACCTCTTCATCTTTACTCCCACAACCTCAAGATTTTGTTGTTGTTGTTCAACTTACATACAACAATAGAATCATGGTGGTCTTTATCTCAAAACAATGTAATCTTAATGATGAACTTCAGATAGATGGATATGACTTGAAATCATAACTGCCCTTTATCAGCTGAATGGTCTGGTGCAAATGACTTAATCCTGACAAGATTTAGTTCTTTTACTTACAAATAAGAATAGCTATATACTTTATTTAAATGTTGCTTGAAGGTTTAATGGGATTATTGAATGAAGAATTAATTTAACATAATTACAGGAATATAATAAAATTTAATGATTAATGACCAAGATGTCCTTAACGACTCCCTTAGCTTGACAAATTTTAAACAGACTTCTTTCTGCCCTAGGTCCCAGGCCTCCCTTTGCTTAGAGCATTTATTTTTTAAAAACTTGCAAAATGTAAATTCTTTCTTTGCCCTTTTGAAATATATTTAAATCTTCTCCTAGCCTCTTGCCAGTTTTACAACCCAGGAAATGTGTTTTGCAAGGACCTGGAAACCATCTTTTTAAAATGAGAACATGAAGGAGCTAGCACCTCTATTTTGCAGTCTCTGTGGGAGGGAGGGGAAGGAGCCTTACTTTGATGAACACGCCAATTAGCAAACACAGATGGTCTAATCACAGAAAAAATTACAGACTCAGGAATAATACAATGCGCTTGACGTATTCCATTGATCAGCCTCCACCCTAACATGCACCAGGACTTTTTTACTAACTCACCCCGTGCTTAAAAAGCCTCCCACCTTTTGTTCCACTGTAGTTTAGCTTCGTTTCTCTCCCCTTATTGCAATGGGCTTGAATAAGGTCTTCTTTGCCTGTTGCATTTTGTCCAGTGCAGTTTTCACTTTGAAACTCACCTCAATTATTCATTGCTAACAGCTAGAACTGTCTCTCTCCAATTCATACTCTCTAGGTTACCATTTGCTAAAGACTTTCTTAGAACTAGAAATCTGGTATTATTTTATTTTGTAGTACAAAATCCTTAATGAATATTCAGCATCTTCAGGGTAACATTTGAATCCCTTAGCATGCGAGCAAGATACTTGAACATGCTCTACACCCACCCACCCACCCACACACACACACACCTTTTAAGACTGAAGACTACTTTTTAGTATGAGGTTGCATTTCTTTTTTACATGCAACCCGATTTCTACGAATTACATATAGGTGCCAGAATATACTGTTGGGCTTCTATATTTGAGTCCATACATTTGTGACAGGAATCACAATGAGTATCGTTGGCTTATGCAGAATTAATTATATGAGTTAGAGCAAGAGACAAAGCTAAAACAAAGAAAGAGCCAGGATAGAAATGAAATTGTTAGACTACACATCTAGGAAGATGTGTAGTCTAACAACACCTAGGCCATGGCTCACATCTGCAGCCTTGTAACCGAACACTTCACCCTCCTTTGCCGTTGCCATAAAATCTTAGCATTCATAGGGTTAGTGTCCTCTAGCCAGTTTCAAGTGAGATTAATTTTTGGAGGGATAATCTATGATTTTTTTATATCATGTCATGTTTAGATATCACTTCTGGAGAAGAAGGATAAGATTATCTGTCTCAATATTTGGGATACTTAAGAAAACTGAACACAGATTCAAAATTCAATGTAGAAGTTAAGAAAAAAAAATAGTTAAACCCTACAGATGAAACCATGAAACTTTCTTTCATTCCTGAGATCTTATATATTATAGTTTTCTTTTTCTAAGCATGATGGAAAACAGAAACACTATCTTTGAATATATATTATACTGAAAACATATGAAAAGAAAAAGTAATATGCATATTATATGAATACATATTTTAAGAATAGATGTAATAAATCCTTTGGCTTCATCGGGGATGTGTCTCTGTTAAACTGCTGTGTGAAGTCAAGATGAAAAGACACTGGAATCCTTGACCAAGAAACTTGGAAAAGTTGTGAAGACTAATCATCAGGGACCTCAGGTAGGAACGAGCCATTGTTCCAGATATAGAGCTTGTATTCATTTCCTAAGGTTTCTGTAACAAAGTCCTGCAAACCAGGTGGCTTAAAGTAATAGACATTTATTCTCTAATAGATATTTATTCATAGACCTGCAGGCTAGAAGTCTGAAATCAGGGTGTCAGCAAGGTTGGTTCATTCTGAGAGTTCTGCGGGAGAATTTATTCCATGCCTCTCTCCTAGCTTCTGATGGTGGCTGACAGTCTCTGGTGTTTCTTGGTTGTAGATGCATCACTCCGATTTCTGCCTCCAACCTCAAAGGGCACTCTCCATGTTTCACATAACCACCTTCCATCTGTGTATCATTTCTCTTCTTACAAGGATATTAACCATATCGGATTAAGGATATAACCATATCCATATGCTAGTATGAACTCATCTTAACTGATTACATCTAAGATGATCTTATTTCAAAGTAAGGGTCATATTGTGAAGTTTTAGGGGTTAGAATTCCAACATATCTTTTTTGAGGAAGACATAATCCAACCCATAACAAATCTCCTTCCCAAACAGCTTATGGAGTTTAAAGAGGGAACTCTAGTATGTAAGGAAAGCTTCTCTTTCATTGTTAAGATTCCAAAAATTCTGCTGAAAGAAACCCACTTAACAAGCTGATCATAAAGCAGTGGCATTTCCCTGCAGATCTTGAATGGGATTAGTCATCAGAGTTGGTAGTCTTGAGAAAGTGTCATTGGTGGGGTTAATGCTCTCTTCAGAAATGAGAGTTGGGGACAGTTTTCCACAGGAACAACTTGTATGGAAGAAAGATAGCAAATATGTAGAGCAAAAGGGGATGTGGAAGGAATAATAGAAAAAAGGGTCATGTCATTTTTATTTTATTGTTTCTAATGAATTTATTTTAATGAATAAATTTTTTATTTAAAATTTTAAATATTTTTATTTTTAAATATTTTAAAATAATACTACTTTTAATTATTTTTATTAAAATAATATTAAAATAATTATTTTATTTAAAAATTATTATTATTAAAAAACAATAAATAAAAACATATTTATTGTTTTTAATGAAGACTCTATCCCTTTAATGAAGATCCTATTCGTGTTAATGCTTTTAAAATTTTTATTCTAGGTCATCTTTTTTTTCATCTATTCTCTATCTCCAATAAGTGGTTTTTTAATCTTATCTTCTTGCCTTGTCATTTTTGCCTCCTATTTCCCTAAAGGTACCCTGAGAGCCAAGAATGAATATTGGCACAACACATATTTAATAGATTGGTAAATTTCATATGCCAAATGTTGCTTTTGTTTTGGTTAATCATTGTGAAAGATATAAAATAAACCTAGATATCTTTCTGCTGCTACCTGGGTGAGTTGCCTTTTTCTGTTCAATTCACTGGAGTGATGGCCAACTCTCCTTTATAAATCTAGAGGTCAATTAGCTCATTAATGCATTCCTTTCTTCTGCATATAAGCAGATTTGTGTTTTCATAATATGCAGCTCTGTTGGACTGAGGAGAGATTTCTCTTACCTTTTATATTTAGTTCTCTGGCTTTCTGAATTCATTTTAAACATAAGAAAAACTAAAACTCCTAGTTCGCAGCATCTGAGGCTCATTCTGTCCATATTATTTTGCCATGTTTTAATGACGGGGAGACTATGTTTTCAGGAATTAGGTATGCCCCAACCAGTTCCCACTGCTTTGGTTTGTTTTTGGATTTCAAGGCCACTACATGGACATGTATGGAGAGGTAGGTACTCAAGGATACTTTGGGAGAACAGCACTCAGCCCATTTCACAAAGGAACAGTCTTGCAATAAATATAGTTACAGCCACCGTGTTTTCTGTTCAATGGGATCTTGCATGTCTGAGCATAGGGAGAACACTGAAGAAAAGATGAAATGTCTTCTCATGTTCTTTCAAACCAGGCCATGTTCTTTCCTAGGGCTCTGCACATGGAGTTCCCAAGTGTAATCCATAGTCTTTCAGTTAGTGAAAATGCCACTCAGTTTCTAGCAAGATGTGGATAATTTTGCATATTTTTCTGTTGTCAACATTATATTAAAAGTAGGGAAGACTGCATCAGGAATTACTAGCAAGCTGCATTTTTTAATCATTTTTTCCCCATGAGTAAAGATCCTTCAATTTTCTGGGAATATAATGTAGATAAATTGTGTGTGTGTGTGTGTGTGTGTGTGTGTGTGTGTGTGTGTGTACACATAGGGAGGGAGAGAGAGAGAGAATAAATTAAGCACTTTGTAGAAAAATAAGATTTCTCAAGGGAAAGAACAAATTCCATTAAAACTACTTCAAAAGAGTGGCCTTAAGGTATTTAAACTGAGTGTGCTATAAATTATTTTTAGAATCATAGAATTAAAAGGAAACAAATGTAGAAAAAGATAAGATTTCCAGGGAGCAAAAAGAGAAAGAGACTATAAAGTCACGAGGAAGAAGGATTTCAATAGAATAAGCTGCTTCATTAGAGGAGGCAGCTTTTTGGCAACACTTTCAAAGTATTTTGACAAATGTAAGGTGAAGTCACACAGGTATCATTAGAGTGACAGAAAAAAAATAACTTCTGAATAAAAAAATAAAATTACTGTGATTTACCCTTGATAAATACTCCAAAAGTAATTCAGTATTTTCAAATAAAAATTAGATCATCAAGTCACTGGACTAAGAGAAAATAGTCATTTTTATTTATATAACATGGTCAACACCATGTCCCTCATGGCCTTGCCGAACAATTTTTTTAAAAAGATTTTATTTATTTATTTGAGAGAGAGAAAGGAAATGAGTGGGGAGAGGGACAAAGAGAGAGGGGGAAGCAGGCTCCCCACTGAACAGAGAGCCCAATGTGGGGCTCGATCCCAGGACACTGGGATCATGACCCCAGCCAAAGACAGACGCTTAATCAACTGAGCCACCCAGATGTCCCTTTGTTGGATAATTTTGAGTAAATTTGTTCCCAGTGGCATTGGAGTAGTCAAGATCCAAACTGAAAGAGCTCAACATTTGACATTTGGGGTTCTCCTCTATTGTACTTTGCCATTGTAAAATGGTAGACAATTGATCTTAGTGTGAAAGACACTTTCTAGTATTTTCGTATTGCTATCTATATTTCAATGTGTAGAAATTTACAGGAAGTGTAACAAAGAGAACAGTAGAAAATAAATAACTTTACATGAAGCATAATTATTATATTAACAAAAAAAGGAGATTTTTATAACTACTGGAAATTTTGGCATCTGTCCCTGAATCAAATCTCTCTAGACTTACTTGCAAGACTGCTTTGATATAAAAAAGACAAAGAACTCAGTATATTTTGATTACCTACCTGAAAATTAGAGGCAAACTTTTATGATATATTCATTCCGTTTTTTCACTACTTCCCAGATCCTTTTAATATATTTTGTTCCTCTGTATTTAGAATGTATTATTCACTTATATGTACATTCATTTTTACAAGAAAATTATCACTTTAAGTGATAGTGTCAACAACCTCACACTACACACTTTTCAATCTTTTTCAGGTTCTAAGAATTATTTTTTAAAAAACTTGTAATCATTTAGGACTTCAGAGCTTAAAAAGGACATTCAACCATATCATCCAAAAAAAAAAAAAAAAAAAAACAGAGTAACCATGTAAAGCGAATATTATCGGTGTTCTGTTGCACATAAGGTAAATGATGTGATCAAGAAGACACAGCTCCTAATTGATAGCAACTAGATGTTAACATTCCTTTTCTAAATTCTAAAATCACACTTTTCAAATGGAATTCCTTTTTTTCTTTCTTTCATTCTACGTACTATCACCTAGGATTTTTGACTAATGCCGTAACCATTTGGTAAGGTGATAAAATAGAAAAACCTAGAGCTTTCGGAAACAGAGTGCCATTATCTTAAGCAGAGAGAGAGATCTAGTCTTGATCTTGCAGTAGGAGATGCTAGACAGGAGGAACACCTGGGTGGCTCAGTTAGTTAAGGATCTGCCTTCAGGCTCAGGTCATGATCCTGGGTTCCTGGGATTGACCCCCACATAGGTTCCCTGCTCAGCTGGGAGCCTGCTTCTCTCTCTGCCCCTTCCCCTCCCACCCCTACTCATGTGTGTGCGCTCTCTGTCTTTGAAAAAAATAAATAATACCTTAGGGAAAAGAAAAAAGAGCTAGACAGGAGCTCTGTTGTTTGGATTGGAATAGAAATACACATCACCAAAACAAAGTCATGAGAGAGGATTCTGACACAGCAAAGATGAGGGGAAAACAAATCACTCTGCCACGTCGTAAAAATAAAAGCAAGTACCATCAGGTGCTAGCGGAAGTTCATAGGACACTAATTTGAATCAAACAGATGCTTTGGCCACATCTGTTGCCCTTGTGATACCAGCCTCTCCCCAACCCCCACCACTACCTTTTTGTCTTACACCAACAGGGCAATTCAAAAATGACCACTTGAAAACAGGAATGAGGCAACTGTTGTCAGCGTCTGATTTCTATGTTTCCTCTAACACATGCATTCAGCATGACCGTGATGGGGCGGTGGGGGGTGAGAAAAGTAAACATGGGAAGTGGTCCAATTTTAAGAAATCTCAAAAATGGTTCTCACAGCGGTGGAACCAAAGTGGTGCTGCCAGACTGCCTCCTGGACCAGCAACGGCAGTGGAGGAAGAGTGAGGATAAAATGCCTTTGACCCTGTCTACCAAGTCAGGGGTAAAACTGTGTCAGCCAAACTTCCTAGAGCCTCACATCCCCCATCCATCAAATGGAGATCCTACTGTTCCTTCACAGGCACCTTGCAGGAAAGCTATGAATATTCAGTGAGATAGAACATTCTTTTGCTTATCCAAATAATAATAATAATAATGATGATGATAATAATACCATCACTGTTTCTACTTTTTCAGGCTTTGTGCTGAATCGTAACAGTAAAATAATAAAAAAGACAAGGGGCCTATTCTGTGTGATATCAATCCGATCAGCAATATGATGTTTGATGGTAGATACATATCCTTAGTGAAATTACAGTCAAAATCAAGGGAGTAATAAACATGCAATTAGGATGAATGATTAAGTCTGGGGATGAGAGTACTCTCTCCATGAGATATCTTTGGGAGCTTTACAATGCTGGTAATCTTCTGTCCTGTAAGCTAGTCCTGAGCACCCAAGGTCACTTTGTCTTCCTATGTACCGTCTAGACTTACACAGAATTTATGTAGATATAAGAATTATTTCATATTTTAAAAATCCCCTTTAAAAGAGATATGGGCCTTTTCATCAAAGAGCGCATAATATATTTGGAAATATAGGCATGGGACCCAAGAATGACAAATATAAACTATATGCTTTGTGTTGGCATTGGTAAAGGGGAGGTGCAGTTAGTGGGCCAAAGGGAAGGTTTCACTATGGTTCTGACATTTCACTATGATTCAGGTTTTCGGAAGGAATGGAAGAGAAAGCATGCCACAGAAAACAAAGTGAGAAAGCAAAGGAGACGCTGGAAAAGCATTTTGTATGCTTGGGACAGCTAGTGTCTAGCAGGAAGAACATTTGGAGAAACTAAAGAATAAAGAAGAAAACCGATGATTTCAAGAAACATACTCAGTATGGTACTCAATACAAGATTTGGGGCAAGCAACAATGTTTCTGGGATTCTGTTTTCTCATCTGTAAAATCAAAGAGCAAACAAAGTGGTGGGGAGACCACAGGATACACCCCGCCTTAAAACTGACCTTGTTCCGACCCTGTCCTCAGGGCTCACAAGGAGAAAGAAATCCTTAAACAAGTTCCTTCCACTTTTTTTTTGTTTTCCTTTTCTTTTCTTTTTCCCCCCACCAACCAGAGCTGGATGCTAAGAGCATCTCCTGCCAAATAACAAAAAAAGGAGGGACATGAAGAATATGTGCCCTCAGTATGGCTTCCTCTCTGAGCTGCCACAACAGTTTACTTTAACAGTTTCTTTGGGCAACAACAGTTGACTCTCAGAGTTACTGCTGCATAATTCTCAGGAAGATCACACACAGTTTAATTTTTCAGTAGCTTTGGCATTAATATTTTATTATAATTATCGGAGAGGTAGGTTAGCATGGCACTACCCTTACTGATAATTAATGACCTGCTGGGCACTGAGGGGATGAGCCATCTGGCGAGGCAAAGGGGGCACAGATGAAGGAAGAGGTGAGGAGTTTACGTTCACAGAGCGCCATTTTCCTATGCAAACACAGACCTACAGAGCAGGAAAGCTTTGAAGGAATGGAGGAACAGGAATAAACAGAACTGTGAGTGTGCTGTGCAGAAAATTGGGATAGTTGAGATAATTTGGTTGTAAGGAAGGTGAGATAAGACAAGAGTAGAGGATGAGTCATGACTGTATACAGAGCTTAATAATAATGGTAGGGAGAGCTCACTTTGTTCAAACTATGTATCAGGCACTAGGATAAATTCTTTTCATATCTTAAGCCATTTTACTCTTGCAACCATCCTTTGAGTTAAGCACTACTATATATCACAATTGTAAAGATTGTGAAGTGTGACTTACCAAGATTAAGCAATTTACTCAAGGTCACACAGCTGGTAAATAGGAATAAAAATGTTTGAACCCAAGTGGTTCTTTAAAAAACTTATCTTTGTTTTTTAAAGATTTCATTTATTTTTTAGAGCATGAGAGAGAGCACGTGAGTCAGGGACAGAGGCAGAGAGAGCGGGAGAAGCAGACTCCCTATTAAGCAGGGAGCCCAACACAGGGGGTACCCCATCCTTTTTTTTTTTTTTTTTTTTAAGTTTTTGGTGGTTTTTGTTTTTTTTTTTTTTTTTTTTGTAATCTCTAAACCCAACTCAAACTTACAACGCCGATATCAAGAGTCATATATGCTCTACCACCTCATCCAGCCGGGCACTCCAAAAAACTTATCATTCTTCTACGTGACCCTATTTTGTTGATTTGTTCTCTCTTAATTAACTCACTGGTGTCACAATCTAAGTTGGAGTAGCAGCTGACCACTGAGGTGATGAGATCAGAAGTAAGACTATTTCCCCTGTGTGTGTCACTTGCTCATTTCCTATCTCTCGCAACTAGTCAGGTGGGGAAATATGAAATATGTCAGATAGCCAACATTTAAATTAATTCCAAGCCTAATCTGTATGCTAGGCCAAATATTCCCCTAGCATTCTATTGCTTACTTCAAATTTGTGCCAAGGCCCCTGTCCAAACTTGCTCACTGGAGAGCTATATGATGAGTTTCAT
Source organism: Enhydra lutris kenyoni (assembly GCF_002288905.1). Classification (NCBI taxonomy): domain Eukaryota; kingdom Metazoa; phylum Chordata; class Mammalia; order Carnivora; family Mustelidae; genus Enhydra; species Enhydra lutris. Next base: position 35,443,810 of record NW_019154096.1, on the reverse strand, counting down.
GTGAAAGCATTCTTTTAAATTTTTTTTTTTGTTTTTATTCTTAACAACTTCAGGATCTATGAAAAAATGTGCAGGGCAATTCACTTAGCTCCAAGCAATGAATGTATGTATGTGTGTATTCATACATACAGGAGTGGCAGAAAATTCAAATTTCTTTTCTGAATCATTTTCTCAGTCCATAGAAAAGTGAACCTGGCACATAAAATTAGTCCAACTATCTTTGATAAGATGTCTTATTAAATTTTTACAAAAAATCATAAGATGAGTCAGAATTAAAACAATAATGCCACAAAGTCAGTAATTCACAGAGTGGGTGTTCCATTATTAATCAAAGTGTAGCTTGATCAAAATTATTCATATTATAGATTGAGAGTAACATAGAAACCAAATTTTGCCACAGCTGAAGGACAATAAGGGGACTATATCTAGGCACTGGTGCTGAAAAAGGATGCTAAGGACATAAAGCTTGATGCACAAGGAAGGATGGCGATTATCAGATCACAATTCATGAAAGCAATCATTAGTAAGGTGCTAAAGATAAAAGGTGTTTTTTTTGTTTTTTTTTGTTTTTTTTTTTTTTGCAACAGATGGATTATATTAGCAGGAAACTCAGGGAAAATGCTATATGGAAATCCAAGAAATTATTATCAAGTAATGTGAGTAGATAATAGAGACTGAAGCACAAAACTATTGTTTCTTAACGTGGAGTTGGAGTACATAAACTGATCCAGCCAAATGAAATTACTATTGTTTTGGAATGGTTTACAAAAATTATATTCAAGAACAAAAAATAAGGCTGAAGTCTAATTACTTAAAAAAACCTAGTTCAGCCTGGAGACCAGTATATTAGCCATGAGAAGGTAGATTAAACTGTAGTAATAAAATCTCCCAAACCTCATTAGAAATACTTATTTCCTGTTTACAATACATTTCAGTTATCACCTGGAGTGATGTGGCCTAGTCCTTGGTCTTCTCACAGGAAAGAATCCAGTTGAGAGACCAGAAAGCACAAGCAAGCAGAGTTTATTAAGTATACTCACAAGAGGGGTAAGCAGGCAGTTTGAGAGACAGACTCAAGTGCCCTGAATGTAATTGGTCCTAGGATTTTTCTTAACTAGGGGTTGGAATATTCACTATGGGGGTAGAAAGCAGCGTTTCCTACCTTCTCTTCTGAATTTGGTCAGGGGTTTCCTGTCTTGGCATTTACTATCTTGGGCCATTCTGGTTTGATCTGGCTTCTTGTGGAGCACTGCCAGAATAAACCTCTCATCATCCTACAGCTGGCCAAGAAGGAAGGTTCCTTCCTTTTTGTGGTGACCTGAGTGAAGTTCTTATGTCTTACTTATTACCCAGGACCCCCTAAAAAAGCCCCCATGTGTGGGCCAAACCACAATGCTAATGTGCATCCCGTACCTTCTGTACTGGAATTCCTTTTGGCCATGTGGGCAGGATATGCCTAATTGCAGGTCTCATATGTCTCCCACCAAATATCTCCTTCCTGCTGCCCCCCCACTCCTCCTGTGGGACCCAGGCTTTAAACAACTATCTAATTGCCTGTTACATTCCCATCGAAAGTTGGCTGAGAACCATATATGTATTATCATTACTGTTCTCTTTTGGGGACTCAGGCTAACAGAGTAGCCACCTTCTGGAATATTTTTAGTCGTAAGAAGGAAAGAAAAAAAAAATGCATGACATAAGCATTGGCTCTTAAAACCTCTGCCAAGAAGTAAAATATATCATTTCTTCTCAAATTTCATTAGTCAAAACATCATCCAGCAAGCCTAAGTTCAACAGGGTGGGGGACATATAATTATACAGAAAGTAGAACTGGAAAGATTTGAAAAATGATTTGTGTGCTCTGCAACTGCTTATAATGTAACTTGATTCTGAGCCAATAGAATGTAGGAGCTAGTCAAGTATGAATTATTTATCTGTTTTCCAACTATGATGGGCTTCAGCCTAGAAAATGGGAAAGATGATCTTTTTTTTAAGACTTTATTTTTAAGTAATCTCTGCACCCAACGTGGGACTTGAACTCACAGCCCCAAAACCAAAAGTTGCAAGTTCTATCAACCGAGCCAGTCAGGTGCCCCAGGAAAGGTGAACTTTTAAGTCAAGTATATTAGACAGATTTGTGTATTGTTATGTGTTGGCAGGTGCATATGTGTTGATACGTGTATGGTAGGTATATTTGTGTATATGGGACTGGGGGATGGGAATGGGATTAAAAAAAGGGGGTATAAAGGATTAAATAGATCAAGTGGATGAGTCAAAAACAAAAAAAAATGGTGCTAAATTATGTAATGAAGGAAGAAAAATTGCAACTTATCTGTGGCTTAGATAGAGTCTCCCTGAGAAAAAGAAAAGGAGAAGAAAATTCATACAACATTGAGGGTGTTCTACTCGATAAGGGTGTTATACCAAACCTTTTATTTAATTCCTCCAACAGCATTCTAGGATCAAAATATATAGATTCATATTAACACCCCCATTTTGAAGAGGGAGAAACTGGAATCTTGCCGAAGTCTCTAAAATTACAAGCTCAGGATTTTAACCTCACTCCAAGTTATTTTTCCAACCCTGTACCCTGATGACTTCCCATTTCAACCACCTATGCAGCTCACAGACATTTCCCCCACACTGTGGGATGAATAGAAAGCAATATAGCAGGGACAGATCCCCATTCCAGTGGGAAACTCAGTCCTGGAAGAACTAAAAACTAAAATTCCTGGAACCATTCCATTAACCAGACATCAAATTTTAGATGGGCTTTCTAGGATCATTATTAGGTCGTAACACCTGCTTTTGTTTAGTTTTCACCTTTGCTGCAAAGTGACCATCCAGGCTTAGTGGATGAACAGGTGTCTGTTCAAGTAACTTTTTACAAAGATATTGTTTCCTCCTTCAAAAGTGGTTTTGTGATGAAGAGTCACTTATGATTTGTCTCCCTCCCAGTCCCATCTTGTTTCATTTATTCTTCTCCTACCCGCTTAACCCCCCATGTGGCCTCTCCACTTCCTCTTAATCTCACAAAACAAACTGAGGGTTCCTGGGGGAGGGGGGTTGGGAGAGGGGGGTAGGGTTATGGACATTGGGGAGGGTATGTGCTATGGTGAGTGCTGTGAAGTAGGTAAATCTGGCGATTCACAGACCTGTACCCCTGGGGATAAAAATATATTATATGTTTATAAAAAATAAAAAAATTTAAAAAGAAAAAAAAAAGTGGTGTTGTGGAAGATTTTTCTTCCTTTGGAATAGATGTTCAAAGATGCCTATTATTTGACCTCTACCAGGTAGGCTGCCTTGGAGCTGGCTCTCCTGTATAAATACATCCAGACAACTGAGATCAGCTTTAAGAGAAGCACGAGGATGAGAGGTACAGCAGGTTACCCATCCTCACACGTTTGGTATTCCGGAAGAGTAGCTCAAGTCCTGGGCCTTGTTAGAGAAAGAGGGAAGATGCAGAAAGACCTTGGATGTGAATCATGGCTTCTCCTTCAGCTTATTAAAGACATGTCTATTCCTGTTTGACCTCTGATGCTGTTTTGGTGATACCTGTCAGGGAGATTTTTGAGTGGTGAATGAACAGTCAGATATTTTGCAGTTTATTGCTGTGCACGGGCATAGGCCATTTGTCAGAGAGCTAACCAGTAGCCGCTTCAAACAGTGCGCTCTCTCTCTCTTAAAAGATTAAGCAGAATTATTGATATGGACAATTCTCATTGTGGAAGAAAAATATATTTTGGGTTTTGATAGACTTACATGAAATGCCACAATAGTGGCATTTTAGAGTTTCTTATATACAAAAAACTTTTAAAGAGCTCCGTAAGGTTCAGAATTACTGACACATACTCTTATCAAATAAAATATACATTCTAACGTTTAATAGAGTGATTCAGATTTCACTAACACTGGCATGTCATCCATGAAACTCAATAATTTTTTAATTGGATACTTTACACACCATCATTTTGTTTAAATGAAAACAATAGTTGGAAATACATTATGCAAGCTGTTTTATTCTTAGACTCATAGTTAAAACGTACTATATCACAGGTCCTTTATAAAAAGATTTCAAATAAGAAGTCTACTGACAGATGATAAATTTATTAATAAAAAAATAAAATTAACCCAGGCCACTCAATGTGCAAATTCAGAAAACTACTTCTTCCATTTCTTGTGAATGACAATGTCCATTGTGTTGTTTTGCATAGTTATTTCTGCTTGGAAAAACAATTTTTTGGAATTAGTAATTCTACTGATGCAATCCCCCAAGTATATAAACAGTTTAAATTTTTTGTGAATAAGCAAAGAGAGAAGGAGCATGTATTGTTTTGAGTGGTCATGGAGCTGAGCAAGAAGTGAATAACTGAGTAATGAAGATCACGCTACAAACCAACAGTGTCTAGTTTCTAGAATTGGCAAAGAAAGGATAGATAGGGGGTGCCTTATTGGCTCAGTGGGTTCAAGCCTCTGCCTTTGGCTCAGGTCATGATCCCAGGGTCCTGATCGAGCCCCGAGTCAGGCTCTCTGCTCAGCCAGGAGCCCTCTTCCCTTCCTCTCTCTCTGCCTGCCTTTGCCTACTTGTGAGCTCTCTCTGTCAAATAAATAAAAATCTTAAAAAAAAAAAAGGACACATAGGCCTTGAATTACTAATTTTGATTAATTCATCCAGTAGCTGAAATAAATCATAGGAAATTATCTTTATTTATGTATCTATTTTTGCAATTTTTACATTTTCTTGGTGAGTCTTCATTGCTTTTAAGTATATTTTAAAATACTGTTTTATACAACATTTTTGTAAAGAGCAATACATGTGTATCTATGTAAACTTTGAAAATCCTAAGCCTGAGATGAAGTACTAAAATTTTATGTGTAGTGAAATTTTGGGTATTTGGATATTTTATATGTTCATTTTTTTCTACATTATTTTGTATTTTTGGAGGTTTATTTCTTTTCCAATTTTCTTGAAATACAATTTCTTTATAATAAAATTCACTAACTTTATATAGTTTGATAAATTTAGATAATTCTATAGTCTTATGTACCCACCACCTCCATAAATCAGACAGAAATGTTTCTATTACCCAAATGTTTGCTCATGTTCCTTTGTAGTTGGCTTGCTTACCTTAACCCTGCCCCAGACAACCACTAATTTGCTGTCTGTTTTGTTATTAAATTTCATAAAAATGGTAGTTTTGCCAAAGGGTTTGAAATTGTGTCTGAACCTTCTCTGGATCAGCCATCTGTTTGCAGGAAAAACGAAAAGCAGAGGAACACACTGAATTGTGTCAAGACTGTGCAAGTAGTAAAATCCAGACCGTGGGACTCTCTAGGTCACAAGTTCTGGGCCCTTCACAGACGTAAACAAACACACTTTATAAAATGGGTCCCCAGATTCGTAGTCATTTGTTAGACTTCTTTCTCTTAGCATAATGTTTTTGAGATTCATCCATGTTGTCACATGTACTAACAGCTTGTCTGTTTTTATTGCTGAGTAGCTTCCATAGCACGGATGGTCTATAGTGTGTTTATTCACTCACCATTTGACAGAGATTTGATGGTTTCCATTTTCTGACTTTTATGAAAGTGTTGGTGTGGTCATTTATGTTCAAGTCTTTGTGTGAATATCTACTTTCATTTCCCTTGAGAAAATAATTAGGAGTAGTGTTTCTAGGTCTGATGGTAAATCTATGTCGGATTTTATATGACACTGTGAAACTATGTTCCAAAATTACTATACAATTTTATATTCCCATAGCAATTTATGAGTGTTATGGCTGCTCTATATCCTCATCAACACTTGGTATCGTCAGTCTTTTTAACTTCAGCCATTCTAGTGAGTGAGTAATTGTATCTTATTGTCTTAATTTTTATTTTTCTGATGACTGAGGATATTGCATCTGTTTTCATGGGCTTATTTACTATTTGTGTGTCTTTAATAAAGTGTACACTCCCACTTTTTAACCCACTTTTAAAACTTGATTATCCTTTTTCTTAAACTGTAGTAGTTCTTTTAATAATCTCAATGCAAGCCTTGTATTATATATATATATATTTTTTCCCTCAGTCTATAGCTTGATTTTTTATTTTCATAACTATCTTTCAAAGTGAAAAAGTTTTCAATTTTGGTGAAGTTTATTTTTGTCATTTTTTAAGACTTTATGGCCCATGCTTTTTATACCCTGCTTAAAAATCTTTTCCTAATCCAATATCTAGAAATCATCTCTTTACTTCTAGAAGCTTAGGCAATTACATTTAAGTCTATTATCCATTCCAAGTTAATTTTCTATTTGGAATGAAGTAGGGGTCAATGTTTACTCTTTCTATATGGGTTGCTATTTGCTCCAACATTATTTGTGGAATAGACCATCTTCCCTTCATTGAATTATCTTAATGCCTTGCTAGGAAATCAAGTGATCATTTAAGTAGAAAGTCTATTTCTTAATTGTTCATTATGCCTCACCATTCTATATGTTTATTCTTATAGTAGCACTATATTCTCTTGACAATTGAAGTTTATAGGAAGTCTTAAAATAAGAAAGTGTAAGCCCTTCAAGCTGTTTTTATTTTATGAAATTGTTTGGTTAAGGGTGCCTCAGTGGCTCATTTGGTTAGGTGGCTGATTTTGGCTTAGGTCATGATCTCAGAGGCCTGGGATCAAACCCTGTATCTGGCTCCTTGCTCAGTGAAGAGTTTCCTTCTCCTTTTCCCTTTGCCCCTCCCCCCATCTGTGCACTGTCCCTGTCTCTCGAATAAGTAAATAAAATCTTTAAAAAAATTTAAGCAGAAATTGTTTGGTTATTTTAGGTCTTTGCCTAACTGTATGTATTTTAGCATGAACTTGTCTGTTTCTTCAAAATACTGGCTAAGATGTTGTTTGGGATTGCATCAATCAATAGTTCAATCTGAGGTGAACTGCCATCTTAATCACATCCAGTCTTCCCATTCATGACCATTATATATCTTCCATTTATGTGGGCCCTCTCTGATATTCCTTATCAGTGTTTTCTGCATTTCAGGGTATAGGTCTTATACATTTAAAAGAATTACCCCTAAGTACTTTTGATGCTTTTATAAATACATTCTGTTAACACTTCATTCCACAATATTAGGTGGGTACTTACTATACACTGTGGACTGCTCCAAGCCCTAAAGGTGGTTCTCCAAAGGCAGTCAGAAAATCTTAAAACAAGTTTCATATGCATGACCTGTGAAATCTTTAAAATAAATCTACTTCAAACAAAGTTATGCATGCGCGCGCGCGCGCGCACACACACACACACACACACACACACACACAGTAAGCTCCCAGGTGAACCAGGTGGCAAGATGTCTTGGAGAAGATGACTCTACCTTTGTCATTTGTATTTGGAATCTCTTCTCTATTTGGGAAGGATTAGAGACTTATAAAATGAGTTTTTACTTAATTAAATTAAATGTGGCCTAAAAAATGTCATTTTTGATTTATTAGTACATAAAAGTGGAACTCAACTCTTGATACTGATCTTGTATCCTGAGGCCCTACTAACTTCACTGATTGGTTCTAATAGCTTCTTTGTGGATTCCTTTGGACTGTCTGTATACATAACCATGTAATTAAGTAAAGATGGTTTTATTCTTTACTTTCTGTATGCCTTTTATTTAGTTTTTCTGCTTTATTGTACAGTCTAGGATCTCTAGTACAAGGTTAAATAGAAGCAGTGAGAATGAACATTAAGCTTTAATCCTGATTTTATGCAGAAAGCATTATTTCACCATTGAGAATGGTCTTAGTTGCAGATTTTTCATAGATGTCCTTAATTTGATTGAGGAAATTTCCTACTTAGCTGAGAACTTTTAGCATAGAGGAGTGTTGGATTTTGTTAGGTGTTTTTCCTAGATCTATTTAAAAGAATATTTGGTTTCCTTTTTTATCTTTTTCATATTCTGAATTATCTCATTGGTTTTCAGATGTTTCAAATAAATCACTTTATTTCTAGAAATAGCAAAACATGGGTATGATACATTATCACTTTTATTTTGTTGGATTCTACTTGTAAAGTTTGTTGAATGTTTTTGTTTGTATGTTCATGCAGGATATTGAACTGTAGCTTGCTTTCTTGTGATGTATTTGACTTCTGTTTCAGGGCAATACTGATGCCGTTGGACAGGTTGAAATGTCTTTCCGTCTCCTCATTTTAATGACAGAGTTTGTATGGAATTTGTATTATTTCATTGTTATCTAAATTATTGAATTAAATCGGTGAAGCCATCTGGGCCTGTATTTTTCCTTCTGGAAAGAGTTTCATTGTGAATTACATTTCTTTAATTAGGTTGAGGCCATTAAAATTTTCTATTTCTCCTTGCATCAATTTTGATAATTTTTATATTTCGAGAAATATGTCCATTTCATCTAGGTTGTCAAATGTATGGGCATGATATTATCCATAATATTTTTTGTTATTTTAACATTTCTAGCATCTGTAGTGTTAAAACACATTCATACATGATATTGACAATTTGTATCTTCCCTCTTTTCTCTTTAAGAAGAAATAAAAATAATATTATTTTTCATTTATTCAAATATTTACCATTTTCAATACTCTTCATTCCTTTTTGATGATTCATGTTTCTATTAGGTGTCATTTCCCTTCAGTCTAAAGAAATTCCTTGAGCATATCATGGTGTAGATCTTCTGGCAATGAATTCTCTTTGTTTTCTTTAAACTGAAAATTTCTTCATATCAACATCATTCCTCGAAGATATTTACTCTGGATATAGAACACTGAATTCATCTTTTTTGGGAACACTTAAGATTTTCTTTGTTTGAAAGAAAGAGAGAAGGAGAGAGAGAACAAGCAGAGGGAGAGGGAGAAGGAGAAACAGGCTCCTCTCTGAGCAGGGGGCCCAATGTGGGGTTCCATCCCAGGACCCTGGGATCTCAATGTGAACTGAAGGTAGATGCTTAACCAACTGAGCTACCCAGGCACCCCTTTAAACATTTTTTACTCTTCCTGTAAATTTTGTCCTTTTACATTATGGAAGAACACTTCAAGAATATCTTTCACATCACTTATTCAAATTTCCATAGTACTGTTTACATGATTTACCAACCACAATATAGATTTTACTTCTCCTAAACCATTTTAAATTTCCTTTTCTTTTTTTCCCATTATTCATTTTTCTTCCATTTTCATTTATTTTTAAAAACCTCAACTTTTTTCATATGGTGTTTTAAAATGTTAAGAATATCAAACCATTTTCTGAAATGTGTTTTGAGTTACTACTCATAGAAGATTTGTAGTGATTTTTTGTTTAGATTTTATTTATATATTTATTTTAGAGAGCACAAACCAGGGGAAGAAGAGAGATAAGCAGACTCTATGCTCAGTGCACAGCCTGACAGGGGACTCGATCCCAGGACCCTGAGATCATGACCTGAGCTGAAATTAAGAGTCGGACACTTAATCCACTGAACGACTCAGGTGCTGCTGGAGTGACGTTATTTGAATCTTGGGGGTAAACTGACTATATTTAATAATGCATTTTTATTTGTTTCATTCTGTTTTATATACGTACTATTATGTATGTGATATATGCATTTATGTATGTGTATATATGTATGAATGTACATATATATGCATATATAATGGGATGAATATCACTTACATTTAAAATCTATCTAGATTACATCAAGAGATATGATGTGATGTGGTATATGATTTGAACAAAATAGTGGGCAAAATCTTTTCTCATATATGCATCTGAAAAGTAGGTTGATGAGCTAGTTCCTGGCAGAATTCCCAGTTCCTAAAAAACTATCATATGTTTCATCTTTGTTTGACAGATATAGGATATTTTTCTTCTTCGATGAGTGATTTTCTAAATTACTGACTAGATAAATTGCATGAAAACTCCAACTCTCAAAATAAATTATTCCTTACTCTGTATCTAATGCTTCATCAGTTCATGGGTTGCGGGGTCAATATGTTTAATGATACGTGTTTTCCTGTCTCCAGTCTATAAAACTTAGGAATCCACCTACCTTTTCCACTTGTGTCTTAGAGAACTCATTTGTAGAGAATTAAAAATTTCCTTAAAAGCCCTCAGAGACCCTGGAAAACAGAACTGTCCCAAGACTGACAAGTGAAATAAAATCTTGTGATTCTTTGGATCCTCTGCTTAAGTTGGGCTATTGGCTATATCCTTCGCAGCCATAGTGATGAAGGTTTTAACTGACATCTTTGTAGTTAGGAAAGCAGATGAATGGGTACATTTAATGTAGATGAGACACATGATACTAACCACATACCAAGTATCCAGATCCATAATATGTGAGTTCTAATAGGAAATGAAAAGATTTTATTTCAACCAAAAAAAAAAAAATTTAAAATACCATGATATACTCTGTAATTAGAATATTACTAAGACTTATACTACCTCTAGTAGTCAATTAATTTTCTGTTCTAACAGAAATACTATCATGTATTTGTGACTTACAGCAAAATACCAAACAAAAGAGAATATCCATGTAATGCCTTTCCTACACTCCTTTAAAAATACTGAAACTATAAAACTGAAAGTTTTTTTTTTTTTCTGTAATAAGATTACACATGAACAAATTTGGTCTTCTTTTTGAAAGTGTTTATTTTGTTTTTGAGAAATTCTTAGAGTAGTTTTGATTAAGAAAATGAGTAAGAGAAGAGAAATCTGAAGGAGGGTATAGTAACATTTTAGGATACTTTTGGGATTAAATTCAGTATTTTTACAACTATATAATCTGTCCTGTGTCCTTAGAGGAAGATGGGAACAGAGAAAGTCCAAAGTAGTTTTCCAAGCAACCATTTTCTCATATAATCCACAACATTGATTCCACATATCCATTAAAATGAAAAATAGCCGTTTTGGCTAAACTACCATGAATTCAATAGAAACCAGAAATCTCTCATCATTTGCCACTCATAATAATTTATTGTTACCTCTTTTTTTTAAAATAACATTGGCTGGGGCGCCTGGGTGGCTCAGTGGGTTAAAGCTTCTGCCTTCGGCTCAGTTCATGATCCCAGGGTCCTGGGATCGAGCCCCTTATCCGGCGGGCATTCTGCTCAGCAGGGAGCCTGCTTCCCTTCCTCTCTCTCTGCCTGCCTCTCTGCCCACTTGTGATCTCTGTCTGTCAAATAAATAAATAAAATCTTTAAAAAAAATAAATAACATTGGCTGATATTTTTTATTTTTTTATTTTATTTTTATTTTTTATTTGACAGACACAGATCACAAGTAGCCAGAGAAGCAGGCAGAGAGAGAGAGGAGGAAGCAGGCTCCCCGCTGAGCAGGGAGCCCAATGCAGGGCTCGATCCAGTACCCTGGGATCATGACCCAAGCTGAAGGCAGAGGCTTTAACCCACTGAGCCACCCAGGTGCCCCGATTGGCCAATATTTTTAAAAATCTACAATTTCAGACATTTTCTGCTAGTCAATTTCTGAAAACATATTAACAATCAAATGCTTCATTTCCACTGTCTGAAGTGAAAACAGAGACCAAGGATTATGCATACTTATTTTTTGGAAATCTTGCCTTAAGTTAGCAAACATTGCTTCAGTTGACTGTATTAGCCTATAGTAATCGCAAGAACATACCCAGGAAGTTGGGAAATGCAGTTCCTATCTAGAAAACTGCCTTCCAGCAATAACACAATGTGGAAGACTTGTATAATTTTTTTAAAAATTACATAATTTTACTATTTTCTTTGCTAACAATTTTGTGTATACCTTTATGTAGTACATACTACTATTCTAGGTACTAAGGAGAGTAACCACTCCCTTGTATGAATTATTTCACACAGTTAATATCAATTTGTCTTTAAACAGCTTATACAGATATATATTATAATTATATATAATATAGTTAACCAACTTAAAAGTGTTTACAATTAAATGCTTTTTTAGTATATTCATTGAGACGTGAATCACCACAAAAATATCTTGTAACAATTTGGTTACCCCATTTTGGAAACTCCATGCCCATTATCAGTTACTGCCAGTTCTTCCTGCTCCCTCAGCCCTAGGCAACTACTAATCTACTTTCTGTATCTCTAGATTTTTCTGTTCTGGCAATTTCACATTAATGAAATCTTATAATGTGAGATATTTTATTACTGGCTTTTTTCATTAAACCTGACATTTTCAGGGTACATCCTTATTGTAACGTACTACTACTCTATTTTTATTGTCAGGTAATATTCTGTTATGTGGATTTACTAGATTTTCTTCATGCAGTCATCAGTTGATGGACATTTGATTTGTTGCCACTTTTGGGCTACTGTGAATTAGGCTTCCAAGAACATTTATGTTCAAGTTTTTGTGTGACTGTGTGTTTCTATTTCGCTTAGGTATGTATCTAGGAGTGGAAAGGCTGGGTCATATGGTAACTCTATGTTTAATAATTTGAGGAACTGCCAAATTCATTTTACATTCCTATCAACAATATATGAGACTTCTGACCTCTTCACATCTCTGCCAACACATGCTATTCTCAAAGCTTTTAATTATAGTTATTTTGGTGTTTGTGAAATAGTATTTTATTATAGTTTTGATTTGCTTTTACCTAATGACTAATGATGTTGCACAACTTATCATGTTCTAATTAATGATTTGTATGTAACCTTTGGAGCTAGCTATTCAGAACTTATGCCCATTTAAAATGTAGTTGTTTATGCCTTTATTATTGAGTTGTTAGAATTCTCTGTGTGTTCTGGGTACATGACTCCTATTAGATATACCTTGTAAATATTTTCTTCCACTTCATGGGTTGTCTTTCATATCCTTCATGGTATACTTTGAAGCACAAAAGTTTTTATATTTAATAAATCCAAAGTATTTCTTTTTCATTTTGTCACTTATACTTTTGATGTCCTAAAAAAAAAAAGAAAGAAAAAGAAACCAAACTGCTGTCTCCTCAAAGTCCCAAGATTTCACTGCTAGAATTTTTTTCTACAGTTTTTATAATTTTACTCTTAAACTAGTTTATGATCTATTTTATGGTTTTATTGGTAGGGTAATGATGTGAGGAAAGAGCACAAATTAACTCTTTTGCATGTAGATCTAGAGTTGTCTCAGTGTCATTTGGTGGGGGGTGCAGGGAATGCTTTCCTGATTGAATTGTCTTGATGCTCTTGTTGAAATACAACTTACCAGAGATGGATGAATTTATTTCCGAACTTTAGATTCTTTTCAGTTGACTGATATGTCTACCATTAGGCCAATACCACACTGTCACGATTACTGTAGTTTTGTGGCAAATGTTGATATTAAGAAATGCGAGTCCTTCAACTTGATTCTTTCAAGAATGTTGTGTTTTGTTTCAAATCATCCCTAGGAATTTCTCTTGTTATTTTTGACCCATTTGAGATTTATAGGGATATAGTTCAATTTCTACATATGTGTGAATTTTCCAAATTTCCTTGTTATTGATTACTCATTTAACTGTGGTCAGAATGAGTTTAATCTTTTTAAATTTATTGAGCTTTGTTTATATCTTCTATATCTTTGTTAATCTTTTTTCTCACTGTTCTATCCATTATTAAATGTGTGGAAATAAAGTCTCCAACTGTTACTGCTGACATTGCTACTTCTGCTTTAAAAATTTTGACAGTCTTTTCTCATGTACATTAGGGCTCCAGTAGGCATGTATCTGCTTATAATTGTATGTTTTCTTGATAAATTGATACTTTTATCATTCCAAAATCATCTTCTTTATCTCTAAGTATTTTTTTTATGTGTGTGTTAAAATATATTTTTTTCTGTTATTTGTAGAGGTGCTCCAGCTCTTTTAAAGTTGATGTTTGTGTGGTATATCTCCTATCCTTTTATTTTCAACCCACATGTATTTTTGAAAATGAGGTGTTTCTCCTTTAGAAGCATTTAGTTGAATATTTTAAAAAATCTAGTTTGATAATATCTTTCTTTTGACTGGATTGTTTAACTCATTGCATTTACTGTTATTATTGATATTGTTGAGTAGATATCTCTTCTTTGTTACTTTCACGTCTCATTTCTCTTTCTCTTTCTCCTTCTCTTACACTAAATGAAGCTTTTCTAGTGTAAGATTTAATAATTTTACTTGAATGATTTTAATCTTTAAAAAGGTTTTTACAGTTTTTCTAGAGATTACAATATTAATATGAATCTATCTTCAGATTTATACTAATTAATTCCACTGGAATATAGAAATTTTACTTGTATTTGTCTATTCCTTTCTTTCCTTTCATTTATTGTCTTTGCTATTGTTACAACTATTATACCTATCTATGTTACAAATCTAACAATGTGATTCTCATAATTATTTTTTTTTTGTGGTTTTTGTTAATGAGAGGGAGAGAAGAAAACCGAAATCGTATATGCTTATAGGGTTTATTAACCTCACTATTTGCCATTTCTGGTTCATTTCTTCCTCTGGATTTAGATTACTATCTAATGTTTTTTCTTTACTGCTGGACAGCTTTTTCCCAGTTGCCTCCTCTGCTGTTAATTTTAAACATGTACACTTCTGTATGTTTTAGTCCCAACTGTATAGTTATACATACATTATTTTATGCTATTGCCTTTTTAATTAGTTAAGAGAAGAAAGAAGAGATATGTTATTGTCTATAAAGTTACCTTATTGGTACTCTTTATATTTTTATACAGATTCAAATTACTGTCTGCTGTCCCTTGCTTTCAGCCTGAAAAACTGCCTTTAGTATTTTTTGCAAAGTAGTTCTACTTGTGACAAATTCTCTCCGTTTTTTACTTATCTGGAAATGTTCTTATTATATCTTTACTCTGGAGAGAGAGTTTTATTGGATATAAGATTCTTGGTTGATAGGGTTTTTTCCAAACTTTGAATATTTTATCTCACTGCCTTCTGGCCTAGATTGGTTCCGATGTGGTGTAAGCTGTTAGTCTCATTCAGGTTCTCTTGTACGTGAGGAATCATTTTTCCTTGTTGCATTCAAAGGGTTTTTTTTTTTTCCTTTCAGTATTTGGACTATGACATGTCTGGCTGTAGATCTCTATGCATTTATCCTACATGGAACTCACTGAGGTTCTTGAATATGTGGACAAATAGTTTAATCAAACTTGAGAATTTTCAGCCCCTATTTTTTTAAATATATTTTTTTCCTGCTCATGGGTCTCATCTCCTTCTGGTGTCTCCATTATACAAATCTTTTTTTTTTAAATTTGATTTATCAGACAGACATCACAAGTAGAGAGGCAGGGAGAGAGAGAGAGGGAGGAAGCAGGCTCTTCGCTGAGCAGAGAGTCCGACTTGGGGCTCGATCCCAGGACCCTGAGACCATGACCCAAGCTGAGGGCAGAGGCCCCAACACACTGAGCCACCCAGGTGCCCCATACATATCTTTATAGGCTTTATGTCCTAGATAGTTCTCAGTATCTATTCATTTATCTTCATTCTTTTTTTTCTGATTGCATAACTTCTATTGATCTGTCTTTAGATGTTCTGATTATTTCTGCCAGCTCAAACCTTCTGTTGAGTCTCTTAGTGAATTTTTCATTTTCAATTATGTACTTTTCAACCACAGTATTTCCATTTGGTTATATTTCATAATTTCTATATACTTATTAATATTACCTATTTGATGAACTATGTATCATGCTTTTCTTTAAGTCTTTGAAAGGGGTTCCTTTAGTTCTTCTAATATAATATCTACTTTGAACTCATTGTCTGCTAAGTCCAACCTTTGGGCTTCTCAGAGGCTAGCTTTATTTCCCGATTTTTTTCCTGTGTATGGGTCACATGTTAATGTTTCTTTGGATGCAATATCTTTTTTTGTTAAAAATTATTCATTTTTGATAATACATTTTAATAACTATAGATACTGATTCTCCTTTGTGATTTGTTGTTGTTTACCCTGCATTGTCTAGCCTTAATGTCACTATTCAGAAAGCATATCCTACAGTGTGTGCTCAATCTCCCGGAGTGCCCGAGTTGGTCTATCTCTATTGCTATTACCCCCAGATGTTAGCCTCTACTCTCTATTGTTTTCAGCAATGATCTTGAGCATAAATTGTCCCTTAACGTGATCTGATTAATGTAGATTAATATGGGTTAGAATATGATCCATGTTAAGATTCAATATTGAGAAAATGACTGAGAAAGTCATTTTCAAAACAGGGTAAAATTTAGGGGTGCTCTTTGCATGTAGTGCATAGAGCCTATGGATTCTGTTGAGCATCCTACAATGCACAGGATAGGTCCACAGAACAAAGAATTATTCCTCCTAAAAACCAACAGTACAGAGATTGAGAAAACCTCTTATAAAGTTTTATAGTTAGGGTTTGTATTTATGTCTATGATCCATTTTGAACTATATTTGTATACGATTGGTATGTGATGAGGTTTATTAATTGATTGATTTTTTGTTTGTTTATGAATGTCAAGTTGTTTCAGCACCATTTGTTGAAAGACCATTCTTTCCCCATTGTGTTGATATTACTACCTTGACAAAAGTTAATCCACCATATTTGTGTGATTTGATTTGGGAATTTTCTTCTGTCTTATCATTTCATCTCCAATACGACACAATCTTGATTTACTGTTGGCTTGTATTTTCTTGAAATCAGGCAGTGTTAGTCTGCTCCTCTACACAGGAAACATAACAGGAATATAAAGAAGTACTAGGAGAAGTGCTTAAGGATATTTTTCAGCTGTTGGGATGACATTGTGTTCTTTAGTGTTAGCAGACAGTACAAATCAGCTCAATAGGCAGGAGATGGCCTTGAGGATTGGACCAAAGATTCAGGTTGAAATGACTGCCCATTTATTTATCCAGCTTGATTCTCTGTTCATATGCTTTAGGCAACCTTGCTGGAGTGGCTTACACTAAGATTAGAGGTTAAGAGAAGTTTTTAATATTCAAGGAACTAGATCACTTTTTATATACTTTGAATTTCTATGAGAAGCAAGAATGATCATAATGATATTAATATTTTGCATTGTTTGTGGTAGTGACATTTCATTTATAGTGTTCTTTCAATTGTATTATCACACCTTTTTGCAACAAAAATATTGACAAGATAGAAATTATTTTCCCTGTATTAGGATAATGAAGTTAATAGTAAATCATTCAGCAAAGATATATGTAGAAATTGACACTTTTAGCATTTCAGAGTTGCCATGGATTGATAAATAAAACACTAGCCACTTTAGTAAGAAATGAGTTATAAGCAACATTTAGTATTATCAAAATGAACACTTGCCTAAGAGTCAACTAAAAGAGGACCCTGTTAAGGGATCCCAACACTATGTTGATATAAACAAGTTGATGAAAGTGGGCAGCATTGTATATGGGAACATAATTAGAGTTAATGAGATGAAATTAGGTGGGAATTATGGAGGAGGTCAAAGTTAACTGAACTCTGGAGTTAGAAGCTATTAAGCAATAGAGCCAACTTTTCTGTTGAGTTTTGGGAAAACATGTCTTATATGTGAGAGTAGTTAGTTTATTGGACTAATTTCCAAGAGCTGCTTGAGAGATGATCCCAGAAAAATGTTGTTTCTCAAGAAGTATAGCCAGCAGCAGAACAATGCATATGCACATAGTCTCATTTAGGCAAATTTTAAAAATTGTTTTAAATACCTACTATGTGCTGGAGATTGTCTAAATTGAAGGATGATGATATTTTGTTTTTCCATTCAATTTAGTCCCTTTAAATTTGTTAATGATAGTAAAATTTTATGTATAATTTATATACAAATTAACATTTCCTTCTCTGTGTATTTTTGTAAAAATGCCATGGTTATACATTAAAATATTTTCTTAAAATAATCTATGAATCATTAAAAAGATAGCAATAGTAATGATATGAACTTTACAAGCTGGTTTTTCAGTGTTACTCTAACAATTGAAGTTAATTTCTGAGTTTCAAAGTCATTTTGAGTTCAGCATTGACCCAGTTTAATGTAACTTTTAAATTACGAAAAATCAAATTTTGGTCAATTATGAAAAGAGTTCTCCAAGAGTAATTTTAGAAAAAACACAACATATTTCTGTTTCATTGAAACATTCAATCATATTTTCATAAATAGTCTGCAGAACAAAACATCAACCAAAGGCAACATGATGTAGTAGAAGGATTTCACACAGGAATGGGTAGGGTCTGTCAGTAGCTTTTCCAGGGTATATTTGTCTCTCATGCATAGTGCAGGTCTTGGAATAAGAATAAAGGTGGAAAAACCCAGTGTAGTAAAAATACTGTGTTATGGATAAATGTATATAATTTCTTTCTTTATTTTACCAGTTTCCATTTATAATCTCTTGTTAATAAGGGGGAACAATATTGAGAATGTTGATTAAATGAATAATCTTTCCCCTTAGGGATAGAATTCAGAATCTCTCTAAATGTAAGGTCAGTAGCTCTCTGTCCATATGTGAGTTATCACACACCTCTCTGCACAATAATTGTTCCAGATTAGAATGCATGGCTGAACTATGCCCCAACAGGGCTGGCCATGGGGATGTCATAGGTTTGACAGATATAGAGATGAGGGCAGACTTAAAGGAATGTTACCATTTATAAATCTGACAAGGATTTGTGTTAAAGTGGGGAAGGGGATAAACAATAGTTGAAGAACCTGGAAAATTAATGCAATAGATTAATAGCCAGGAGAGTGGTATTCTTGCTGGGAGTGTAATCTGGTCCAAGGATGTGCTGGACAGTGAGCAGCACTGGGAACCTGGAGATCTGAGATCAAATGAGGTCTGGATGGTCAGGTGTTAATTCTGTTGATCCTTGTTAGATCTGAACAATCATTTTACATGAGTCCCAAGAATATAAGCTATACTGCTACTGTCTGCACAGTCTGGGACAAGAGACAGAGTACTGTGAGTACTGTGAGTAAGACACCACATTACCCCCTCTCTCTGATCCGTGGCTTCCTAACATCAAACTAATGTCAGTAATAACCACTGGACCTCCCCCACAGGGAAAGGACCTGCTAGAATGGGGTAAGGATCTGCATTTTTTTTATGGCAGATTCATTGGATGAGAAGAGCAGTTAATAGCTGAAAGGACAATCTGAGTTATATTTTCCCACGGATCATAAGACTCCCTTCACTTGTCACCTTTTACATGGATCAACATTGAAGTCTCCGGGTTTAAAAAAGAAAACCCTCTTGTGGAGGAGAAAGACCGTTGATGCAAGTGCGTGCAAATGCAGAATTTTGTGAGGCCTATGGAACATACAAACCTGGAAAATGACATGAGGCATGTTGATCTTCTCCCCCATACACAAATAAATGGGGGGGAGAATATCAATATTTTGTTTGTCCACAAAATTTCTCTTTGGGACATAGTTATCAACAGAATATATCTGAGCACAAATCATGGTAGACAGGGAAATTTATGTGTCCCTGTCCTAACCCATATTAGAAATTATTTAACATCATATTCTATGTGATAGGCTTTTTTTGTTTTGTTTTGTTTTGTTTTGTTTTGCCTATTCACAGTCCTTTGCTTTAACAATAGCCTCTTTCTCCTTGAGAAGTGGGAGCAATCTGATGGAGGAAGCAAATGCCATTCTCTGCGTCCATGGAATTGCTGGATCACCAAACCATCGCTTCCTCATTTTCTATCTGTCTAGATTAGGGACTGTAGGAGTTCATCCTACTTGAGTCAATGGGGACTCCTTTGTGGAGGTTTGGAGATCTGTTGAAAGCTCACCATGGTTCTATGTTAACAAAAGCCAAATCAGAGAACAGCCACCATTACCAGAACAACAAAGAGAAAGCCTCTGTGTTTGCATCTGACAACTGCTTGGAGGTTTGCCTCAGACTACTGGGCTGTGGCTCTGCGGCTTCTCCAGAGTCAGACTGCCCCGTGTTCTGATTTGGGGTTATTAGCAGAGAGGTAGACTCCTTTGTCAAGTGCAGGTAGCATAAAGTTTCCTCACACCAACCACCCACATCTTAGAGGTGAAAATTTCCATTGTGATTGCCAAGGTACGTGGGGGAAAAAATGGTTACTCTAATACAAAGAGTTCAGTTCAGGAATATCAAAGTACCTAGGGGATAGGGCCCATATGTGTCTGGAGATAACAAGGGGAGCTGGCAGGGCTGATCAACTGAGTCAGGAAATTGTGGTTATTTACTGCTTTCAGAGAGGCTTGTCGGTCATCCTCTCTGCAAACTAGCTGGAACATAGAGACGGCTCAAGATCAGAAATAGAAAATTAGACACCAGCAAAATAGGTCATTTGGACTCTAAAACAGAAAGACACAGGAATCAATTTCAGCAGGGAGGAGGAAGCTGTTAAAAGGAAAGCACTAATTACCCAATCTGAAGGACTCAAAACTGAATTTATTCCAACTTCTAGCTGCAGGAATTGAGAAACTTAGTGGAAAAAAATAAATAAGGCAGGCACCCTTAAAATAAAATGAAGTGCAGGTTTATTTGGAGTGAGGGAAGGTGAAATTTAGACATGTGGATGGTGGCAATTCTGTTTTTGATTTTAAATCTTCTAGTAGACAGGTGGATCACAACCTACAAAAGAGAGAAAAATTTGCAGTTTTCTCCAGTGTGAGTCATGGGATTTTTTTTATTGTGTTAGTCACTATAAAATATTGTTTTTATTCTAAACGCTAATTAAATATCAACAGCTGGAAGAATTGTTATAGTTACAGGCTTACACACCTTCAAGGTAACCTGGACCAATTCTTGATTGTAATACTAGGTGAAGAAGATGAATTTTATCTTAAATAAACTTTGAATTGAATCTCGCCTACAAAAACTAGCTAAGATATTTTATTCAACTGTTTGAGAGCATGGGTAAAGTAAAAAAGACTCTTGTAGGATTTTGATGGGTCCAGTGGTCTTTCCTGTGAGAAATTGTGGATTATTGGAAATGTATAGGTGCATTTCGTTGATTTGCTTGTTTGGGGTCATTACAATAACTGATTTACTTTTGGCATTTAGTGGGAAATCTCTGGATTTGCCTGCATCCTGTGTGTTTAGGACCGCCTTATACAATTAATTTTCCTGCTTCAAATGCCCATAATTGCCTCCACTGAGAAATACAGGGAACTTTAAAAAAACTCAGAGACCAAAGAAGTACCTCATTTGATCAGATCATAATAGACGATTATGGCCCAAAGACCAAGACAAGAAATTATTGGGCCCAGAAAGTAAAACATCTTCTATATCTAGGGACACAGGTTTAAGGAAAAGAAAGGAACATCTAATGAACATCCGCTAGACATATATTGAATGATTTTTCCACCTTGAACAGTTCCATCTGTTCAACAACTTTATGAGAAAAGAAAGATAGTCCTCTTTTACAGTCAAGAAAATTGAAATCAGAAGAATATCTTGCTCAAGGACACAGAGCTAATAAATCTCTTTTTTTCTATTTGATATTTATTAAACTTAGCTTCTCTAGCTATAGTTTGACATTATACAAAGCATCTTCATGACATAATAGAGTTAAAAAGATTCTTACAAGTTGAAATGTGGTACCCTTGTTTCCAAATATTTTAACTGCAATACATTTATTTAAAAATACACATTAAATGCATGTTTGAAAGCAAACTTTCTATAATCTCAATACCACAAAATACAGATATGGAAAAATCTAGCTCATATATAATACTTTGCTCCCCATTAACAGCTTTATTATGTGAAATGCACAGAGTAAATTAGAAATTCTAGCTTCTGAGTCCCAAATTGCCTCTGAAATTTTAGTGTATTGCAACAAATTAAAATTACAATATATAATTGAAGTTTTGGTTGAAAATATCAGATGCGTAAATATTTTGGATAAAAGAAATATAAAACAGAGATTTGAATCATGTACAAAACAGAGACATCTTATCATACCTAGGGTGATGAAAGGATAAGACCTAGGGGCAGAGTTCTAGGAACATCCCCATTCCATTTTCAACCAGAGCAGCCCCACTTAACAACTTACATTTCTTGGTGAGTTGTATTGAAAGTAGAAATGGAGCCCAGAGCTAAGAACTTATCATTGGACTGTATTTTCTTGACTATGTGAACTACCTTTGAATTAGAGCTGTATTTCCAATGGAAGTGTTATAAAAACATTTGAACACTTTATATTCCCACCAGGGGAGCTTGTTACCATGAAATTATTCTTTGTGATTCTATTTTCATGATAAACCAAAGTCTTTTTATTCTCCTTCTCTGTTAGTTTGTTCAAGTTGGTCTACACTGAATACTAAGAGAATGGTGTAGTTTTTATGCCAATCCTATAAACATAGTTACTGAAGAATTAGAAATGATTAGCCTCACAGCCATCTGAAAATGTACTGTTAAATAGTAAGAACTAATTTTGAGAGCTGGAAACTCTTGTGAATAGCCCATTACTGTAATTGGCTTTTGTGCAACAAATGGAATATGTTCCTCAGGGCTTTGTAGGGGAATGAAATAAATTGAATATAAACTAGATTACCATCCCTTAAAGTACTTTTAAGTACTTCGTGTAGTCTACTACTTCAAAGATATTTGCCAACATTATGGCCTCGCCCACATGTCTTATTCATTTGTTGCTTTTCTTATTAGAAGCTAGTAAACAGATCACTGAAGAACATCAGAGAGCACTAATTTAAGTATCCACATTATTAGATTCAATTTCATGCTAAATATAACATTACATTCGCTTCTTTATCAGGATGAATGAAAGTCATTAATTTGTGTTAATATCACCTTCAGAATGACTCTCCAATCTTGCAGTTTTAATGCATTCTTATCTATCCTTGCTGTTTCCACCTTTAATATGCTTCCATGTGTATTATCCCTTACATGTGAAAATTTGATACACGTACAATCTGATGATAGCATAGTGACATTATTAATCATCAGGCATGCAAATATCTTGATGACCATACATTTTCACCTATCACCTGTTTAGAAATGCAGGAACAATGTTGTATTGTTTTGGTTGGTCATAATATCCTAGAAAAAGTCAAACACTACATAGGAATAGGGTAGACAGTATTCAAGCTCCTTTTTAGTTTTAAAAAGTAATTTTTTAAAATTCTAAAAATGATTATCTTTTAGAATAAGGAAAATATTACCTTTTACTCAATCTCACATCTTACTCTGAGTTCTCAGAATGTTCAATTTGAGATTCAATTCATCACAGAACTTGTATCTGTGTGGTTAAGATCTAATACAGTCTGAATGAAGTCAATATTTTTATAATAATTACTACAGGAAAATTTTTAAACTTCAAGACCAACTTTATCACACATACTTACTTTATAGCACAAGTTATTAACAACAACCCAAAACTATACCAAGAAGAAAGGGGGGAATGAGACATAAAATATAAACTCTTGGAGGTGGTAGAATAGAGAACATCACTCAAACAATTTTCAGTTATTTATATTATTCCCAATTGAGTGAGTTCCTTGTTATACCAGCAACTGTGTTTTCTGACTTGGAAATTGACAGCTGTGATCAGAGAAGTTTTCCTGAGCACTTATCACCTTCTTTCCTCAACACTGACATACAACATAGGTATCCTTCCTGATATGTACACATTTGCATTTCCCCCATTGAAGCAGAAAATATACATGGGATTATGCGGGACACTTTCTACTGCAACTTTATCTTTTCCTGTAATGAAAAATCTCATATCATTATAGGTAGATCTTTTTCATCCTTTGATATTTCAGTGTAATAACCCAGTAGAATGAGATTATTCCTTAGTTTATAGAGACATTCATTTTTGATAAATATTTGAGTGTTTTCCAGCTTTCCACAATTAAAAAAAAAAACCCACTCTAGATATCCTAGTAAATATATCTTTATGTAACTGTCAAAACTGACATTCCAGGATATGTGTTTAGAAGTGTATCTTAAGAGTTTTACCAGATTGTGGTGTGTGGACTAGTGGCACTGACATCATATTTGAGTTTCTGGAAATAAAATGTTCCATGTCCCAGTCCAGACCTGTTGTTTCAGATTCTGCCTTTTAGCAAGTAATTCAGTGATTCATATTAAAGTTTAAATAAGCACTTATCCTCAAGAAACATATGTATATCTTAAATACTGATAGCCATTCCTCACATGAGGAGCAAAACTTTTCAATTTTTGTCAGGCTATTTTAACTTTTTATTTACTTGATTGCTAGTAGATTGAGCGTCTTTTGTTATGTTTACAAACAATTTGTTTTACTCCATGAATTAAATATTTATAATCCCTCCCTTCTTTCCCCTATTATTTATGTGTATATTTCATTATGACATACAAGTTCTGGATTGCCAATTACATGTTGCACGTATTTTCTCTAAGCTGGTTGCTTACTTTTATAATTCTGTTGAAATAGATTTTATTCTGGAAATTTTTGAAATGTTAGCACAATTAATTTATCAGTCTTTATTGGTTTCTGGGTTTCCTCAATTCAGATGTTCCTTTTACCCCAATCATAGTAAGCTCAATTTTTTAACATAGTTATTTTTAATATTTCTGAAAGTTTTTATTTTGTAAATTATCTGATTTTATATTTTCCAAATGTTTATCCATCTCCAAACACTTACTGAAAAATCAGTCCATTCTTGCATTGAAAAACCTTCTGGGGCATCTGGGTAGCTCAGCTGTTAAGCGTCTGCCTTTGGCTCAGGTCATGATCCCAAGATCCCGGGATGGAACCCCACATTGGACTCCCTGCTATGTGGGAGGCCTGCTTCTCCCCCTCCCACTCTCCCTTTGCATTCCCTCTCTCCCTGTTTCTCTGTCAATTAAATAAATGAATAAAATCTTAAAAAAAAACAAAAAAAAAGAAAAACCTTCAGTGTCATATACTGAATCCATATTAAAAAGGGTCTATTTTCGAACTATCCATTCGGTTCCATTGATGTTTTCCTATTTCTGTTTTTATTTCCATAGTTGTGTAGTAAATTTTCATATATGGAAAAATCTTTCTCATTGGATATGTTTAAATTTTTTTATTGACCAAATTAAGCAATATTTTATTTCAGACATATTTTATAATTACATTATCTAGTTTTATAACATGGTCCTTTTGGGAAATCGGAATCACAATTAATATAACAATAACTTTGGCAAGGATGGGTTACACTATTTTTCTATACATAAGTACAATAACACTGCTTTCTTAATTACAAAATACTGTATCAAGCATATTTTTGGAAATATACATATCATTTTATGTACCATAAATACAAAAGGATAAATATTTAAGTATAAACAAATAAAATCACCATACCCTCTTCATATAAATTGATAAGAAAAATATGAAAATACATTCTACTTCAGCTAATGGCAAATAAAAACCACATAGAGGTTTAAGTACCCTTCATGTTCTTTTTCAAAAGAGGCAAAGTTTACTTATTTTATATTTTTATATATTTTATATAAGTATTATTTTTAAATGAAATATACATAAGAAAAGAGCACAGATCACAAGTTTACAGCCTTTAATTTCACAAAGTGGAGACACACATAAACATCCAAAAAACTATACTACATACAACTCCATACCCATCTTGCAATCAGTACTCTTAAGTTCTTTGTCCATTTTTCTATTGTCTTTCTCTTATTGGCATGTGGACTTTTTATTTTATTTTCTTAAAGATTGTATTTATCAGAGAAAGAGAGCACGAGCAGGGTGGAAGCAGAGGGAGAGGGACAAACAGACACTACAATGACAGCAGAGCCCTACAGAAGATCTCAAGACTCCCGAGATCATGACCTGAGTAGAAATCAAGAGTCTATGGCTTAATGGACTGAACCACACAGGTGCCTCCGTATTAGGGCTTTTAAATAAATCAGGGATACAAACACTTTGTACTTTAAATGTCTCTGCCTGCTCCGTGGCTCACTTTTTCATTCTTATCATGTGTTTGATGAACACGAGCTCTTACATTTGATAGAGTACAATTTATAATTTTGTCTTCATGGTTTGTACTTTGTGTCTTGAAAAGAAAATGTATACTTACATAAAAGTAATTTCCATATTTTCTTCTAAAAGCATTATTGTATTACCTTTCACACTTTGCTCTGCAATTCCATTACAAACGACTTATGTTTATGGTATAAGATTGGGATAAAAAGTACTTTCTCTTTCTCAAATGGGTGGCCAGTTGGCAAAGCACTGGTTACTGGAAAACCAAACTTTCTTCATTTTATTTCAGTGTCAGGTAACTATATGTGTGTATTTCCAGACTATTCTTTTCCATTGGTCTGTCCTCCAATTCCATATTGTCTTCATTACTAGCTTTATAAACATCTTGATAGTAGTAGTGTAATGTAAATTCTCCACATTTTCTCCTTCAATTGAAGATATTATTTAAGCTCCTCTGAGACCTTGCATTTTTCATGTGAATTTTGGAATTGTCAATTTTGACTTTAAAAAGTCTGCTGGGAATTTAATTATAAGTAAAGTTGAGAAGAATGAACACTTGAAGATACTCATTTTCCAATGACAAGAACAGTGCATTCCTCCATTCATGGTCTATTGAACTTTTCTCAATTACATTTTATACATTTTATATATTTTATGTATCAAACATTTTATATGTTTGATATCTGGCATAACTTTGTTAGATTTAATCTTAGACTCTTTCTGAGGATGCTTTAGAAAAATGTAAGCTTTTATATTTCAGTTTTTAAATTTTCTGCCAAATAGATTCACTTTATTTTGTTTTATGTTGATATTATATTCAGAGATCTTGTTACATTCATGTATTTTGTTAAGTTTTCTGTAGATTTTTTTGATTTAATATGATAAAATCATGTTATCTTCTGATCATGATAGTTTTGTTCTTCCTTTTATTTCCTTTTATTTTCCAGTGCCTCTTATTTTTTTCTGTAGCTTCTTCTATGCTACTAAGCTACTATGCTTCTGTAGTATAGTGTTAAATAAACATAGCTGAAACTCTTGCCTAATTCCTAGCATCAAGAAAATCTTCTACAGGGGCACCTGGGTGGCTCAGTGGGTTAAAGCCTCTGCTTTCGGCTCAGGTCATGATCCCAGGATCCTGGGATCGAGCGCCGCATCGGGCTCTCTGCTCAGCAGGGAGCCTGCTTCCTTCTCTCTCTCTGCCTGCTTCTCTGTGATCTCCATCTGTCAAATAAATAAATAAAATCTTTAAAAAAAAAAAAAGAAAATCTTCTACTATTGGCAATTTTTTTAAGCTTTTTTTCAAGCTACATGATTCCCTGTAGGTAAGAATGTGGATGACACAGATAGATGGAAATGGAAACTGGTTTAGAAAGCAATTTTGCCATACATCTCAAGATTTAAAAGTGTAGTTTCAGACTTTATGTGCATAGATAGGCACTGAATTAATATTGATGATAAAAATCAATGGCAGTGGTTAATTAAATCTGCTCATGTTATGAATAATATACAATTATTAAAATAAGTGGATCCAGAACTCCTACAAGGAATTACTTAAATATATTGTTATCTTTATTTTTGAAAGAATACAATTTGGGAAATATTTCTGAAAAAAATGAGTAACAAATATTTTCTTGGATTTCTTCTTTCTCTCTGACTCTATCTTTCCATCTCTTTGTCTCTCTGTCTCTGTCTCTCTCTCACACGCACGCGCGCACACACACACACACACACACACACACACACACCTCGTTTTTGTTGGTCATAGCCTCCAAGTTTCAGTGACAATCCCCATTAGTATGGGTATAATAGTGGCAAATGTTCTTCTGCCACTGATTTTGAGATACCCAAGATTTGACTAAGCAGCTCCACACATAAACTCAGCTACTACCACTCTCTGGGATGCCTGGGAGGAACTGCATCTGCTAATGCTTGTGTGTGTCTCTTACATGCAGATCAATCTACATTGATTGGTACATTGACTGGAATTTTTATGTAATACTTTTTTCCAATTTTAGCTGGTCAGTGATATACCCATATTTCTAAAACCGACCCCTAGACTTGGAAATTTAGTATCATCATCTTTAGTCATCTCACTAAATTTCAGTATCCTCACAGTTGGTCATTTTGTAATTTGTTTGGTTTTATTTTTCTTCCTCTTATCATTTGGAAACAGCTGATTCTTAATGTAATCACTCTACATAACAAGTCCCTGTAGTGAATTCTTATTTTCAGTTATTTTTTTTCAACTCCAGAATTTCTCTTTTCCTCTTCTTCTTTTTTTCCTCCTCCTCCTCTTCTATTTCTATCACTTCATTGTTTTCTCTATGGTAAGACATCATTCTAACATTTTCCATTAGTTCTTTAGACATCATTTTCTTCAGCTCTTTGAACATATTAAAATAGCTTTTTATTGTCCATTTAACATCCATAGACTTGCAAGGCAGAAATTCAAGCTAACGGTTGTTAAGACCATTTAAAATAGACTGTAGGGGTGTCACTGGGATATGGGAAAGCTCAGAGGACATGATCATTGTCTCAGAATATGTAAATGCTAGAAAAAAATAAATCATATTTCTCTCAGTATCTTTAGAGGGTAGAACCAGAAAGATTGTCTAGAAGGTATCAGTAATAGGGTAAAGAGAAGGTAAAGTTTTATTATTATTATTTTTTATTATTTTAAGTAGGCTCACACCCACTGTGGGGTTTGAACTCATGACCCTGAGATTAAGAGTCTCAACCAACTAATCAGCCCGGCACCTTGAGAAGGTAAAGTCTTAAAATAAGTATTCTTAATTTGGGTTTAGACATAATTCTGGAGTATTTCTAGAATCTGATCATTGTGTATAATTGGAAAGATGTAATTTATATGAGAAAGACTTTATAACATTTAAAACACTTCAGAATATTTAATAGCCATTGTTTAAAAAAAAAAAAAAAAAGGTATACCTCAGTGTTAAAAATTCATGAAAGCACAGTCCGATGAGCAAGCGACTCGATTTCAGGGTTGTGGGTTTGAGCCCCACATTGGGTGTAGAGATTGCTTAAAAATAAAATCTTTAGATAAATAAACTTTAAAAAAAAAATCACGAGAGAAAATGTAATTTAAAAAGAACCCGGGGCGCCTGGGTGGCTCAGTGGGTTAAGCCTCTGCCTTCGGCTCGGGTCATGATCTCAGGGTCCTGGGGTCAAGTCCCGCGTCAGGCTCTCTGCTCTGCAGGCAGCCTTCTTCCTTCTCTCTCTCTCTGCCTGCCTGTCTGCCTACTTGTGATCTCTGTCTGTCAAATAAATAAATGAAATCTTAAAAAAAAAAAAAAAAAAAACTTGAAAAAATTCTAACAGTGCTCAAGCTTTTTTTTTTCCCCCTCTTTAAATACTTTACTGCCACCATCATCTAATTATTTAAACCATCTGGATCCGCTTTTTAGTCAAGAAACAATTCCCATTTTTTGTTCCCAAGCAGTCATTTTTATTAAATACTAAGTGCCAGAATAACACAGTTTGCAGCAGTTTGCAAATAAAATTCTCCTCTGCCATTTATTTTTAAAATTCCCGGAAAAACCTTATATAAGATTTAAAAATATGTTATTAAAAAATAGGTAATGATAAGTAACAGCTCCCATTTTTACTGCTTTTCTCATTTCTATCTCACCTCCAACGTTAAGAGGAGAGATCATAAAAACAGTTATAGTGAAGGTTTGACTCAGGGGAGAGTGGGTTGTTCATAATTTCATGTCATGTAATGATACCAAAGGAGGTATTTATACTTGATAAGCATTTATAAACAAAGCCAGTATCCTGTTACAAGATATTTAGAAAAAGATAATCCC
The DNA here is from genome assembly GCF_002288905.1 of Enhydra lutris kenyoni. Lineage (NCBI taxonomy): Eukaryota > Metazoa > Chordata > Mammalia > Carnivora > Mustelidae > Enhydra > Enhydra lutris. The sequence continues at coordinate 35,414,114 of NW_019154096.1, read as the reverse complement.
TTGGAAATTGTAACAAAAATGTACATTCCCAAATTTCAATTATTGTGAGAAATAGACTATGAGAGGGCAAAACGGACCACTTCAAGGACAAAGTTGAAGAAGGTATGAAATAATGTAGAGATCTAAGAGGAAAACTGACTGTTTTAAACTGGACATGATTTCTTCAGGAATGGATCTTGGCTTGAATTGGAGTTCGGGCTGTGGGTGGTTCTCCCAGGAAGTCCACCTTCCCTCCCGGGCTCCTAGGGAACACTGAGGGGTGACAAGCTGGGGTTGCTCTGAGCCTAGTTCTTACAGCTGCTGAGCAGACAGGCAGGCATTGAGTCTCCAGAACAGCCAGAAGGGTGGCCAGATGGCAGGATTGCCGCTGTGCAGGTTGGGGACCCAGGAAACTGTATCCTTTTGTAGAGCATACTGTGCTTTCTTCTGCTTTATGCAAGTAATTCCATACCTTTCCTTTTCTTATTACCATGAAGAAAATGGCATTATATGTGGACCATTGATTTTTTTCAATGAAATCATTAGTCCGTTCTGATAACCACGCAATCCGAAATTAGGATATAGTACAATCCCAATCAATATCCTAATCAATCTATCTGGAAACCTGAAAAGAAAGATCTCAATTCCATTTGAAGCAAAAATATAAGTCAGAGATATGGCTTCTAGTGTGAAATGACATTTAGCTAGCTGACCATAGATGTACATTTTATTCTAATATTTATGAAACACCAGAGAAAAATAAAAATAAAACATCCCCAAGAGTAAGACCTAATTGCTTGCCTAAAGCTAGCCAGAGTATTGACTCTGTAAGTTGTGAAACTGAGCTGAGGATTGCAATTGTTGTGTCATACTAGTTTTGTGTGGCAAAAAATGCTAGGTTGAAAAATGTAACAAAATCATTTGTTTTCCTTTCTCTGCCCTCATAAGGTATTTATGCCCGGAAACTTAGGGTGATGTGGGAAACAGAGGCAGAAGAAAATCATTAAAATTCCTTACCTACTGACAAGCCCTTGAAACAGACAGAGTGGCTCTCCTCTGGGGACTTAACTGCCCTCACCTTGAGGTTTTGCTGAGGACAATCCTAGCCTGACCGACCCCCTACCCTGACAGGTCCAACCAGGATCCTGTAAGTCTACTTTAACAATTCCTTTAGGAAACTTTATCTCTAAACCTCCAAGATAGTGTCGAGAATCATTCCCAAGAGTATGGCCCACTGATATACATCTAAAGGGTCTCATGAGAAGATTTTTATTACTGGTAATAAATAACCTTTTTCCCAACAATAGCTAGCCCCTCAAGGTCCTGGAGACCTTGCTTCCAAAATTCCTTAGAGACTTACATCATCCCTAATCCCCTTTGTCCTCACCTACCACCGAGTCCACCCCTACTCTGCCTTTAAAAACTCTGACTGTAATCTGGTTCAGGGTCCAAGTCCCTACTCCGCTGTGTCAGGTATACTTGGGCCCAAGCTTAAGCTTATTAAATAAACCCTCGTGTGATTGCATTGGTGTTGGCTCCTTGGTGGTCTCTCAGACACAAAAACTCGGGTACAACAAGGGCTTGTACCACCTAGAAAATGGTACAGTTCTTTCTCTACTTGCATGAGTGACCCAGCTTTAAAGGCTATCAAAACCTCGCCACCTACTCTCACCTCTGAATGAACAGAGTTTGGGTGTTTGTTTGTTTGTTTGTTTTTAAGATATACTTATTTATTTGAGAGAGAGCACACACGTGTGTGAGCTAGGGGAGGGGCAGAGGGACAGGGCATGAAATCCTCAAGTAGACTCCATCCTGAGTGCAGAGCCTGATGAGGGGCTCAAATCCAGGACCCTGGGATCATGACCTAAGCTGAAATCAAGAGTCAGATGCTTAACTGACTGAGCCACCCAGGCACTGCTCTGACTGAAGTTTTTGTATGAAAAACTGAATATACAGTAGTGATATCAACTAAGGTATGGTATATGAGGGAAAGGAAATTTGGTAGGAGAGGAGGGGAGAAAGGCAAAGACGATGAGATTGTTTTGGGATATATTGATTTTAAGGTGTTTATATGGATTTCAAAGATGATACACAGTAAGATTTGTACACTTGTTTCTTGATTACAGGAAGGAGGCATGAAACCCACATTTTCTGTAACATTGTATTTCTACTTACATCAATCCACTATATTATTGATTCTATCCATGACTCTACTGAGATCCATTTGGTAAAGATTATCAATTAGTTCCTATTGATTAAATTCAATGACTGCTTCTCAAATTTTATCTTAATGCCTCTTTTGCATTTGAAAATGTTGAGGTATCCCTCCTTTATGAAATACAAGATACTTCTGGCTTTCATTATTTCCTATTCTATATTAAGGCTTACTCTGTGTGTATAATGCATATATGTACATGTATGTATATATGTACATATGTGTATATGTATCTATTTCCTTTCCAACCTCAATAGTAGTTATCTTTCCTGATAATTAAATTCAGAATTTTCTAAAATTATCTTTTAGATAATATTGTCTTTTGCTATCTAGATGGTTTTCCCAGCCTAATTTTATCCATCCTCATGTCCTTATCTAAGTTTTATAATCTGGTACTGTTCCAATCTTTATCTCCTTTAATTTAATCGATATTTTCCCAGTGTCAGGAGCATTTTCCTTAACATTCTTATTCTTTTGATTGCAAAAGCTCTTTGGTTTATCCTGTTTTAGGACTTGATGTAACTTTGGTCAAATATAGATGGAGTCCCTGTTTTTGTCTTTCAGTTCCCAAATAATGAGGTATCAGAAAAGTTTCCTGCTATTATTCCTTTTCTAGCAATGGGGCAAGTGACACAAACTTCCTCTACAAACACATTGAAAACTTTGCAAATGAATACATAGTCGGATTAAAAACATAGCTAAATTCCCAATAGAATGAAAAACTCCAAGGGTAAAAAGCCAAGAAGACAGAAAACCAGAGCAGTATAGGAATAGGCAACACATCTGGCAGTGTGGGGCTGGGGGGGGCTGTTGCCAATCTCACTAACAAAGGAGCTGGGATTCTAACAGTCTCATGTGGTCAGGAGAGACCTTTTATAAAGAGAAGAGTTGGAATCAAGCTTATCTAAGGCATTACTAGCCAATTATGAAAAATGTAGGTTGTTTGTGGTGGATATCATAATTGCTTGGGGTTTAGGGTATACAGGGTAGAGAGGAAGGGGAGCCTGTGCTTTTCACAATGCACCATGTCTACTTTTCCACTCTGGATCAGAACATCTTGCATTTCTTCTCTGTGCTGTAGTAAGAGCTAACATTTAAGTACTCACTGTGTCAGGTACTGTTCTAAGAACTACACATGCACCAGACCATTGACATTTGCCTTAATGATCTGAGGAAGGCACCATTATTACTTCCACCTTATACATGATGAGTCAGAGGGGCACAAAATGAAGTCATTTGGCCAAAGCCATGTATGTAAGAAGATATAAATCAAGCATTCAAATCAGGGCAGTATGAGTCCGGATTTTTTTTTCTTCAGTCTGTCATTATGAGATATTTTACTTAGAAAAGCTGAAGGAATCCTACAATGAACATCCATATACCCATACCGAGTTGTTTTGTATAATTCTGCTGAATAACTTGAAAATAAGTTTCAGCCATAATGACATTTCACCTCTGAATATGAGAGTTTGCTCCTGCCTGTACTGATGATGCCACAATCATATCTAAGAAAATTAAGGCTGTATCGCATAACCAATATTCTGTCCATATCCAAAATTTCCCAATTGCTTTTAAAAATATATTTTTATAGCTGTGTTTTTTCTTTTCAAGAGTCAATGAAGGTTTACATATTATGTTGGATCCTATGTCTCCTTGGACTTTTTTTAAATAGAAAAATTTCCCATCTTTTTTCTTTTCTCACAGTATTGACTTTTAGAAGCAGTCATGCCAGTTGTTTTATTGAATTTCCCACATTCCGGATTTGTCTCATTTTCTCATGGTGTCGTGTAAATGGGTCTTCTATAAAGCCTGGGTTTTATCTATGTCACTTTTCCTCTCCTTTAAGCTCTGGGAATCGAGTCATTTACCAAGGAAACATTTGTTTTTAAAAAGGTGTTGCTTCTTTATCCTTAAATGGAACGGGTAACACCTTAAAATGTAAGATTGTCTTTGGTATTCTGTCATAATGACTGGCACCAGGGCCTGATTTTGTTGAGTATGTTAGGAATGCGTTGGCTTCTTCTCCAGTGACCATCCTGGCAGCAGAGTTCTGATATGCATACTTAAAATAACATCAGAGTACCTACTGTTCACATGGTTACGTGTGTGAACATGGCTCAACCTGTAAGAGTCTCTTTCTATATGGGCATGTGTGTGTGTGTGCATGTGCATACATGTGCACACACTAATCAGCTCTTCACAAAATCCATATGTTATAGATATTATTATCCATCTTAGAAATAAAAGTAGTTATATAGGTATTCAAAGCCATTATTTAAAAGAGATTTGCCTAATTCTAAATCCTATAGTATTTCCACAATACAAAATAGGAAAGAGGTTTCAGCTCTCATGCCAATGTTGATTAACTATTAGTGGCTGAATAGAATACAGTTTTGAGGAGGATTCTGAGGCCACACTTCATCCTGGGGAGAAAAGAGTGTCATGGAAATTCCTCAGTGTCTGCTGTGAGCCCCAGGGAGGATAGGGGCTAATACATTTGAAAAATATTTGACACAACACCTGATCCACAATGAGCAAGCAAATTCTAGTGGGCCCCTGTCTGGGGACACCATTTCTTTCTTTCTGCAAAGCCAGTCATGGTCCTCCAAGCTTTTATCATGCAAAGTATCCGTGTGTTGAGGTACTGACTCTTCCAGGGCACATACACCTTCGGGGGTGCTGGTGAGTGGGGGAAAGCAGTGCAGCTCATAATAGCTCCTCAACGTAGACAAGAGACAGCTGTTTACACCTGACTAGAAATAAGTGTATGTAAAGGGTCCCATAACATGTCCTCTAACAGATTCTACAGAAGAGAGCAATGAATATAAAGCCACTCCATGGGTCATTTAGGTGAAATCCACAATCTTGTAAGTGAGAAGTGCTGATTAGATGCTTTCTGTTGAATTCTTCTTAGAAAGCTTCAGATCCATGGAAAGTGTGGAAAGAAAAGCAACTTCGTAGGTTGCCTTTCCAGGCTTCATTTACCCCATTGTACTGAAAGCATTATGACATGGTAGAGACATTGCCTTGGAAACAAGTGGTAATTAGGAATGGAGGCAGATGATTTGATTGCATTATTAAGTCTGAAGTAATTAGAGACATAATTTTATTCCCTGTAATATGGTTATTAAGTTAGAAGTCACCAACAGAGCCAAGGGTGGAAGGATGTAGTTAATGCTGAAAATTTACTCTCCATCCTCTATCAAACTCTGTTGCTCTCTGCCATTTCCCAACCCAAAGCATTATTTCAGCCCTGAAGATATCATGAAAGCTTATACTCAGGTATCACTTTACATTTTTAAAAATAGTGTTCCACCAATTACCTAACCTGAACTCAGTACTCTAACGCAGTGAGTCAGTGAAGCGTATCCCTTACTGATACCACATTTCTTTTTCTTTTCTTTCTTTATTTCTTTTTTTTAATTTGACAGACAGATCACAAGTAGGCAGAGAGGCAGGCAGAGAGAGAGAGAGAGAGAGAGAGGGAGGGAAGCAGGCTCCCTGATGGGAAGCCCGATGCGGGGCTCGATCTCAGGACCCTGAGATCATGACCTGAGCTGAAGGCAGAGGCCTTAACCCACTGAGCCACTCAGGCACCCCTGATACCACATTTCAATTGGTACTTACTGAAGTTAAATAATTGGGCCATTATTACTGAATTTGAGGAAATAGAACAGGGTCTCCTCTGTTTTTTCTTCCACGTTATGATGAGTATAGACATCAGTGTGAAAAATAACACATTATAAAGAAATGTTGGGCAACCCAATAGCATATATGGATATATAATCCAAAGGCTTTTGTCCTTTTCACTTGTTTCATACATCCACACTCATCCCCACAACCACAAAATAGAAGTACTCTTTCATTATGGCGGGTCTTAGGGACCCAAGCATATTTTATCTCATTAATGCCCCTATCATCTACTAAACCTATTGGTGTATGGGCACCCTTCCATTACCAAAATGACTTTGAAAACAAATAAATGTACTCTTTATATTTTAAGGTTTTTTTGTCTCCAGTTAAAGGAGAAATTTTTAAACTATATGTAGAATCACTTGAAGAACTTGTAAAGACAACAGATTCCTAGAATCTGCCCCCAGAGAATGAGACTATGTTGGTCTTCATTTGGGACTCAGAAATATACATATTTTACAAGTACCGTGGAAAGATTTAATTCAAGTTATTTTCAGAACTGAGAAATACTGCAATTAGAAGGGTAACAGAAATAGCATAAGGGGAAAGTTACAAATGCCCTTAATCTTTCAAAGTCTTGTAGCTAGTATCCTCCATCTATGTTCCTATCTCTTTTATAAGTTTCTCCTTTCCAACCATATTCCTAAGAGACCTCTTTAACCTCTGCAATCTGATACCACCTTAGGAAAGATCATATGGATGTGGCTAGTGGCCACCATATTGGACAGAGCATCTCTAGAATCTCAGGACATGCTTGTCCATATACTACAGGACTTTTATCCTTTACTGGATAACCCTCTCTGAGATGTTATAGCTCAAATGGGTACTTCAGAACAAGTCAGAAGTTCATTTCTTTCTTCTATTGCTGACTGATATTGGAGCTTTAGTTCAGTATCTCCGTCTGTAATATGATATTAGAAACTTTATTTGCCAGAGATTTTCAGAGGATCATTTGAGATAAGACGTTTTCTTTTTTAAATAGGTTTCATTTTTAAAGCAGTTTTAGGTTTAAAGAAAAATTGAGCAGGCAATACAGAGTTTCCATATACTCTTGCCCAGTTACCACCCTTCCCCAGTTTTCTCTATTAATAACTGCATCTCCATTGGTGTGGTACATTGGTTAAAACTAATGAACCAATAATAATACATTTTTACTAACTGAAATCCATACTTTACATTAAATTTCATTTTTTTGTGTTGTATATTTCTTTTGGTTTTGACAAATACATAATGTGACTCACTCACTAGTACAGTATCTTACCTAAGTTTCACTGCCCTAAAAATCCTCTGTGCTCTACCTTTTCATCCCTCTTCTCTACCTAACCCCTAGCAACCACTGATCTTTTTATTGTCTCTATAGTTTTGCCTTTTCCAGAATGTCTTATAGTTAGAATTATATAACATGCAACCTTTATAGGCTAATTTCTTTCATTTAGCAATAGACATTTAAGATTCTCTGTCTTTTCATGGCTAGATAGCTCATTTATTTTTATTACTGAAAAATATTCTATTGTCTGGGTGTACCGCAGTTTATGATTTCAGCTAGTGAAGGACATCTTTGTTACTTCCAGTTCTTGACAGTTATGAAGAAAAGTACTATAAATATGCATGTACAGGTTTTTACGTACACGTAAGTTTTCAACTCATATGGGCAAAAATATCTCAGAGCATGTTTGCTAGATTATATAATAAGCACATGTTTAGCTTTGTAAAGATTGCCAAAATGTTGCATTCCCGTTAGCAATGAATTGCAGTTTCAGTTGCTCCACACCCTTACCAACATTTGGTGTTGTCAGCGTTTTAATTTAACCCCCTAACTGGTATATAGTAGTATCACGTTGTTTTAATTTGCAATTCCATAAAGACATAGTATATGCTCATTTTTTTTAATCAGTATATCTTCTTGGGTGAGGTATCTAGATCTTTTACCTATTTTTAATTGGGTTATTTATATTCTTATTTGTTGAGTTTGGAAAAGTTTTTTTTTTTTTTATCAGATATGTATTTTGCAAATATTTTCTCCCACTCTTTGGCTTCTCTTTTGTGTCTCTTAGGTGTGTCTTCCACAGAGCAGAATTTTTAAATTTTAATGAGATCCAACTTATCAATTTTCTCTTTTATGGATCATGCTTTTGGTGTTGTATTTAAAAACTCATTGCTAAACACAAATTTGCCTAGATATACTCCTATGTTATTTTCTAGAAGTTTTGTGTATTAGGTCTGATTCATTTGGAGTTAATTTTTGTAAATGCTGTAAGGTCTGTTTTTGCATATGGATAGCCAGTTGTTTTAGTACCATTTGTTGAAAATATTTTCCTTTCCTCCATTGAATTGCCTTTGCTCCTTTGTCAAAGATCAGTTGATTGTATTTCTGTGGGTCTATTTCTAGGCTCTATATTCTGTTGCATTGATCTATTTGCCTGTTCTTTCACCAGTATCACACTGTCTTGATTACTGTAGCTTTACAGGAAGTCTTGAAACCGAACAATGAATGTCAGTCCTCTGACTTGGTTCTTCTTCAGTATTGTATTGGCCGTTCTTGGTCTTTTGACTTTCCATATAAAATTTAGAATTAATTAAAGAATTAAATAAATTTCGTGGATTTTGATTAGGATTTTCTCACACTTTAGATCAAGTTGGAAAGAAATGACATTTTAACAGTATTGAGTCTTTCTGTCCCTGAACATGGAAGATCTCTCCATTTATTTAGATCTTCTCTGATTTATTTATTCAGAGTATTGTTGTTTTCTTCATATAGATCTTGTACATATTTTGTTAGACTTATACCCAAGTTTTTAATTTTTGGTAGTAATGTAAATGGTATTAGGTTTCTAATTTTAAATTCCAGTTGTTCATTGCTGGTACATAGAAAAGCAATTGTCTTCTGTATATTAATATACATCCTAAAAATTACTAAAACTACTGTATTACTATAATCATCTATTAATTTCAGAAGTATTTTTCTTCATGTAATCTGTGAAAAAGAAGATTTTATTTCTTACTTCCCAATCTGTATGCTCTTAATTTCCTTTTCTTATAGTACTAGTATATTTCAGTATAATATCAAATAGCACTGGTGAGAGACTACATCCCTGCTTATTCCTGATCTTAGGGTTATAGCAACTACTTTCTCACAACTATATGTATTACCTATAGGTTTTTTGTGGATGTTATGCTTTAGAGGAACTCTTCTTCTATTCCTAGTTTGCTGAGAGTTTTTATCATGAGTGAGCTTTGGAATTTGGATAAATGCTTTTTCTTCATTTATCTACATAATCATGTTTTCCTTTTCTTATTTAGCTTGTTGGTATGGTGGATTGCATAAATTGATTTCCAAATGTTAGTTAGGGCATATTTTAAATGTAGTTTCACAGATCAGTGTAACATTTGAAGACCAGGAATTGTTACGTCCATTCCCTTGACCAAAAGAGTTATGGGATACAAGGAGTAATGGGAAGGATAGTTAGGAGGGAGAGAAACTCAGAGGAAAGTAAGCTGTTGCTCTTGTTGATTTCTGCTTCAGGAATGTTTTTTTGCTGTATGCAGAACAAAGATAAGCTTGTTTTAAATACACCAACATAGTATCTTTAGTTATCTAATGTCCCTTGAGAAAGAGAAGAAAGTCTTCATGTTATCTTATTCAGTGTATTAGACTTTTGTCCTCCTCTTCTTCAGAATCAGAATTTCAAGACTGGTTACCGAATTTTAGAATTTTAGATTTTACAAACGAGTAAAACTTAAGGCTTCCAATCTTTCAAACAAAAATATTGCCAATTGAGGTTTTTACCTTGAAGGTTTTAGGACAAATTATGAAGGGCAACTAAGGATACTAGGAGAAGAAACCACAGCTTTTGCTCTGTCTACTACTTTAGAAAGGAGAGCCCCCAGTGCTCAAGTAGATCACCTTTATACTGTATACTCCAAACTAGTGGTGCTTATGCAGGTCACATTCAAAATTAAGGGAGATCTTGCCTAAGAAAAGACAATTTGGTTATGTATTGTATCTGTGATCTCACAAACATGCTTTAAATTGTGCTTCGAACTATGAGATATATAATGGGTAGGAAGTTAAGATTGCCATCTTCATAGAGTTGGTAGCCTATTTGAGGAGACAGAATTAAATGAGAACTATCCAGGCAGGAGGCAAACTTTGTACCTTTGAGTGCCAACCCAAGCATTACAGAAAATATTTTAAGGAGTCAGGAGTGTGAAACCAGAGTGGGATGAAGAAGACAAGGAAAACTGAGAAATGGGGATTTGATTTGGGCTTGATGGAAGCATAGGGTTTTGGGTGGAAAATGTGGCCCAAAAACACAGGAAGAAAAAAAAACAACAACATAAAGATGGATTGTGACTGCCCTATGCTTCTTTTAAAGCATCTCTCCTCCCATCTAGTAGTTTTATTCCTTCATAGCTCACAAACCTGACTGTGTCACTCTCTTATTTTTTTCTTTTCTTTTCTTTTTTCTTTTTCTTCTTCTTTTTTTAAAGATTGTTTTCACTTACCAAGCTTCTGATTGCTACTTCTCATTTTTTCCTACATATTACCACCTAGCTTACCAGCTTCCTCTTAGCCCTAACCTTTATCCTCATTCTGGGTGATTTCAACTTATATTTGCACAGTCATTCTGGAAACCTGGAACTTTGTTGCAAATGGTCAACAATATCCTCTTCCTGCCCATCTCAGCCACCAATTCCATGATCACAATTTCTAAGCGATAATCTCATCCCACAAACTCCTGCCTTCCAGTTTCCGTGCTGCAGTATCCTGCATGAAATTCCTCTTTAACTTCATAGCAACCCCTCCCTTCATGGCTCTGCTTTCCACAGGATGGCTCTTGGGTTCACTCACACAGTTTGTATCCCATGGCTCATCCTCATGATCATAGTCTTACAAATCCTTGGCTAGCTTCCATCTTCCTTGTGCTTGCATTAGAGCAGCTTAACTTGGCTGAAGAGAAACAGAAAACAAAAGGGAATCCCAATCACCCAAAATTTATAATTATGATGGCCTTGGTACGCTTACAAAAATGTTCGGAAATGTCAAACCAGACCCTACTTAGGGCTTACGACAAGTTTGCCCCTTATACTCTCTTATACTATATAGTGCCCATAGACCTTGGGTCTTAATATCTGAAGCTATAAATCCAACTAAAAAAACTGCTAAATGAGGGGCACCAGGGTGGCTCAGGGGGTTAAGCCTCTGTCTTTGGCTCAGGTCATGATCTCAGGGTCCTGGGATCGAGCCCTGCATCAGGCTCTCTGCTCAGCAGGGAGCCTGCTTCCCCCTCTCTCTCTGCCTGCCTACTTGGGATCTCACTCTCTGTCAAATAAATCAATAAAATCTAAAAAAAAAAAAAAATTAAAAAACTGCTAAATGAAATATGATCTCTCCTTCTATCTTGACAAATACACCTTCATAATGACCTGGGAGGCCAGATTTCAACTGGACTCCTCAGAATTCTGTGGGAGCTAGCAAATGGAGAAATAAAGTCACTGTTTTTGCCCCTTTCTCTTCTCAGTACCAGTTCTCTCTTGTGTTGACAGGGTCTGGAGTATGTAGACAATGTAGTGAGCATGTCCATTTACCTTGCTCATAGCAATAGCCCCTCAGCCTTCCTAGGGCCTCAAGGTACATGTGGTCATAGCCTGATCTCATCACAGGTGGACAGATATGGGGAAGAGGATCAAATAGGACACTGAAGTAGTCTTAGGCCATTTGGACAGAGGATTCTGGGTAGCCGGGCTAGTTTAGAGAGTCAGTGTTGGCTTTGGGTTGCACATCCCTTTAAAACCATGGCTAAGGAATGTGGTTGCCCAGAAAGGAGCCAAAGTGGGGGACTCCTAAAATATGAGGTACAGGGTTAAAGCCCTTTCTGCCAGGTCATAAGTGCAGTATTGGCTCAGGAAAGCTCAAGGAAAAGCCTCATCATGTAGGCACCATGAGCTGGGCTGGAGGGAAAGCCCCGTCATTAAAAGATTACTGATTGTTAATACCATCTATTACAGTAACACAGCATGAAGCCTGATACTCAAGCCCAGTTTTCATTCAGAGAAGAGAGAAGATTTAAAAAATTTAAGATTCCCAGGAGCTTCTGCAAAAGATAGGGACACAAAAAGCCATGTTTTGGGACCTCAGTTACACAGTATGAACAAAAGATAAGAGGGCCATTCATTATCAGATCTCTTCAGCCTCTTCTACTCCATAGTGCTTTGTAGCTTTGGTAAGTGAGGGCTCCAGTCTATGCAGGGAAGCACTCAGAGGGAGAGATGGTGGCAGGGGGCCCGCTTGAGCTGCAGACCAATGCTGGTTCCCAGAGGGGAGTGACAGCAACTCCACCAAGACAAACTGTGTCAGAGCGCTTGGGAAACATTCCCAGGGGCCTTCTGGACTATTTCGGGGCAGCTCTAGTTCTTGCAGGGATTTGGACACCCCAGAAAGCAAGTTACATGAGAGAGCAGAAGCCAGGATACTTCTTAACTAGTCTTTAGGTTGTAATGGAGAGGCTCCACAGTCTAACAATTTGACACCAGAGGTTTTTGTTTTGTTTTGGTCTGTTTTGACACCAGAAGTTCTTTTTTTTTTTTTTTTAAAGATTTTATTTATTTGACAGAGACCACAAGCAGGCAGAGAGGCAGGCAGAGAGAGAAGGAAGCAGGCTCCCTGCTGAGCAGAGAGCCTGATGTGGGACTGGATCCCAGGACCCTGGGATCATGACCTGAGCCAAAGGCAGAGGCCTTAACCCACTGAGCCACCCAGATGCCCTGACACCAGAAGTTCTTAAGGATACCCATGTTTGAAAAAGGGCATAATGAAGAAATGAAGTCAGTTGGCTGGAGGAATTGCCACTTAGATAACAATACCAGCCAAGTTTGCTCAGGAAAGAGGAAACTTGAACTAGCATTTTGTGATGTGTATTGTGTGCTAGGCATTTTACATATGAAGCTTAATTGTCTAAAGAATCCAGTGAGATAGGTATTATTCCAATAATACCCAAGGCTCAACCAGGTCAAGAAGTCACCCAAAGATACATGGTAGACAGAGATATAGTCCCTGAGCAATGCTAGTTTCCTCAGCTTTGCTGCTTTCTGTAATTACAGAAGTCCCTTCCCTAAGAGACTCTCCTGGCATCTTGGCAGTGAAGGTTATTTCATAAAGAAATTCTTGCATCCAGTGTAAATAGCAGCACTCTTTTGACCTTGGCTGTCTCATCTGTTTCATAGTTCCAGATATTAAATTACATTTCATTATGTAAATGTCTGAAATAGTATTAGTACTGGGGGGATATTAGAAGCTGCCATAGAAAGGGCCTTGTGTATTAAATTGGCATGTCAGTCTCTAAGAGAATATAATTTTCATGTGGGTCTTTAATAAATAATATTTGAGGGTAAAATGGAATCCAAAGTATACTTTGAGATATAGATAGATAGATATCAGAATACCACTTATATCCCCTTTAGCTATTCTCTCCCCTTCTCTCTTTTGACCAGCTACAATGCTGTACTAGCCTGTCTCTGAATCTCGTATCTAGGCTCTGTCTCTGCTGCTTTTTGAAGCTCCACAGAAGAAAACTCAAAGCTGGCTTTCTTGGCCACTGCCGCAGGACAAAAATCTGGGTGGAAGGTTAGTTACCATTTCTGTTGCTTCAAAGAAGTCTCGTGCTTTAGTGCCATTTGTATAAAAAACGGGCAGCTAATTGAATTGTGGAGTTTGATGCCAGTTTTATGAAGCTATGTAAATCCAGTGCTAGTTTGCTATGGGTGCCACAAATAGACTGACCCCATTATGCCCATGGGTGAGAAGAGACATGGCTATTACACACAGCAACTTGGTCATGAAATCTCTTATTTATGATCACATTCAGGAAGCCATGAACCTTTCCCACTTACTATCATATTTTAATTCGCTGCCATACTTGTGAGCACACATATAAATCAGTGTGTATCTTTAAAAGATAAATCTCACACCAAATCCAGGGCGAACAAGTGCATCCTGTTTTATGGAATCTATGTGACCTGACTGCAGAAAGCATTTTTGATTAATCAGAACTAAGATTTTAATAAAGAAACAGCAGGTGGACTAACCACAAAATTAAAACTCCCAACCGTCTCAGAGTAATAAAGTCATAAATATAAAAGTGCTCAAAATATCTCATTTGCATCTTTGAATAACGTCCCTGTTTAACAAGGGCAGGGCACGGGCTTGACCAGCAGAGGGCGATTTCTTGTATATGTTGATATTTCCTAGTTCAGTCTTGCTGCAGTATCTTTGTCAATCTTTCACTGCATAATAGAGCAGGGCCTGGGTAGTAATTAATTGCCATCTGCAGTATGTTTTTACCAGTGATTTTTACACCCAATTGCTCAATTGCAATATCAAATCAACTTCATTTCAATACAGGCTGGAGAACAAAAAATGTTCCTTTGGTTTCCTAATCAAGGTTGGTCCATTTAAGGATTCTTTTTTTGCAGAACCGAAGTCAATTTATCTGTGACTATGGTATAGCCTCCCTGTTAGCAGTAAAATTTTATGGCTTTTGAACAAGGCAGATGAAGGTTTGAAATCAGGCTCTGCTGCGTAATGGCTGTGTAGCCTTATAGTAGCTTAGTTAATTACCCTAGTTACTTTTTTTTGTATATATAGAAAAACATAAATCATGACAGTATAGTCCAAGATTGTGTTAAAGGTTTAATATCTTAAGAATTTATGAAATAAGTACTTGAAGATTTTTGGCTTACCTGTGTAAATTACACATACACCCAAAGCATAGCCCCCCCCACCCCGGCCAAAATCTGCCTCAGGAATGCTTGAGGACCATAGCCATGCACTGCACTCACTACATCTAGGCAAACAGTAGAGTCATATGCCCATCTGTTCTTTTTTTTTTTTTTTTAGTTTTTTAAGATTTTATTTATTTATTTGACAGACAGAGATCACAAGTAGTCAGAGAGGCAGGCAGAGAGAGAGGGGGAGGCAGGCTCCCTGTTGAGCAGAGAGCCCGATGCGGGGCTCGATCCCAGGACCCTGGGATTATGACCTCAGCCGAAGGCAGAGGCTTTAACCCACTGAGCCCCCCAGGCGCCCCTGCCCATTTGTTCTTTTGGTGATTGTACACATGGCAAAGGGATGATAACAAATACACTTTATAGTTCATGATATGCTTTTACGTGTATTATTTTATTCATTCTCCGTGCCAACTCTTTAGTTGGGCAGGACAGATGTTAGGATCTTCCCTCTACAGTGAGGAAATCAAGCCTCAGAAAGTTAAGCTATTTGCCCAACATCACATGCTAAATACAGAGCTTGAACTTTGTTCGCTCTGATACCTAGTCCAGGGCATTTTCAACACACACCCTGGTACCTCTGAAGAGGAGACATGATGCTCATCTCTCAGTGTCTGTCTCTACATTGTATAACCAAGAGAATTAGGCCAAGTCACCTCCCAGTTCCCTTCTAGCTCTGATATATCAAGAGGTCCTAGGACAATTTCCATGAAAGGGGTGGTTCTAACATCAGCAGAGATTTACCTCTCTACTCGTACTATTTTTAGAAAATGAGGATTTTCAAGACTTAGAAATATCGAAGAAACTTCTTGGAAGGAAGAGAGGTAAAGAAATATATGGTGAGGCCTTATTGGACCCTGAGTCAGTTAATCATTCGACTTAAAAAAAAAAAAAAAGTCAACTGTTTCACTCTTCTCTTTCAAGATTTTAAAATTTTTTAAAAATTTTTATTTTTTTAAATTTTTAATTTTTTATTAACATATGTATTATTAGTCCCAGGGTTACAGGTCTGTGAATCGCCAGGTTTACACACTTCACAGCACTCACCATACCACATACCTTCTTTCAAGATGTTTTTTAAAAATTTATTCATGTGAGACAGAAAGAGAGAGGCAGAGGCAGGGGGATCTCGACATCAGACTCGATCCCAGGACCTTGAGATAATGACCTGAGCCAAAGGCAGAGGCTTAACCCAGTGAGCCACCCAGGTGCCCTGTAGTGGCTACTTTTAATATCCATTTTATACAGTTGAGTAGTTTGTTAAAGGCCTCACCTCCATCTCTCCTGCCCCCCCCCTTTTTTTGGTGGTGGTCTAGGCTACCAATCCTAATTTCCTGGTTATTGCACTAGTCTTTTTACTGGTCTTTTCCTGCCCCTATTTACCAACACATCAGTCTACAAAGCATCTGGACTAATCTTTTAACACATACATTTAATTATGTCATTTTCATGTTTAAATCTTTTGTGAGAATTCCACTGTACTTATGATGCCAGAAAGGCATATCTGGCCTCAGCTGCTTTGTAATGTCAGCTCATGCCTCTTTGTTCTGTTAGGAGGCTTCAACCACATTGAAATTCTCTCTGTAACTTGGCTGGGTCAAGAAGTTTCCCACTCCAGGGTCTTTTCCCATGGGGTTTCCTGGCTGGAATGCTTTTCTTTCTACCCTTGCACTTATTAATACAATGCATACCTGAATGAATGTCATTTCTACACAGAGGCTTTCTTGGGTTATTTAGTCTCAAGTAGACACACTTAATCCTTTTGCTGAATACTCTGCTTTTTCATTACACTTCATACAATTAGTAATTATATCCTTATGAACATGTTTGTTATTATGAGTTTCTTTTAAGAAGGAAAAGATCCATGCCTCTATTTTTCTACTTTATATCCAAAATTTCACAGTTCCTTGAAGAGAATAGAAATGAATTAAATAACAAAGTCAAAGATTCAACTTCGTCATCTTTTCTAAATATCCTATTCCTTTCTCCCCAATTTCTTCCTCCAAAAAATGCAAGACATTTAAACAACCTATTTTTTAGAGGGAAACAAAATTATAGAACAACATGAAGCCATAATT
The DNA here is from genome assembly GCF_002288905.1 of Enhydra lutris kenyoni. Classification (NCBI taxonomy): domain Eukaryota; kingdom Metazoa; phylum Chordata; class Mammalia; order Carnivora; family Mustelidae; genus Enhydra; species Enhydra lutris. The sequence continues at coordinate 35,397,365 of NW_019154096.1, read as the reverse complement.
TAAACAAAACAAAATAAGGAGCAACAAATAAGAGTTGCACAAGAATAATAAAAGAATAAGTAGGAATTATGGGGATGACTCCATTCCTGTTATATAAGATTTTCGCTCTCATTTTGATTTTTCAAATAATACTTACTCACCTGATGTTAGCATTCCAGATATTCTGGATCTAACTAATCAGGAAATTATAGAAAAATTACTGGGGTAAGTGAACTAGCATCCACCCAAGAACTAAAAAGGTACTCAGGGTTGAACCTGAGAAACCACTGGGCCCATCATTTAATTGGGAGGGCCATATGATGTCTATCATAAAATCATAATTATATGAATGAGGTGAATGGTGACTAGTTTACCAGTCCCAGAATAATAAACTAAGAGGAAGTCTTCCCAACCCACCGCTTTGAAACTTGAAAGAATTATACACTACACTGAAGGGAAATAAAGTAACAGGTTTTAAAATAAGATACATTTTAAAGAATTGATATAAATTCATGGATATTAATATTATGGTATCCTAAGGGGAATGTGGTGATTGGATATCTATCATTTAATATCTTAAGTAGATGCCCTAGATCAGAGACATACTTCTCTTTAAACCATATTCATGAGATTAGGGTGACAAGATGGCGGGGAAGTAGGAGGAGGCACCCTTTCAACCTCTACCCTAAAGTGAGCTGATTACCTTCCAAAGAACTCCGATCACCCACAAAATCAGCCTGAGATCAGAATTATACCCGTCTGGATCTCTACAGGAGCAAAAGACGCCAGTGGGCAGGTAAAGCGGAGTGGGAACGTCGGACTGATATCGGAAGATAAACAAAAGGGGGAGGGAGCCATCAGAGGCGACCCATTGGAAAATAATAACCCAATACGAGAGTGCCCTGTGTCTGGGGACCAGCATTAACTTGCAGTCTGGTAAACCATATTCATGTCATAGATTAAACACGTATTTGATGCAATGTGTTAATCTAAAACTTACCAGTGCGCAGTATTTTAGTCCACATTTGGTGCCAAATACTTTTTGTCATTCTACTAGAATTCATTTAAGTAGGGCAGATCTACCATTTATTAGATGACTGCAGGAATAAGTGATCCTCTGGGGGGGGGTATTGCTTCCAATTAATTCTACCCCTTATTGTATCAGAGCTTTCATCCTAAGAAGATGGCTCCCAGTTTGCCCCAGTGACTACCCACTAGACTATTCTTCCAAGGGCTTTGTTCTTATCTTATGTCGTTCATTCGTTTGATTATCAGTAAATATTTACTGAATACATACTGCAAACAGGCTAAGTGCTTGAGAAATTGGGGGGGGGAGCATGATTACATGATTCCTCATCTTGCACGCAAGAGAAAGAAAAATTAATGAGCCATCACTACATAACATGTGAAGTGCTATAAGAGAGATACATGCAAAAAACATAGGATGATTGAAGACGGAAAGTCTCAGAGAAAAGGATATTTGAGTTTAATCTTAAGTATTCATAGGGCAACATTTGGAAGGGGGAAAGAAAACATTTATGGAAGAGAAGAAATGTGCTCGAACATATATGCTTAAGAAATAGAATTCATAGGGTCCCTGGGTAGCTCAGTTGGTTGGGTGTCGAGTTTTGATTTTGGCTCAGATCATGATCTCAGGGTTGAGGGATTGAGCCCTGCATCAGGCTCCATGGTCAGCAGGGAGTCTTCTTGAGATTCTCTCTCTCCCCAGCTCACTCTCTCTCTCTCTCTCAAATAAATAAAACTTTTGAAAAAAAATGGAATTCACTTATAGGGGAAATGCCTGAAGGAAGAGGTAAGCATCAGCTTAAGTAGTCATACTTAGAAGATGAAGAAATTCTGTTCTGAAAGAATAAAGACTGAGGCCATAACAAGAAAAGCCTTTCTTAGATTTTGAGAGGGAGATGGAGGATAGACATAGACTTCTGATTTGTTCAGCTAGATGGTTATGGTGCCATGCTTTGAGACGGGAAGCATGGAAGGAGGATCTGCTGAGCTTAAGAGTGAGAAGGTATATGGTGCTGAGTCCACCTTTGGACATGTTAGTTTTAAATACCTGGGGACCCTTTAGGCAGAGATGTACAACGGGCAGCTTGATACATGGTCATGGAGATGAAGACAAGCTTTGGCCAAAGATAATGGCCTAAATGTCATACAGATGGTAGTGAATGCCATGGCACTGGGGTGGGGAGGTGCTGGAGATGAGGAAGAACATTTTGAGTGGGAAGATGAAGTGATGTTATTTAATCAGAAGTTATAAAATAATGTAATTTTCATAGAGGAAAGTAATTGAATTCCGCTACAATGACGTCAACTTGGCAAATGGGAAAATGTGAGCACATAATGAGCTTTCATTCAGTGAATGAGCATTTACCATTTGCCAGGCACCAAGACACAGGGTATATTTATACAAAAACTATAAAATTAACTTTCTAAGCAAAATTAATTCTCACAGAACTATAAATTGTGTTGCTTTTTAATTCCTGGTTGCTAAAATTTAGGAGAAATAAGCTTCCAGTTCTGATGTAACAACACGAGGGGATATGTAAACAGGTATAGTATTACCTCCTTGGAAAAGCTGATCTGCTGTGGAAGTTTTTGGCTTCTAATGATGGGTGGGGCAGAACGGAAGCATGAGAACACAATAAGACAGACAACTCAAAGACAGGACTCCTGCCACATATCCAGCTGGTTTGAAATATGTATTAATATCTGTCTCAGCATCTTGTCTTCTGAAAGCAATTGAGCCAGAAGCAGAGCAGTAGGCAACCAATGATCTACAAGTAGTCACTATATAGCATTCCCACTAAGTGCAGGTGCCCGCTATTTGGGAATTGGGACCATGAATGGACGTGACTGCAGGAAGTGGGCTACTTCCTTCTCTGTCCACATTTTCTTGATAGATAGAAGTATATTAGCAAAATAAATAGAGGTAAATGGCTAAACAGACACATAAATAAATATGTTTAGGAGCCAAGGAGAAAGGAGGATTGGAATAGACTAATGCCCTCTCTCCCCCTGCTCACTATCTTCTACCCATCTCAGAAGCCATGTGGGATTTTAATACCTAGAGCTCTTCATACCTAAGAATATTCAAAGCTATTGGATTTTTCTTTGGCTATACTAAAAAGTAATTTGAGGAGAGATAAGCTTGGGCAAGCCAGAAGCATTTGATGAATGTAAAAGGAAGGATTTCAGAATTATCTGGCCCAAGAATCATTAAAAACAATTGTCTGTTCATCAGAATAGACCAGGAAGAGCCCTTTACCTTTTGAAAGCTGGAATATAGTATGGAAGTAGAAGATTAGGGATATAACGAAAGACTTTGAATTTCAGTTACTTGAAAAATAATTAAAATTGATTTCTTATATATTTTGCTGAGACTTTAGTCATATTTCTGGGTCTCCTCTTAACCATTTTATGAATTAAGGTGTGTCAGTGACAGAGTCCTACGCTTATTCCCTCAGTAAATATCAAAACCCTTTCATGTCTTTTAATTCTTATTAACTCCATTGACCTTAAGCTATAAAGGACTAACTGACCATTGAGGGATTGAAATTTTTAAGTACAGGCAAAATGAGAAAACGACAACATGGCTTTATGCACACTTGGCTTAGCACTTTAGAGTTAATAGGCAAATAGTTCTACTGTCTGTTTCAATGGCAGAAAAACGAATAAATTTGACATTATTGTCTACCAGATTTCATTAACTATAAACTCTGGGAATTAGGAGACCCATGTTCTCACTCAAGCCTTTTTTTATAACTATCTTCGTGGTCCAGTAAGCTACACCGTTTTGGGGTCTCATTTTTTTCATCTCTGAAATGAGATTAAACTCATTTTCTCAACACATTCTGTGAGTCTGTGAAACCATGTGGGATTCAAGAGGACCTAAGCAAACCTGGACAGGAAAGAGTGGTGTCACACTAGGCTTTGGCAGATCCATAACCAGTTGCCACAGAGGATGAGATCTGCAGGGTCCAACAGCTTTTCTGCACCGGGATGCAAAGAGGTTTGAGCTGTAGTTTGAATCTCGGAAGTCAGGAGCTGTGACCTCTTTTCCTGACTCGAGGAAGCACATGCTCTTTTGTCAGCCACTCTCTGTTATCTGTGCCTTGAAACCCGCAGGAGCAAAGACTTCAGTCAGATCCACATGGGTACTTGGTGCCATTGGGCCTTATGTGATTAAGTCTCTACATAACACCGCAGCCGAAATCAAATCAGAAAGCCTGGGCTGCAGTTGTCAGGGCATCCGCTGCCTGTCCCTGTGCTGAGTAAATACTGCGCTTCCAGTGACACCAGACTGGCCAAGATGCTCCTAACTCTTTTCTAGCATGAGGACTCCCAACCAGGAACCATGTCCTGAGAGACTGTGGCAAGCTCCGTTACACACCGTTTCACACACCTGTTTTTGTCTCTGGAAATCTGCAATTACTCTTCCTCCAGGCTCAGACTGATTAGAGCATTCTTCTTTCCCCTCCAGTTGTTACACAGGCGCTTTTAATGTGAATCAGCTCAAATGCAAGACCAGGTCAAATTTTAGCTTTTGCCTCCCCAGTGAGCCTAGTTTAAGTTTAAAAAGGAGCCTTTAAACCTGCTGCATAATGCTATCTCCTTGCCTCTGAGCAAGAAACCAGGAGAGTTAGTAATGATCACAGCAGAGAATTTATTAAGCTGTCCTAATTGAGGGCTGGGGTGAGAGGGAAGTGAGGGCCCCCAATTTGACCTGCTTGGGCCTGGAGACTGGAGTGGGAAGCCAACTAATACTGTAGGAAGCATCTAAGAACTAGAGGCTTAAACATTTTATTTTATCCGCACGGCATCTCTCTAAGATAAGAATTATAATCAGCATTTCACAGATGGCTCAGAGAGGTTAAGTAATTTGCCCAGGGTCACATATCTATGTGTAGAAGCGCCATGAATAGAATGCAGATCTGTCTACCATCCACTGATCTTTTTTTTCCTGTTTCCTAGCCTGCTGGGGAGAAAAACCCAGGCTTAGGGAAGTATAAGGCAACATGAAAAATAATTTGGGGAGGTAGTTTCCTATGGTGGCAAGAAGCTGACAGAAGCCCGATTTCATAGAACGGGAGGCAGGAAGGGCACCTGGGTGGCTCAGTGGGTTTAAAGCCTCTGCCTTCGGCTCAGGTCATGATCTCAGGGTCCTGGGATCGAGCCCTTCATCGGGCTCTCTGCTCAGCAGGGAGCCTGCTTCCCCCTCTCTCTCTGCCTGCCTCTCTGCCTACTTGTGATCTCTGTCTGTCAAATAAATAAAATCTTTAAAGAAAAAAAAAAAAAAGAATGGGAGGCAGGAGCATTGAGAAGGAGCAGAGGGTGAGTCTGAATGAGTTACAGGTAGGGAGGGCAGACTGAGAGAGAAAGCAGCCAGGGATCAGGCTCTGCAGAGAATTAGCTGAGGCCTAAGAGTCTTCACAGAGAAGGAATCAACTTACATTTCTCTTACTAGTAATGAAGACCCTCCAAAGCTAGCCACACTGGTGTTCCAACTGTATTGCTAAGTCTCACATGCCCTGTGTCATAGCCAAGTAGCATGAAAATATGTGCATCTTCCCTGACCTTCACACGCTGGAGCGCCTTTCCCAGGGTCTGGACATCTGTGTCGTCTTACCTGCCCTGCTCCTTCATCAAGGCCCAGACCAACTGTCCGTAGCTTTCTGAGTCCCCAGGGTGAGAAATGAATCTCTTACTATTGAATTCCCTCAGCACATTTATCAAGTCCTAACTGCATGGCAGTTTCTGTGCAAGGCTGATATTCCCTTAGAGATTTTCAGGTCTTTAAAGGTTGAGGCAAGAGACATGGCAGAAGCAGCACATATTTGAAGTGGGAATATGTTCCCCTTCCCCTTCTCAGTGTCCCTCACAGACACAATGCTTAGAAAATATGGGTAAACATATCCATATTATGCTTGCTGTTTCTTTCTTTCCCTTGGTAAAAAAAAAACAAAAAAACACTGGTCATCTACTGTGTACGATTTTATTTACTGAGCACCAACTATGTGGATGGGCCAAGTCATGGAAGGCTTTCCCTGTCATGTTGAGACACTGGGTGCTCCTTTTATTTCAGAGAGATACGAACAGGTATGGCACAGGGAAGTGATAGATCAGACCTGTTTTTAGAGACGTTCTTCTTGAGGGAACCTTAAAGAGAATGGAAGGAGGTGAGCCTGGCAGCAGGGAGAACAGAAGGTTGCTGGCAACATTGCAGGCATGAGATGATAAAGGCTTAAATCAGTCTTTATAATAGAGAAGAAAAGAATAATTGAACTGTGGGTGTGTGTGTTCACAGACCTTTACAGCCCAGATTTCACTACCTGATCATTTACAGCTGATACTTAGTATCTGGCCATTCCTTCATTTCCGCTGCATGGGGTTTGACATTTTTTCTTTGTAGATTTGCTAACATCCTCACCAACACTTATTTTATTTTATTTTTAAATTTTAACTATCCAAGTTAAATGTAGATTGCTCTATATTCTTTCTAAGCTCTCATAAGCAGAAGTGAAAGTTCACTGTGATTTTGATTTACAGTTTTCCAAGGATTATTGAGGTGTAGTCTCATTTCTTATGACTGTTGTCCATCTTTATATCTTCTCTGGATAAACGCTTATTTATACATTGTATGCTCAATGACATGAGTATGCGTGAAATGTTTTTTTTCATGCATTTGTGTTTTAAATCAGGTGGGAAATTAAAAAAGTATATACTTATAAGCAATAGAGTGTTACGGGCTTTTATATCTGTCCATGTATTTACCTTCACTGGATATTTTTATTTCTTCGTACGGCTTCAAGTCTAGCGTGCTTTCAGTTCGATCTGAAGGATCCCCTTTAGGATTTCTTATAGGGCAAGTATAGTGGTAATGAACTCCCTTGCCTTTTTTAAAATTTAGTTTTGTCTAGGTATGTTTTAATTTCTCCTTCATTTTTGGAAGACAGATTTGCCAGTTATACAATTATTTCTTGATTTTTTTTTTTTTTTTTTTAGCACTTAAACTATTTCCTCATACTGCCTTCCATGGCTTCTGATGAGGAGATTGGCTGTTAATTTTACTAAGAATCTCTTATGCTTGGTAAGTTGCTTCTTTTTTTTTTTCCTTGGTGCTTTTAAGATTCTCTTGTTGTCTTTGGTTTTAGCTAGTTCGATTATAATATGTCTTGATATGACTGTCTTTGAGATTATCATATTTGGCATTCATTGAGTTTCTTGGATGTGTAGATCTTTGTATTTCATCACATTTAAGTTGTTTCTGGTCATTATTTTAAATAGTCTAATACTGCATGTGTTGTTCCACCTCCTGGTGTCACATAAGTCCCTTAGGTTCTTTTTTCATTCTTTTTTCTTTCTATTCTTCAGACATAATAATTTCAATTGTCCTGTCCTCAAATTCACTGAATTTTTCTTCTGCCTGCTCCTATCAGTTGCTGAACTCCTTTACTGGATTGTTTTTGATTTTTAAAAAAATTTATTTTATTTTATTTTAGTGATGTTTCTGTGGGGGAATGAGATCTGGAGGCTGCCCACCCTTTGGCTGTTACTATTCCCAATGCTTTTTTCTGAAGTAAGATTTTATTGAGATGAAACATGCTTTCAGAAAAGTGCACAAAGGTTAAGATTAGAGCTTGATGATTTTTCACAAAATGGTACACCTATTTAATAAGCAATCAAAGGTAGAGAATACTGCTTGCTCTCCAGAGTCTCCACTCTACCGACTTTCACCAACTCTCAAGTGTGACAACCCTCTATCTTCCAACAATGTAGATTGCTCTATACTTTTTCTAAGCTCTTGTAAGTGAAATTATATTGTATGTGTTCTTGCATTTTCCATATTTTACTCAACATTATGTTCTAGGGATTCACCCATGAAATTCTGTGTAGTTGTATAAGATTTCATTAATTTTAATTTCTGTATTTTTTTATAGCTTTTCCCTTTCTCTTGTTAAAGGGCATTTGAGTGAGTGTGTGCATTTGTTAACTATTTTCAGGATTTCTGTTATGTGCATTTTTGTACACATCTTTTCCTGGATATATGTGCCTATCCTTAGGAGTAAAATATCTAGGTTATAGGACAGCTTCAGTTTTTCAAACTGGTTATGCTAAGTGACAAGTCCACCAAAAATGGATGAAAGCTGTAATTATAGCACACCTTTGTTAATGTTTCCTAGAGCCTGTGATTTGTTCCTTCTGACCTTTCTAATGTGTGAATTGTGGCTTTCTAGCATTTTATACAGCTATCAGTGAATTATGAGACTTCTGATTCTTCCATATCCCTTGGTATCCTTTTTAATATTAAGTATTGTGGTGGATGTATATTGAATATCATTGTGGCTTGAAGTTGTATTTCCATAATGAATAATAACATTGAAAATGTTTTGTTGTGATTATTGATTACTCATATACCTTTTTGAACTCTCTTTAAATATTTTCTCCATTACCCAATTGAGTTTTTCATATATAAAATATTCAGTTGTATGAGTTATTTGTAAATTCTAGATACCAGTCTTTTGTCAGATACATTTTTGTGAATTTCTTTTCTAGTCTCTGATTCATGTGTTCATTTTCTTAAGGGTCTTTGCATAACCAGAAGTTTTATTTTTTAGTGAACTATAGTTTATCACTTTAATTTTTTTCTGTGTTGACCTAAGAAATATTGGCATGCCTCCAAGTCATGAATGTAGCCTTCTATTTTGTTTTCTAAAATTTCATGAATTTAACTCCTACATTTAGATCTGGTATACATCTTAAATTAATTTTTATGCATATTGTGAGGTAAAGATCAAAGTTTATGTTTTTCATTTGTATCCAAATGTTCTAACACCATTTGTAGAAAAGATTTTCATTTTCTCATTACATTGCTTTGGCATCTTTGTTGAAAATTACTTGAGTGCATAAGTCTATTTTGGGGCTCAGTATAATACTCAATTGTTCTATGTCTATTTTTATGTAACTATCACACCCTTCTGATTAGTGTAGATATGTACTAAAGCTTGAAGTAAGGTAGTGTAAATCTGCTAAATTTGTTCTTTTTCAAAATTACTATTTGATGTCATTTTCAGATCCATATTTTTTAGAATTAGCTAACCAAATGCTACATTAAAAACCTTCTGTGCATATGCTTTGAAATTGCATAAAGCCTATAGATCAATTTTGGAATTATTAATATCTTAACAACATTGAGCTCCAAACAGTATATCTTTTTTATTTAGTTCTTTAATATTTCTTAGTGGTATTTTATCATGTTCAGTGTACTGTAGCTGTGTTTTCACATTTCTTGTGTTAAATACATCTCTAGTTTGGATGACTGATGATATATCAAAAGAATGAAATTTTTAGTTAATTTTCCATTTCTTTACTACCAGTACATAAGCACAGATGTATATTTTTGTACATGAATTTTGTGTATGGTGATATTAAATTCACTATTCAAGTAATTGTTTTGTAAATTTCTTAGATTTCTCTATATAAACAATATTACTTACCAGTAAGGAGAATTTTATATATCTCCATTTTTATGCCTTTATATCAGTTATGTCATCTATATCTTTTCTGGTATTTTATCTAGTTGTTGTAGCAATTAAAAGAAAGGAGTGTTAAAATCTTCAAAAATGACTACAGAATTATCCACTTCTTTTAATTACATCAATTTTTGATTCCTGTACTTTTAAGGATATAATTTTTTGTCTTCTTTTTTAAAATTTTTAATAATTATTTATTTATTCGAGAGGGAGAGAATGACAGAGAGAGAGAGAAAGAACATGAGAGGGGAAAGGTCAGAGGGAGAAGCAGACTCCCCACTGAGCAGGGAACCTGATACAGGACTTGATCCTGGGATTCCAGGACCATGACCTGAGCCAAAGGCAGTCACTTAACCAACTGAACCACCTAGGTGCCTCAATTTTTTGTCTTCTTGAATTGATTTTTCTATGATTATGAAATACCCTCCGTTTTTTTCAAACATTTTGGTTTAAAGTATGTTTTATCTGACATTAATATAGGAGCTCTGGCCTTGTGCTTGCACTTCACATGAGGTCTCTTTTCCTTGTTTACATCCAATCAAACATACTTAAGAAATGTTTGTTGTACCCAAGATATAAGTGAGTCATGCCTTTTTCTGACCAATTTGACCCAATCTCTGTATTTTTTTGTCTTTTTAGTCCAGTAACATTTAAAATAATTACAGATATGATTGGGTTTAGTTTTACCATTTTATTCTTTGATTTCTCTTTGTTGCCACACATTTTTCTCTCCCCATTCACCATTGCCTAATTTCTTTTGAATTATTTAAATATTTTTTAGAGTTCCATTTTAAATTATTTGTTGGCATTTTAGATATGCCTTTTTTGACATTATTTTCCTGATAAGTGACATCAGTGTTAATATAATAAACTTTTAGTTTATTTAGACCTGCTATGGAACCATTTCAAATAAACTGGAGAAACCTTGCAATAATGCATAGCCATTTTTATATCTCCCCAATTTGGATATCCAAGTTCATGAAGCTCATAGGTCATCAAACAAGCTATGATCCAGTTGAGAAGACCTGACATCGTGACAATATTAACTCTATCCATGAACAAGAAATATGTCTCCATTTATTAATTGTTCTTTGATATTGTTCATCAGTTTTGCAGTTTCCTCATAAAGACCTTGCATATATTTGGTTAGATTTATGCCAAAGAATTTCATTTTTTGGATGCTAATTTAAAATGAATTATGTTTTTGATTTTAAACCCCCACTTGTTCATTCCTGGTATATAGGAAGGAAATAGACTTTTCTAAGTTAACTTTTGTATATTAATTTGTATATTAACACTTCAAGTATTTCACTTCATTCTCTTCTTGCTAGTATGGTTTCTGAGAAGTCAGATATAATTCTTTTCCTCTATAGGCAAAGTACTGTATTTTCATCTTATGGCTTATTTCAGGATTTTTTTTTCTCTTTGACTTTCTGTGGTTTCTAAATTATATGCCTAGGTATAATTTTATTGATAATTATCCTGCTTGGTGTTCTCTGAACTTCTTGTATCTATAATTTAGTGTGTGACATTAATTTGCGGGAAAGTCTCAGTCATTATGGTTTCAAATATTTCTTCTTTTCCTTTCTTTCTTTCTTTTCCTTCTGGTATTCCCATTATTGTGTTACATCTTTTGTAGTCTGCAGTCTCACAGTCCTTAGATAGTCATCCTTTTTTTTTTTTTTTTTCTTCCAGTCTTTCTTCTCTTTGCTTTTTGGTTTTCAAACCTAAAAGTATATATCCTCTAGCTCCTCTAGCTCAGAGATTCTTTCCTGAGCCATATCTGGTCTGGTAATAAATCCACCAAAGATATTCTTCATTTCTGTTTATCTCTAGCATTTCTTCTTGGATGCTTTTTTAGTATTTCCATTTCTCTGCTTACATTGCCCATGTGTTCATGCATGCTGTGTATTTTAGCTATTAGAGCCCTTAGTATATTAATCATGGTTGTTTTAAGTTCCAAGTCTGATAATTGTACTCTCCCCTTTTTGTCTGGTCCTGATGTTGGCTTTGTCTCATCAAATCATGTTTTTTGTTGTTGTTGTTTTTGTTTTTGTCTTATAATTGTTTCTTGATAGCTGGACATGATGTATTAGGTGAAAAGGATTATTGTAAATAAACCTTTAGTACTGTGGTAGTGAGGTGTGGGCAAAAGGGAAGTAATTTAAGTCCTATGATTAGGTCTCAATATTTCCGTGAGCCTATATTTCTGGGCTGTTAACATCACAAGTGTTTCTTAGTTTTTTCTCCCCACCTTAGGTGAGACAAGATGGCTAGAGTGGGCTGGAGTTTGGTATTTCCCTTTTCAGTTCATTTCGGCTCTGACGATACTCCAGCCAGTAATGCTCCTGTTCACTAGTTTCCTTTCAGAACAGACCTATTTATGAAGAACAGAGTGCTCTGGTATATTTCAAAATCATTCCTGTTCCCCTCCCCTTCTGGGAGCTGGGTGGGGGTGATTTTTTTCCTCTGATATTTATTGTGGGAATCTGGTCTAGCTTCTAGATGTAATTTTCACAATATTATAGAAATCCCAGTATGAATGGACAACCCTGGAATTTTTAATTCTCCGAGTTGTCCACATTGAGCCTGCAGCTATTTGTCAATTATAATTCAGGATTTTCTCCTTTGGCACTACTGGTTCCCACATCAGCTTCTGCTAATGAGTCTATGTTCAGGTAGGTCTTAAATCCCTGTACTCACCTATCCCTCCAGTTATGGTGGTAGCAGTTTTCCCCATATTCTTGCCTCTTCCAAGGAACCTAGAAGAGTAGTGGATTTTTGTTTAGCTTTTTACTTGTTATGTTGGAGTGTTGTCTTCCAAAGTCCTGCCATGAAGAATTGGAAAAATATTTTAAAAATGGAGAACAGATGAAAGGTTGCCAGGGTTTAGAGACAATGGAGAGACACGTATGTGTAGTTACAAAAGGGTGATGCAACAGATCCTTGTGGTCATAGAAATGCTCAGTATATTGATTATCATTATAGATATATGTCTACACATGTGATAAAATTGTGTAGAATAAATATACAAACAATAGTTTGTTTTTGAGCTAGAGATCCCTATGAGGCAAATTAATAGTTGACAATATGTGACTTTTAAGTATATCTTTTCACTCTAGGAGTTTAAAATTCAATGGTTCATTGTCTACTACAAAGAGTGAAAAGTAATTTTTTTTTTAAAGATTTTTGTTTTATTTATTTGACAGAGATCACAAGTAGGCAAAAAGGCAAACAGAGAGAGAGGAAGGGAAGCAGGCTCCCTGCCGAGCAGAGAGCCCCATGTGGGGCTCGATCCCAGCACCCTGGGATCATGAACTGAGCTGAAGGCAGAGGCACCCAGGCACCCCAGAAAGTAAAAAGTAATTTGACATGCAATTATGACAAGGGTCAAAAGTTGAACTGTATACATCTAAGATTATGATTTAAGTACCACTAATGTCACTAAATAGTTTAGGAATATGCAATTTTTTAATTTATGAAACTATGTCATCTGCAGCCAGCGTACTTTCAGAATGGCTGTGATATATTCATGCTATTTTAAAGTATATAAATATAATATGCTGACATTGTCAGAAATGTTATTCTTTATGCCTTCACTTAATTCTATTTTATACAAATCATCTTAATTATTTTAAATAAAATCTTATATAACAAAGAAGAATAAATATAATTTAAATAACGAAAACATTTACCTAGCATAAAAAGAAGAAGGGAAATAAGATCCATAATGAGAACAAACAATTAATTCTAATGGACTCAGAACTGATCCAAGTGTTAGAATTTGAAGGCAATGGCATTAAGACAATTTTTTATGACTATATATTATATGTTCAAAGAATTAAGTAATGACATAGGAAATAAAACAAAACTGAAATAGAACTTACAGAAATGAGAACTGCAATGTCTTAGATGAGAAATACACTGGATACATAAAAAGCAGAAGGAAGAGCAATGAGGAAAAATGGCAGTAGAAACCGTCTACAGTGAAATACAAGAAAAAGTTTGAAATGAACAGAACATCAATTGAGAGAATCACAGAAGTCCTAATATATGTGATAGGAATCCCTGAAGGAGACCAGGGAATAAGTGGACAGAAAACGATTTTTGAAGAACTAATGGCCAAAATAATTCCAAACATGCTAGTTTTATTATATTTACAATCAGTACTTAAAAACATATTCCATTCTGTTTGGCAAACATTTCCACATTTTAAAAGTATTAGTTCTGTAGTTAAATATACTAATGCTCTCTACCTATCTTTCGCCATTATTTTTTCTTTATTTTCTTTGTTAGCTAAAATACATCTTCCGGTGACTTCTTTAGAAAGGGCTAAAAGTAATATTTCTAGAGTTTTTATACATTCTGAAAATGTTATCTGTTTCCTTTACGATTGAATGACTGTGCGTAGGATACTTGAGTTAGGCTCCTCCTCCTCCCTCTCCCCCTCCCCCTCCTCCTTCTTCTTCTTCTTTCTTCATTTTGTCTTTAGCATTGAATATGGCTGTGGAGAAGCCTGAGGTCAACATTCTTCTTTTGCTTTATCTGTCTGTCCAAAGCTAGATGCAGTAGGACATTTATTTTTATTGACATTCTGTGTCACTTTTCCGTAAGACACAGAATAAATTGTTGTCTCTATAGTAAGATCTTGTTTCTGGAAACTTTTCTTGAATAATATCTTTAAAGGTAGCTTCTATTCTAACATTTTTCTTTAGTTATCCAACTTATACAATTTTTATATCTCCCTAGCCTTTTATTTTCTCATAATCTTTTTCAGAATACTTATTTGTAACCATTTCATTTTGTTGGCCTCTTTAATCCTTTAGGACATCTAGGGAGTATTTAGCAATGTGTAGTCTCCTATTATCACTGACAATTTTGCCTTTATTTTCTGAGATTTGTATTTTCCTCTCCCTTTCTTCCTTAGCTCTTCTATTCACATTTGATCATATTCTAATCTTACAACTTTATTTAAATTCACATGCCTTTGCCTATATCATCATTTTTATCAATTGTTTCATTTCATTTTTAAATTCATAGCAAGATACTTGCTTAAGACTTTCTATGTTATGATGATGATGACGCTGATCTATGGAGAGTGTGCTTCCCATGTCCTTCGGTTTACTCATGTTTTTTATATCATCTTTGTTCTGACAGCTCTTCCTTTTTGATTAAGTATTTCTGAAGTAAGAAATTTGTTTTCTGAAACCATTATTTTCAGAAGAGTTCATTGGAGGAGAAGCCAGTCCTGTGTGTCATTGCTCCTTTTGAATGAACATAATACATGTGGCTACTTTTGGCTTATGTAACCCACTAGCAAATGGAGACAGACAGGAAGTTGAGAACTGGTCATATACTCTTTCCCATTTATCCATTTCTTTTGATACCCTTCCCACAGATGTCAAGAATTTTGGAAGATACTGTTGAGTTGCTATTTCACATTAGCCTTCTTACTTTTGCATGATTTTCCATTAGACAATGAAGGAAAGGCTATCTTCCACATATCCAAATTAGAAGTTCTCAAAGGTAATGTACAAATCTGGGGGGGAAATCCTGTATTCCTGCAAATGCATCTAGACCACAGGTTTTGCAATGGAAAAGCCAATTTTGATACCATCATATTCTGGATTTTCTGAGTATCCTGCCTAAGCTAAGAGAAGGCAGGGGATAAACAGTCCTTTAGCCTCTGGGTAAAAGGAAATGTGATATGAGGTAAACACATTTGTCTACACGTTAAAATAACTTCTCCATGTGGTCTACGATTGCTTCTCCATAAGGAGATGAGCAAGAGAGCTGTAGAAAGCAACCTGCCCTGGTCTGATTGAAGGCAGAAAGAACATCACGTTGGCTGCTGCCATTTAAACATTCACTGACATCACAAGAATGACAACAACAACAAAAATCAGAGAATTAAAATTTGTAGTAAAGTCTCCAGAGAAATGAGGCATTTTTCTTTTCATCTTAGGTTGATCTATATTCTCAAGTTTTCTTTTGGCTGAAATGCAAGGCCGCTTCTGTGACTACAGAGATCCATTTAACAGAACAAATGGATAGCTGAATATATCATACTGAGCAATCAAAATGGAAGGCTTCGCTTGAACACGCATGTAGGTGGGTGGAGGCTGACCATTTGGAATAGTCCTCAAGAGGAACTATGATAGACTCTAAAGAATGTGATGATTGATAAGATATGGATGGGGATGAAAAATTTAAGAATGATGCCTAGATGTCTTGTTTGGACATCTGAGTGGATAGTTATGCCTTTCAGTGAAATCAAAAATACAGAAGCACCAGCAGGTCTGAGAGTATAAAATAATGAGTACAGCTTTGGACAAGCTAAGTTTCAGGCGTCTGAGGGATATCAAGGTGAGGGCCAGTAGGCAGTTGGATATATAGTCTAGTGCTCAGGAGGGAGGTGTGGATTGGGAAAGAGATTTGGAAGTCATCAACATCATGTCAAGGGCTTGTCAAGTGGAAACTCAAGTGAAAGCCCCAAGATTCATTTTATATCCAACAGACCAAATAAAATACCAGGAAATTCCTCGTGCAAGCAGTGCATTTCTCTCTGAGGAACAGCATTCCTATACTAGGAAGGCTTTAATGTTTTAAAACTCACTGCAGTCCTCCTGTGAAGTGCAGCTTTTGAAAAGTGATAATATTATCTCTGTCCCTGTGCCATAAAATCTATATTTAACCTGGAAAAGTCATAATGGAGGTAATAAAAAAATAGTATACAATATTTTAACTTAATGAAACCAGCTTAGGGATTTTATCCTGGACTCTAATTATTGACATAACCTTTAAGGAAAGGAAGTTGTGAGAAAAAGTGGGAAGTAGAAAACTGTTTAAATGTGTGTGTGTGTGTGTGTGTGTGTGTGTGTGTTTATTGTGGTAAATACAAATAACACGCAATCTACCATTTTAACTATTTTGAAGTATGCATTTCATGGAATTAATTATAGTTATAATGTGCAAGCAACGCCTCTATGGAAAGTAACTACTAAATGGGTACAAGGTTGTGTTAGTTTCCATGGCACATATCAAAATGGGCACAGTGTTTCCATTTGGCATGAAAAAAATGTTCTGAAACTAGGTAATGGTACATGTGTCTTAGGCAAAGATTTGTCTTGAAAAAGAGCAAAGTGGAAATGAAGAGGCTTAAGATCTAATCCTATTCCTCCAAGTTTGAGATCTGCCTCCTGTCTATAAGACATCTCTCAAGGCTTAAAATTCACTCTCTGTAAAATGAGATAGTAGTATTGAAAGTATAGGACTATTGTGATGATTAAATCAAACTCTGTGTGTGGGTGTGTGACTTATCACAAAATGGACATTTAATATATGTCCATTTACCTCAACTACTAGTCTCTGCACCTGAAGCCTAAAGTAAAATTGATATATGTTGGACATTATCTATCCTACAGTTGCTCCCAGGCAGTGCCTTCTCCTTAGGATTTGGGCATCACTCCAGGGAAGTGAAAATAGTTGAGTAACAACAAGCAGTCAAGTGAATGGCAAAACCTTACTGTGCTTTAATAGCATAAGTGCAAGCTCATTGGTAACACAGAGTATCATATAAGGAGATATTGAAATGTAGCCAAGAGATTTAAGAGGATCTAAAGGACATTCACAGAATTCAGGGAGAAGTTGCCAAAGAGATATGTGATTTAATTAGTGAGAGATAATGAGGCTATAGTTGAAAAGTCAGCAGCAGGATTCAGGACCATATTGAGGAATTAGGAGAAAGATGAAAGACAGGGAGTGTGGGAGGCAGGAAAGGGGGGGTGGACTTTGATTTCATCAGATTTAGTCATGCTTCATATGATCTTTTTCTAGGGAAAGATGCAAAGTCATGTTTATCCAAAAGCCAGTGACACAAGACAGAGGGATTGGCAAAAGGGTGCCCTGATTTCAGTTTTCAGGAGAAAAAGCTAGAGGAAGGAGGAGTCCTAGAAGCTGGTGGGGTATAACTGTATTTCAAAGAGATTAAAGAGAAAAGAATGTCACCTACTGACCACAACAGGTCCTAATAACTCTGTCAGTACTTAGAACTAAAAGACCTTAGGACTAAAAAACTAGATTTTAAATGAGCTGAAATTCTGACAACTCCCTGCCTCATTGTTTATTCACTCAGTTTTTCACTTGCTCATGCACTTATCTGTTAATCAACAAATAAAAGCTGAGAATAGATTTTATGCAAACTCTTAGGTATGGCAAAAATGTTTGTCAGGTGTTGGGTGATAGGAAAAATAGGAATGGGGAAAGACAAAACTTTAGTGTGAGAGGAAGGGCCTGACACAAATGTAGGCGATTCAAGAATTTGAATCTATTTTCAGATGTCCCTGAATGCGAAGTCAGTAGGCTTCTCGTGCTTCCCCAAGTGTACTGTTTTTACACAGGTGGAACT
Organism: Enhydra lutris kenyoni; assembly: GCF_002288905.1. Lineage (NCBI taxonomy): Eukaryota > Metazoa > Chordata > Mammalia > Carnivora > Mustelidae > Enhydra > Enhydra lutris. The sequence goes on along the minus strand of NW_019154096.1, from coordinate 35,379,428 downwards.
CACTTTAAAATAAGGATCAATTACAAAGCTCGGTTATAAATTCTGTGAAACTTAAATCATATTTCTTCAAAAACACAATGATATGCATGGTAAATAGTTCCAATGTTTTCTCCAAGATACCTCATTAATCCCCAATGTGGCAGGGAATAAAACTACCAGTGGTACCACAGGTAGGCAATGAATCTTCCTGTGATGTCCCAAGGGCTCTGGTTTAGAAATACTGCCTTAATTGGATTGCAGTGAAAGTGAATTTAACTGTGAAAATTCAACTAAACAACATTCAGGGAAAAGTTAGAATGGGATAGGAATAAAGAGAAACATTTTCAATCACAAATGTTAGTCCCATCTGACATTTCACTCCAAGAGATTATGTACAAGTTGAACATGAGCATGACCCTGTGGTGGCCTTCAGTGGGTCTCACTCCCAAGTAGCTATCTTTCGTAATGTAATTATGCTAAAATCTCTGCTAAAAGTGATTCCTGAGTTAAAGGTGCACAGAAGGCTTTTAGAGTTGGGAGTGTGGGGAGACTTTTCTATATGGAAGACCACTGTTCCATCTGGGAGCTGCATTTGTCTATAAGATTTAACTCTTGGAAATTATTGCTTTCTTCTCCAGTGATAAAGAGTTTTCCAATGAGAATATCTCTCTGTTTCTCCCTGACAATTCCCACTTACTTGCGCGATGACCTTAATTTCTGGACTCCCAACTCTGGTCTCTCAGTACAACCATGACCTGTGGCAACTTTCTCCGAGGTTCTGCCTGTAATTCCCTCTCAGCAACAGCCGCCAGGGGGCAGTATTGTCCAATTCTTTCTTCAGTGCTTCCTACTATCATAATGCCCCAATTGGTTTTCAGTACTGCGAGTTTGATATGAGCACTGCATCTATATTGTGAGTTTAATAGACATATGAAGACTGGATGAACCTTGTAACTCCTAATTAAGTAACATCCTTTCCATGAGTAAATGTAGTGTTTCTCAGGAATCAACTCTTCTACCTTGGCGGCAGGATCTACGTGTAAAGGCCTGTAGGTCAAAAGCAGACTCTAGCTTAATAACTGAATCCTTTTTGCTCATAACAAGTGCCGGGAGTCTAGGGATTACAAGCAAAATTATGGAATCAAATCCATCCTTGTTCTGCTCACCACATGGCAGGCCAAGAAGTCAAGAACCAGGATGCTGAGTAGAAAAGTGACTTATTTGTAAAGCCAGCTAATTGAGGACATGGTAGTCTACTGTCCCAAAGGACCATCTCCCCTCAGGATGAAATGTGAGTTTCTTTCATGTTAGCCAAAGGGGGAAGCAGAAGTGGGTTGGAGTCGAAAGGTGACTGACGTTTTTAGACAGTGAGGAAGGTCATGTAACTTTTTTGTCCTTGGTCAGTTAATCTTTGACTATAGAAATCTGGTCATATCATTCCTGCAAATCTTAAACATAGCATAGTAATTTCTCTACATTCTCTTTATCTCTTTAGGCGAGGGCAGTTTCTGGTAAGAAAGTAGTTTTTGCATATCTCAGCTGTAAAGCAAAATTCCTTCAATGATTAACATGCCTGCCAGTGGGGCTGAGCAGAAGTTTCTAAGCTGTCGGTTACCACAGCAAGGGAAATAGAAGCAATGTGGAGTCAGACAGGCTCAGTTTCTCCGTTACAATTACAGCCACTGAAAGTGATGATGGGAGAAAGGTCTTCATGTTGGGCAAAGTATGGTAGGAAAGGCTTTGACCTCTATCAGAAGAAAAATAGTACCCACTGCGAGGCCTGGCACATGGTATATGGTCAATAGGTACTGCATTATAGGGCCATTGGCCAGAGCAAAATAAACCTTGAGGGTGAACAGGCACACATCTTTCTTGATGTGAATTACTATATTTATTTGAATCTAAATTACCTTCTATGGACTACCATCATTTTATGGACTTTCATGAAGGAAGAAAAAGTGTTGTCAACTTTTGACGCATGCTTTCTCATGTAGAAATTTTATTTCAGATGTATTTAGATGTAGAGTTTTAATATGGATCAGGGCGGTCTGTTCTATAACTTTCTGAATACACAGTATCTCTGTTTCACTGCTTGGCCACAGCAGATTATTTTTGAGGACATTTCAAATGGCAACAAAATTCAACACATCTAGTCCTAACAATGCAAATGGTGCATAAGGAAAGCTAGGACGCTATGAACAACTACAGCAGAGCTTACACATATCAAGCCATGGTAGGTGGCATGATATGGCTACAATATGAGTAGTTCTGGCCTGATGCTTGCCTAGTGCATACTGAGACCCTCCATGTACTCCAAGGGATATCAGACTTCAGGAATTTGTACTATATGAAAAAAAAAAAATGCATCTTAGAATTTTTGAAATGGTAAAGATAAAATAGACCAAGCTTTCTGTTTTTATTGGTAGGAACTTATTAAACATAAGGATAGCTTTGCTCCAATCAAATGATGTGCAGATATTCGGAGTATAATTAATTTTGAGGAAATTGATTCTAACATGTTTAATATTTGTCACCATGAGAGGAAAATCATTACTTCAAGGGATTTGTTGTCTGTACCTGGTAACAGATAACCAAGCTTGCTATTAGAGAAAATACAGGGATGTAGTGAAATCTTGAGCACCTAGATGACAAGCTACCTTCTAATAATACTGATGGCTAACACCTGTGTAGATAGAGCGCATGCTATGGGCCAGGCTTTGTCAAGCATTATTGCTACTAAGTATCAGAGCAATTTTAGGAGTTAAGAATCATTGTTAGCACATTTTGTTGATGAGGAATGGAGGTGCAGAAATGCTAAATAATCCACCTGATATTCTGTAGCTAGTAAAGGGAGGAGCAGAATTCAAAATGCAAAGTTTAACTATTTTTCACTCCACAATGCTGTTCCCTGGCAAGTTAGCTTGGGCCAGTAACCTTTCTCTTTACGTGCCAGGTGTTCATAAATTAGGCATTTGTGAGTTGGGAAGTCACTGTGCAACTTTGGCTTTCTATCAGAAGCAATCATGATTCTGCACTGGCTTCACTATGGGACCAGTCAATGCAGGTGTACTTGGTATCAGGTTTGAGAGTGAGTGGTTGCAAAGCACATGTGTTGTTTTGTTTTGTTTTGAGATATATTCTTCCTAGTTTTTAGCTTGTGTGCTTTGACAGGTATTTTTCAATTATAATATTAATAGAGGTAGTTGTTAAAATTTTAATTAGATAAAAATACCCATAGAGTTTCCTTTTCCTATTGCCCACGGCTCCAAAGGAAAATCACAGTTAACACTTTGGTGTGTATCTTCTATGAAGACTTTTACATTCATATATGCATAAATTTTAAGTTTTATAAAAATTACATCAAACTGTTCATATTGTTATGAACTTACCTTTTTACTCACAAATATATTATGAAAACACAAACTCAATTTGCTGTGTTTCAGTTAGAGGGAAATTATTGATTCATGTACTCCAAGGAAGGATTGAGTGATTAAACCACAAGATCAGAATGGTGGAGTTGGGCCTTCGTATCTCCTAGAAGCAGGAGTTAGAGCAATCTTCTCTAATTGCAGATTCTCTGAGATTGTCAGAGAATCTCATTGTTTCTCTCATTTAGAAGCAAATTCTCTCTACAGGATGGGAAATATGGCTACCAATTCTCAAATAGGGCATTAGGGAGAAATTTAAGGAAGGTATCAGTTAAACTTAAAAAAATCTGTGGCATGATTCTGATTGATTAGCTATCTATCTCTGGACCAACCAACTATATGTAAGACTATGCTATTTTGACAATTACATCTATTCAGGTACCCAAGCCGAGAATGTTCAACAGTGGCTTACAGAACAGGATCATTTTGTGATTGTGTGATAATTTTCACCTTGAACCACACAGTTGGGGGCAAGAACTGGTTGTAGTTTCAGAAAGTATTGATACTCTTTCTAGATTTCTTAAAAAAAAAAAAAAAATCACAAGGGAAAAGATCATCTGAACAAAATTCTAAGAATCCACTAAGCAAAGTATAAATGTATAATAGTTAATTTGTCATCTTTTTGTGGATGGAGATTCATCGTAGCTCATATTATTCATCATTACAAATATTTTTCAGTATTACATGTAATGCTGCTATGATTATTCTTACACATATATCTTTGTGTCCTAGACGCATTTCTATAGAATTGTAGAAATGTAATTGCAAGTTAAAAGCACAGGCATGTTTTAATTTGATAGACACTATAAAATCCCAACTGAAAAACGTTTGTACCAATTTCTACTGCCACTGATGGTAAATGATTACGCCCTCTCAAATCCCCTAAAAACAGTTGGATACAATTAACTAGAAGGAAATTAAGTGCTTTCAGAAGTGGATTATAAATTCATCACCTCAAGATTATCATTGAAATTTCTAGCTCTGTTTCCACATTATATGAAAGTTATGTGGCTTTGAGAGTGACTTGACAGAGTGTGATATTAAACTTCAGAAAATTCATGGGCCCTTTTCACCAAGAGAGAAAAAACAATATAATTTCAAGGGGAGGCAGAAAGATGGCTTGGCTTCTTTTGGAGAAAACAGAAGACCGTAAGAAAGGATCCTTTGAAATCTGACTTTAACTATTGAGGATCAGTTCAACCTTTATTTGAGCTTCCATCTGGTCTCTTCCTCAGATGAGCAGTGATTGCCAGTCTTCTACATTAGTAATCACTGCATACCTTGAGGGCAGAGAAAAGTGGAAGTAAAAGATATACCAAAGAGAGCCTCAAACACATTGATGTTATACTTGTATGTTCAGTTCCTTAGATGCCTCAATTATTTCCTTGGCATACACACTATAACATAAGTTTTTCTCAAGATATTTGTACAGTTTATCCAGAGATCTTGTTGTAATGCATATTTCAGTTCAGTAACTTAGGGTTGGGACCACCAGTCTACCCTGCTAACTAACAAGCTTTCAAATGATGTTGAGGATGCTGGTCTTTGGATCACACTGCAACAAGGAACTGGCCTACAGGTTTCAAAAAGGAAACATCTATGCATGATTGTATTATTTTTTTTTTAATTTTATTTTTTATAAACATATAATATATTTTTATCCCCAGGGGTACAGGTCTGTGAATCGCCAGGTTTACACACTTCACAGCACTCACCATAGCACATACCCTTCCCAATGTCCATAATCCCACCCCCCCAACCCCCCTCCCCCCTTCAACCCTCAGTTTGTTTTGTGAGATTAAGAGTCACTTATGGTTTGTCTCCCTCCCAATCCCATCTTGTTTCATTTACTCTTCTCCTACCCCCTTAACCCACCATGTTGCATCTCCTCTCCCTCATATCAGGGAGATCATATGATAGTTGTCTTTCTCTGATTGACTTATTTCGCTAAGCATGATACCCTCTAGTTCCATCCACGTCGTCGCAAATGGCAAGATTTCATTTCTTTTGATGGCTGCATAGTATTCCATTGTGTATATATACCACATCTTCTTTATCCATTCGTCTGTTGATGGACATCTAGGTTCTTTCCATAGTTTGGCTATTGTAGACATTGCTGCTATAAACATTCGGGTGCACATGCCCCTTCGGATCACTACGTTTGTATCTTTAGGGTAAATACCCAGCAATGCAATTGCTGGGTAATAGGGTAGTTCTGTTTTCAACATTTTGAGGAACCTCCATGCTGTTTTCCAGAGTGGTTGCACCAGCTTGCATTCCCACCAACAGCGTAGGAGGGTTCCCCTTTCTCCGCATCCTCACCAGCATCTGTCATTTCCTGACTTGTTCATTTTAGCCATTCTGACTGGTGTGAGGTGGTATCTCACTGTGGTTTTGATTTGTATTTCCCTGATGCCAAGTGATGTGGAGCACTTTTTCATGTGTCTGTTGGCCATGTGGATGTCTTCTTTGCAGAAATGTCTGTTCATGTCCTCTGCCCATTTCTTGAGTGGATTATTTGTTCTTTGGGTGTTGAGTTTGCTAAGTTCTTTATAGATTTTGGACACTAGCCCTTTATCCGATATGTCATTTGCAAATATCTTTTCCCATTCTGTCAGTTGTCTTTTGGTTTTGTTAACTGTTTCCTTTGCTGTGCAAAAGCTTTTGATCTTGATAAAATCCCAATAGTTCATTTTTGCCCTTGCTTCCCTTGCCTTTGGCGATGTTCCTAGGAAGATGTTGCTGAGGCTGAGGTCGAAGAGGTTGCTGCCTGTGTTCTCCTCAAGGATTTTGATGGATTCCTTTCTCACATTGAGATCCTTCATCCATTTTGAGTCTATTTTCGTGTGTGGTGTAAGGAAATGATCCAATTTCATTTTTCTGCATGTGGCTGTCCAATTTTCCCAACACCATTTGTTGAAGAGGCTGTCTTTTTTCCATTGGATATGCTTTCCTGCTTTGTCGAAGATGAGTTGACCATAGAGTTGAGGGTCTATTTCTGGGCTCTCTATTCTGTTCCATTGATCTATGTGTCTGTTTTTGTGCCAGTACCATGCTGTCTTGATGATGACAGCTTTGTAATAGAGCTTGAAGTCCGGAATTGTGATGCCACCGACTTTGGCTTTCTTTTTCAATATTGCTTTGGCTATTCGAGGTCTTTTCTGGTTCCATATAAATTTTTGGATTATTTGTTCCATTTCTTTGAAAAAAATGGATGGTACTTTGATAGGAATTGCATTAAATGTGTAGATTGCTTTAGGTAGCATAGACATTTTCACAATATTTATTCTTCCAATCCAGGAGCATGGAACATTTTTCCATTTCTTTGTGTCTTCCTCAATTTCTTTCATGAGTACTTTATAGTTTTCTGTGTATAGATTCTTAGTCTCTTTGGTTAGATTTATTCCTAGGTATCTTATAGTTTTGGGTGCAATTGTAAATGGGATGGACTCCTTAATTTCTCTTTCTTCTGGCTTGTTGTTGGTGTAGAGAAATGCAACTGATTTCTGTGCATTGATTTTATATCCTGACACTTTACTGAATTCCTGTACAAGTTCTAGCAGTTTTGGAGTGGAGTCTTTTGGGTTTTCCACATATAGTATCGTATCATCTGCGAAGAGTGATAGTTTGACTTCTTCTTTGCCAATTTGGATGCCTTTAATTTCCTTTTGTTGTCTGATTGCTGAGGCTAGGACTTCTAGTACTATGTTGAATAGCAGTGGTGATAACGGACATCCCTGCCGTGTTCCTGACCTTAGCGGAAAAGCTTTCAGTTTTTCTCCATTGAGAATGATATTTGCGGTGGGTTTTTCATAGATGGCTTTGATAATATTGAGGTATGTGCCCTCTATCCCTACACTTTGAAGAGTTTTGATCAGGAAGGGATGCTGTACTTTGTCAAATGCTTTTTCAGCATCTATGGAGAGTATCATATGGTTCTTGTTCTTTCTTTTATTAATGTGTTGTATCACATTGATTGATTTGCGGATGTTGAACCAACCTTGCAGCCCTGGAATAAATCCCATTTGGTCGTGGTGAATAATCCTTTTAATGTACTGTTGAATCCTATTGGCTAGTATTTTGGCGAGAATTTTTGCATCTGTGTTCATCAAGGATATTGGTCTGTAGTTCTCTTTTTTGATGGGATCCTTGTTTGGTTTTGGGATCAAGGTGATGCTGGCCTCACAAAATGAGTTTGGAAGTTTTCCTTCCATTTCTATTTTTTGGAACAGTTTCAGGAGAATAGGAATTAGTTCTTCTTTAAATGTTTGGTAGAATTCCCCCGGGAAGCCATCTGGCCCTGGGCTTTTGTTTGTTTGGAGATTTTTGATGACTGTTTCAATCTCCTTACTGGTTATGGGTCTGTTGAGGCTGTTGGTACTGCCTCTTGTTCTTTTTTTTGTGGTGAATTTTTCCGCCTTGTCATTTTGTCCAGATAAGAGTATATGAAGGAGCAAGTAAAATACTATAAGGGTGGCAACAACCCCAGGAAAATATGCTTTAGCCAAATCAGAAGAGATCCCAAATCGTGAGTTGGGAAAAAGGGGAAAAAAAGCGGTTAAAAAAGAAAAAAAAAAAAAAAAAGAATGAAAAGAAACAATTAAAAAAAGAAAACCAATAAAGAAAAAATATAAAAAGGAAAAAATATATATATATATTAGATAAACTAGTAAAAAACGTTAAAAAAGAAAAGGGTAAAAGGTAAAAAAATTTAGCAGAAGAAAAAAAATTGAAAAAGAAAAAAAATTAAATTATCTGCAAGGCTAAAGAATCATGGGGAGAAAGCCATGAGTTCCGTGCTTTGCTTTCTCCTCCTCTGGAATTCCGCTGCTCTCCTTGGTATTGAAACTGCACTTCTTGGTAGGTGAACTTGGTCCTGGCTGGGTTTCTTGTTGATCTTCTAGGGGAGGGGCCTATCGTAGTGATTCTCAAGTGTATTTGCCCCGGGCGGAGTTGCACCGCCCTTACCCGGGCCGGTCTGAGTAATCCGCTCGGGTTTGCTTTCGGGAGCTTTTGTTCCCTGAGCGCTTTCTGTAGAGTTCCAGAGGGCAGGAATGAAGATGGCGGCCTCCGGTCTCCGGCCCAGAGGAGCCGAGAGCCCGGGGCCCCACTCCTCAGTGCGCCCTCAGAGAACAGCGCCCAATTACTCCCGTCACCCTGGCCTCCGGCCGCACTCCGAGCTGACCAAGCCTGTGACTGGTTCAAGGTAACCCCGAGCTGTGAGCTTACTCCTCAGCTCTGTCTCTGTAGCCGGCTTCCCCGTTCTAATACCTGTAAGCTCTGTGACACGCAGACACCCCCGATCCTTCTGTGACCCTGTGGGACCTGAGACCACGCTGACCCCGTGTGGGCTTCACCCCGGTTAAGCCTCTGGAGCGATGTCCCTCAGCGGAACAGACTTTTAAAAAGTCCTGATTTTGTGCTCCGTTGCTCCGCCGCTTGCCTGGGAGCCGGCCCCTCCCCCCGCGGTCTATCGTCCCGTCGCTTTGGATTCACTTCTCCGCCAGTCCTACCTTTCAGAAAGTGGTTGATTTTCTGTTTCTAGAGTTGCTGTTCTTCTTCTCTTTGATCTCCCGTTGGATTTGTAGGTGTTTGCAATCTTTAGATAAGCTATCTAGCTGATCTCCCGCTACCTGAAGTAGTCTCAGCCTGCTACTTCTCCGCCATCTTGACTCCTCCCCATGATTGTATTAATTTTACAGATGAGGATATCAATGCACAGACAACTTTTTTCCTAGAGGCTACACAGGTCTTAATTCTTGAAGCTATGATTGAACCACAGGTCAGCTTGAGGAAAAAAAAAAAATCCAGATTTTTCTTAGCCATGGCTGAACACCCAAGTCAAATTTTAGAGCCTGGGAGTTTGGAATGAAGGAGGCAGTTTAAGAAAAATCTCAGATAATTTACTCTGAAAGAGCTGATGACCTAGTTGGGGAAACCAAAACATTATATATAATGTAATATATTCTGTAATATATGGATATAGGAGAGATAGTTCTGATTTTTAGGGATTTATTTTTTTTAATAGTTATAATTTGGGGTTGCCTGGGTAGTACAGTCAGTAATAAACATCCAACTCTTGGTTTTGGCTCAGGTCATGGTCTTAGGGTTGTGAGATGGAGTCAGACATTTTGGGGTTCATATGTCTGTCTGTCTTCCCTATGTGATAAAATAATCCTTATAAGATAATGAAGCATAGCAATTATCTGTGTTTTGTATTTCTTCATTATAATAATTATCCTGTATGTTTCTTCCTCAACTCTGAACTCTGTCCCAATAATAATAGCAATAAGTAGATTGTTTATGTATTCAATTCAGAATGAATTAAATGGCATCAGAAAGGATGATTTACAGGCCTACCTTTCTCCTTCTTTTTCATCAATTTAAAATTAATGCATTATATTGTTGTTCAAGTTTGAAGTTGTCCAAGAACATTCACACACTCAGACTTATTTTTGTCTATAAGTAGCTCTTGTTCAGTCCCCCATTGTCAAAGACAATTAATATACTTTATTTTCTGAAATTTATTTTTATTTCCTATTCATTTATTTCATTACTAACCATGTTTTAAAACTCTTTATGGACCTGGTCTTCAGTTTGAAGTGGAAATGTAGAAATACATATAAAATGGTCTTTCCTCCAAGGAGCTCACAAACTGGTTGAAGAAACAAAATGGAAACAAGTTAATAGGATGTAATGATGCCTCTGCAGAGACATGGACAAGGCTTGGTGGGGCCATAGAAGTGTGGCTGTTCCCTGGGGTTTGAAGGGAGCCTGCCAGTACCTTATCTTAAAAACATGTAATTATCAATAGCCAAGACATTGAAACAACCCAGGTGTCCATTGATAGAATAATGGATAAAGAAAATTTAGTACACACGTGTACATGCACACACACAGTGGACTATTACTCAGTCATAAAAAAAGATGAGATCTTGTCATTTGCCACAATAGGGATCGATCTAGATGATATTATGCTAAGTGACATGTCAGCCAAAGAAAGACAAAGACCATGTGATTTCACTTATATGTGGAATCTAAAAAGCAAAGCAAACAAATTAACAAATAAATGAAAAGCAGAAGCAGACCCACAAATGTGAAGAGACTGTGATTGCTAGAGAGGGAGAAAGTAGTGGGATGGGCAATATGGTGAAGGGGGGTTGGAGGTAACAGGCTTCCAGTCATGGAATAAATAAGTCACAGGGATAAAAAGTACAGTATGGGGAATATAGTCAGTTGTATTATAATAGCATTTTATGGTGACAGATGGTAGCTACAGTTATAGTGAGCATAGTATGACATATACACTTTTTAGATCACTATGTGGTACACCTCAAACTAATATAACGTGTGTCACCTATACTTCAATAAAAACAAATGAAAATGTATGTGATCATGGAATGTACTTCCTGAAAATGTGATCATGGAAAACCTTTTAATGCCCTTAAGACAAATTTGCTCATCTAGCCTACTGAGATCTGGCCATCTCATTTCTCTCTACCCACTTTGCTCTCTGTGCTCTATCCATATCAATCCTTATTCAATCCACTCACAATTCATTGCTTTTGCACTATATATTTCCATTGCCTTAAAAACTTCATCTGTGCCTTACATCCTTCACTTAATTTGTCTAGTTCAATATCTATCTAAAATCTATAGTAACGCCACTTTCTCAAGGAACCCATCTTCATAGTTGGGGGACTAAGGGCATTTCCACAGTCTTTAATCCACCTAAATAAGTCCATTCATCCTCTACAGCAGACACACTTTGCATTCAAACATACAAACAGACCGAAAGTAAAAGGCTGAGAAGAATATATTGTGCAAACAGCAACTGTAAGAGAGATGTAATGACTGTACATATACCGGGTAAAATAGGCTTTAAAACAAAACATCTTACTTGACATAAAAAAAGAACATTTTATAATGATGACAGGGTCAATCCATTAGGAAGATACGATGATAATCATATATTCCCCTAATAACATATTATCAAAATACATGAACAAAAACTGACAGGAACAAAAAGAGAAATAGATCACTCAACAATAATTAGAGACTTCAGCACACCCTCTTGATAATTGATAGAACAACTACATAGATGATCAACAAGGATATAGAAGACTGGAACAGCATTATAAACTAACTAGTCCTCAAAGACACCTGAAGAAAACCCTCCCCTACACCAGAATATGTATTTTTCTCAAGTACACATGAGACATTCTACAGGATAGACTACTATTAGGCCATAAATCTCAATAAATTTAAAATGACAAAATAAGAAATATCTTTTCTATAAAATGAAATTAGAAACTAATAGCAGGAAAATATTTAGGAAGTGCACAAACACACATATTAAACTACATACTTCTATATAATCAACAAGCAAAGGGTGAAGTCAAAAGACAAATCAAAAATAGATTGAGATTAGAGAAAATGAATAGACAGCATGCTAAAATGTATGAGATACAGCTAAATCAGTGCTTATAGGGAAATGTATAGTTGTAAATGTATTAGGAAAGAAGGTATCAAATCAATAATTCTAGGAAAAGAAGACAAACTAAAGCAGAAGGAAGAAAATAATAAAATCAGAGTGGAAATAATAAAAATTGAGAATAAAAAAACAGCAAAGAATATCAATAAAACAAAAAATTAGTTCTTTGAGAAGAGCAACAAAATTGACAAACCTTTATTTAGACTAAGAAAAAAGAACAAACATTCTAATAACCAGAATAAGAAATGAAAGATAGGACACTACCTCTAAATGTACAAAAATGAAAAGTATTATAAACCAAAACTATGAACAGTTATATGCCAATAAATTAGATCCATTAGGGAAATGGACAAATTCCAGAAGGACACAAATAACCATAACTGACTTAAGAAGCAAAAGACATTCAAATAAATCTATAACAACTGAAGAGATTAATTTAGCAATCAAAAGCTGTTAAAAAGCCATTCTTAAAATTTATATGGAATTGTAAGAGACCTAGCATAGTCAAAAGAATTTTGAAAAATAAGTAGAACAACAACTAGAAGCCCTGGGGCCATGTGAAAGCCTTCAGTAGGCACTGCAACATGGTGTTGGAGAATGTGAAGGAGATGTGGACCGAGGTCCATAAGAGTGCCAAGGCAAGGAGTCCAAGCCAGTCAACAAGGACAGCTACATCTCCAAGATGTTCCTAAATGGGAACTCAGTCATTGTTGTCTTACAGGACTGCTCATCATTATCAGAATTCCCTCCCTCATCCTGCAAAGACATGCCCTTTATAATGGGAATAATAAAGATCTGTTTTCTCTTACAAAAAATAAAAAAGAAGAAGAAACTAATATTATTCAGTCATAAAAGCAATAAAGCACTAATACATGCTATGCTACAGTGTGAATGAACCTTGAAAACATTATGTTAAGCAAAAAAAGCCAGACACAAATGACGACATATGATATGATTTCACTCATATGATATGACCAGATCAGGTTAAATGAACAGAAAGAGGAAGTAAATTTGTGGTAGCTTAGGCCTGGTGGGTGTATGTGACATGGGATTTGAGAGGGTTGTGATACCTCAAAGAGTATGAGGTTTATTTTTGAGGTGATAAAGTGCTTTAAAACCAATGTGGTGATGGTTGTAAATATACTAAAAATCATTGAATTATATACTTTAAATATAGGAAGTGTATGGTATATGAATAATATGCCACTAAAGCTGTAAAAAAAAAAGGGGGGACAAATCCACTATTGGTCATCTTCAGCCTTGTAGGTTTACTTCTTGCTATGACCCAAACAGGGGCCATTGTTTTGTTCTCTAAACCCCTATTTAGTCTATGGATGAGCCTCAGAATTATTTGCTATCAAGGTTTGAAGACTTTTTGTTCAAGAAGCTGATTTCTTATGACCTGGGAGATACAGACCAAGGTTAGCTCTTTCCTCCTTCAAATACATCTCATTGGCATGGTGAGAATTTTGTCTGTTTTATTTTTTATTAATTTTTTTTCTCTACCTTATTTTTCTCATTTTTCTTTTATTTTTGTTCTTTTTCTATTTTTCTTTATTTATTTTATATTCCTTTTATCATTTTTTTTGGCATTTCTGGCATTTTTAAAAAAGATTTTATTTATTTATTTGACAGACAGAGATCACAAGTAGGCAGAGAGACAGGCAGAGAGAGAGGCAGAAGCAGGATCCCTGCTGAGCAGAGAGCCCGATGTGAGGCTCGCTCCCAGGACTCTGGGATCATGACCTGAGCCAAAAGCAGAAGCTTTAACCCACTGAGCCACCCAGGCACCCCAAGGCATTTCTGGCATTTTGTTTTGACTTTATTATAAAGATTAGTTTGTCAAGTACTTAGAAATGATTTTCTTATCAAATGGTTTAGACCAAACTTGTCACCAGCTTTCCCAATTTTAAGCCTACCTTGGAACACCTTGAGTGCAAGGCCAACAGTAAGTCCAAGAACTGCAGGGCCTTTCAGCTATCTTTGCTAAGGAGGAGATGCATAGTTGATTGGTTAGTCAACTATAACTAACCAGTTGACTGACCAGTTGGCAACTACCAGTTCTTCATGACAATCTCCAAAGATAACTTGGCCAAGGTGAAGTTTTCCTGGCCTGTTCTGACTGGGAAAGAGGGAGCCATGATAATCAGCTTCCAGAAAATACCCATGAAGTCAGAATCCTTAAAGGCTTTGAATCATCGCAACATAGTTAAAATATTTGAGGTGATCAAGACGAACACTGTTTCATGAAGTATGCTAGTGGAAGAGAGGTTTGATTACCTAGTGATTCATGGCATATGAAAGGGAAAAAGTCCTTGAGCAAATTACATTAGAAAGTGTTTGCTGTGTAGTACTGCTACCAGAAATGAATTGTTTGTAGAGACTTAAAGGCAGAACACCTGCTCTTGGGTGTTGACATGAATATCAAGCGTGTAGACTGACTTCAGCAACAAATTCACCTCTGGCAACAAGCTGGATATCCTCAGTAACAGTTCCTCTTTTGCTGTTGCAGAACTATGCCAAAGTAAATCTTATCATGGGCTAGAACTGGAGGTGTGGAACCTGAGGGTTATCTGATATGCAGTGGTCATCTGATCCCTGCCTTCTGATACACAGAATATCAAGAAGCTGTGAGAACAGGTACTGAGTGAAATATGCCATATTCCCTTCTACTTGTCCATAAAGTATGAAAACCATCTCCAGAAACTTCTTTTTCTCAATCCCAACCAGGACAGGCACTTTTGAGAAAATTATAAAAGATCTATGGATGAACATAGGTCATAAAGATGAACTAAAGCCTATCTGGAGCTCTCTATCACCTGACTATAATGACCCCTAGAGGACTGAGTTGATGGTATTAATGGGTTATATAAAGGATGAGATCAAAGATTCACTGATGGACCAGAAATATGAGGTGATGATCACTTATCTGTTCCTTGTACACAAGATATCTGAGCCAAAGGGCTACATCAGCACTCAAAAGCCTAGCCTTCAGCATTCCTTCCTCATCCCACATGATACAGTACAGCCTCTCTGCCAGCCACACCCGGTAGGGTTTCAGTGATCATGCCAGTTCTGCTATTCCCATCTCTGTGAGTCTGAGAATACTCAGGGTAGCCTGAGAAACTGCAGAGATTGGACTGGTGTATTTCCCCTAGGCACCCTTCCTTTCCCCTGACTCTTCCCTGTTTTGTTTCTGTTTTTTTTTTTGTTTTTCTGTTTTTGTGGGGTTGGGGAGATGGTTCTGTTGAAATCATTTCTCTTCTCTCTCCTTATGTCCTGCTTTTAGCTCCTAATGTCTATTGGGATTTCTTTGAGCTGACTAGAATAAACCATTCTTTCTAATAGACTACACGTTACATAGTAAATGCATTTACATCATGCCGTCTGGTGCAAAAGGGAAGAAGCATATAGGTGTAAAAATCTCAGGGTCAGATGGTTTAAATGGTAATCAGTTAAAATCAGGGGTGGCATGATTTATAGGAAAGCACTTCGTTGTTTCTGCAAAGAAAAATAAATTTTTCTCTGGAATAAATATATGCCAATAATGCTCAACAAAGTGACCTCATGAGCATAAATGTTCTCCAGGCAAACACTATGAAGTGTTAAGATGAGCATATCTAACCTGTTGCAATAAAGCTGTTCAGTGGTAAGAGCCCCTGGATTTCACACCTCTAGGACAGATTAAATATTTTATCTTCAAAGGAACAATAATCAGATAGGGAAAGCAAAGGAATTTACTTTATTTGATATTTGTTTTACTTTCCCTGGCATTTCGATGAGTCATCTTTTGGTGTTCATCTTCATTTCAGCTGCTGTTGTAGCACCAAAATCCTGAGCAATGAGGAAAAAAAGAATGGTTTCATTTAGGAGAAGTAAATATTCCAGTAGCTGTGAACTCAGGATTTAAAAATAATTCTAACTTGCTGAAGGCAAACAGACCTAGCATAGAGTGAAGTGAGAGCAAATGGTAGAAAGACCTGTGTGGGTCCAGTCCCTGAGTATATATGTAGTATGTGGCTGGCCTGTGGCTTGCTTCTTGTTGTCTGCTTCATGCTCCCCCACCCCCAACTTTCTCCAGGACTCATTCACCCACTGCTTTCCCAACTCTGCTTCTATAGACCAAGTGATTCCGTCATTCTTTTCATTTCTCTAATAAATATTTCCTTTGTGGCAACTGAGTACTATGATCATCTGTGAAGATACAATATTTAAAATAATTTATACTAGACAGATGCATTAGCAAATATACTGTACTAAAAACTTTAGGGTTGTAAAACTCTTAGCTTTTGAAACAGAGGATGATATAACTATTTGTGGGTAAAATAAACAATGGGTGAGCAGAAATATGAGCTGCAAATATATATGGAGCCACATTTTAGAAAGACAGAGCTGGCATAAATTCACAGTCTAGAAGGTTCTCTGAGATAAGTAATGACATATTACCATTAATATGCCATTACATATTAATGGGGTATAATGTAGTTATGACCTGTGGCAGAAATGGTGGTAGATTATGAAAGAGGATAAGTTGGGGCTCCTGGGTGGCTCAGTGGGTTAAGCCTCTGCCTTCGGCTCAGGTCATGATCTCAGGGTTCTGGGATCGAGCCCCGCATCGGGCTCTCTGCTCAGCGGTGAGCCTGCTTCCCTCTCTCTCTGCCTGCCTCTCTGCCTACCTGTGATCTCTCTCTCTCTCTCTGTCAAATGAATAAAAATAAAAAAAAAATTAAAAAAAAAGAGGATAAGTTGGTATCAGATTCTGAAGACCCATAAAGAGATTGGTCTTTATCTTGGAGGTGAGTCATCAATGAATATGATCAGAAGAAATGTATATTTTAGTATGATCATTCCATTTTCAGGATAGAGAATATGTATTATCCATTCCAGGTTCTAGATTTACCGACAATATGTAGAAAAAAATTTTTGAGACCTCAGTTTTTGCTAACACATACCAATTATCAAAGTTGTTGCTTTTAAAGAGACACATTTTTAGTTAAATTACTGGTAAGTACAATTTTCCCCACGATTCAGTAGGTTATAGGAAGATGAAGTTATTTCTGCATATTTTAGAATTAAAGCAGGAGGTAATATAGTGAGTATAGAGACTCCAAATATCTGACTCTCTTTTGATCTTCAGTGATAGCCAGTAGACAACGATACTGAACTACAACTAATACCCAATGGAAAATAACTGCTTATAGGAGGCATAATTTAGAATGCCAGTACAATCTCAGTCTTGTCTTTGTTGAACTTTCCCTCCCATAACCCCTCTATATTTGAAACAATAAGGAATATGTCCCCAAAACCTGACTGCAGGTGATTGGACCAATGATGGATATATGACATAAGGATAATTAAGCCATTAGTTGGCTTAAACTGACCTAATACACCTATTCCCTAACTTGGTAAGGTACTCTACCTTGCCAAAAAAAAAACCCAGGATTAGGACAGCCACCTTTGGTATTACCAGGTAGCTTATTAAAAATGTAAAATTTCAGACTCTAATCAAGACCTCCTGAATCAATATGCATTTTACCACGATTCCCAGGTGACTCATATTTGTATTACATTTTAAGAAGTACAACTCCAGACCAGCAGGTCTGACTCATGAAAATTTAAGTTAAGAAACACTGACAATAGGGGAGTTATTATCAGACTAGAAAGAAATACTTATAAACTATAACTGTGTTCATGTTCATAGCCAATTTTATGACTCCTTCTACTAAAAATACCTGGAGCTACACCATGTCTAGACTCTCCCTCTAGTTCCAAGTTTTTAGATTCTTTCTGTAATGTTTCTGTTCTTAAATTTTTTTTTAATAGAAGTCAAGTCTTTCATGTAGGTATTCATAATAACCTTTCCTTATATTGTCACCAATTAGAGATTCTTTATTTCCTATAATAAAAGTTGCCAAAATAAAACACTTCTTAGAGCAACAATCACCAAGAAGTTAACCTGAGCAAATCTCCAGTTCAGTCCAGTAATTCTAGTAAGAGCAACAATTTCTCTTGTGCATAAAATTAGCCACAATTCATTTCCCCCAGCCAGGACTGGTCAGTGAGGAAAAAACAAATCACTCTCACTTAGGACATGCATTAATCTCCGTAGACTAGCAAGATGGTATTCCTCGTACAGAAAAGGGACATTTACTCGTGACCTGAAAGAAAGAAGCCATGTCAAGAGAAATTTGTCCTCCCTTTGTATAGGCAGAATCAGCTATCTTTGCTGATTTTTCTCTAGAGAGAAGAAAGGGTCTAATATAGATAGTACAATTTTAAATTTGGGAGGTTTGGCTTTTTCCCATGACCCTGCCTGGAAAATCTCTTTATTGACAATTCCTCTATCTTTTGTTTTCATAAACTTCTTTAAAGAATCTGCCATTAATATTTTGGTATCTACCAAAATATTATGGTATCTACCATTAATGTTTTGTCTTGACCCATCATTGCAAGATATTTGAACTTGAGCTAGTTATTTAACCTTGCTGCTTCTCCATTTCTTTATCTATAACTGGGGTACATAGATGCCCTGTTATTCTTTCTATTTGATTTTATTCCATAATCAAATCCAATCAGATTATACACACACACACACGCACACATACCTATATATGTATATACATATATGTATATATATATATATATATCTCTCACACTTATGTCAGTAATTATATATTTATACAATTTTCAATGTTAAATAAATGCAAGATATTCCTAAACTTCTCTGTAGTATCCTGGAACTTTTTCAATATTTTTTAGCAGTGGAATTTTTTGGTTAAAGAAAATATTGCATATTAAATAAATAAAAGAGCTGGTGGTCAGTTAAAATAGCTAGGTGGTGATGAAAGTATATGATGTTCCAAGAAATTGACTCTTCAAAAACTATAACTAAATGTGGACTTTTGTGGAAAAGAGTATGAAATCAGATTTCTGCATAACTTGAGACATCATGTATTCATCTCCACAGCTATTTATAGAATGCCTGATCTCTATTATCAGGAACATGTCAGAAGATCTCAGTTTAGTTGGGAGGGAGATTTAAAAAAAAAATAGATGTGATACTATATAGTATTGCTAATTGATTTTTGAATAAGTGCTATTGGGGCACAAAGCTCTTATCAATTATCCCTGCCTAATGATAGTAAGGGAAACTTTATTTGCCTAATGATGGTTGGGGAGAATAGAAGTAAGGTTATATTTAACCTCAACCTTTAAGAATTTATAGGAGATTTTCTGTAATATAAGTAAGCAGAGACTGCTCCAAGCAAGGGGAAACACAGGTAGGTAAAGCCACAGTGGTATGAGTAATTGCCTTCAAAAACAGCAGATAGTCTAAGATTAAAGCTTAGTATATGAGGGAGAGGAAGAAAGTGGTGGAGAAAAGAAAAAAGATAATTCTGAGACCAAGTTGTGAAGAGCTTTGACTTTCATGGTAGCCCTGTTTTTTGGCAATAAATATTTCATAAAGGAAAACAAAAAGGCCAAATTGTTATTTTGGGAAGAAATCTCTGTGGCAAAAAGAGTTTGCTGGTCATCTCCTTTTGCTCCTGAAGATGCAGAAACCATTCCGTCATCCTACTCTCTATTCTCCAGGAACATGACCTGCATAGATTGCATCAAGGTGCTGCCTTGACCTCTAGCTTCCAGTAAGGATCCATCAATGGGAGGTACCAGTAGGAGAGCTGAGGGGTAGAAGAGAGGCGAATGGGCTATTCTTTGCCTTCCAGCTTTCTCCCTGATGGGTCACCACTGGTGAACTCCATCCCTTTTTTTTTTTTTTTTTTTTATTTTTTTAAAGATTTTATTTATTTATTTGACAGAGATCACAAGGAGGCAGAGAGGCAGGCAGAGAGAGAGAGGAGGAAGCAGGCTCCCCGCAGAGCAGAGAGCCCGATGCGGGGCTCGATCCCAGGAGCCTGGGATCATGACCTGAGCCGAAGGCAGAGGCTCTAACCCACTGAGCCACACAGGCGCCCCTCCATCCCTTTTTCAAAGGCAACAGCTCCCACGATGTGGCTTTCTTTAGGTTCAGGTGATTTCTGTTCCTACTTTTCCTTCTCTAACATTTATTTATTTATGTTTTATTTATGTTAGCATGGACTCAAAACATTTTAATTTTATTCACTGGGGTTATAATCTGCTCCTATCACATATTTTCAAGTAAAATTGTCAGTCTTGGCTGTAGAAAGTCCTTCAAGTTGGTTCTAATGTCCTCTTGATGCGTCCCAGCATTCCTTGAACATTCCCGTACTTTGGGGCTCAACACAATATTCTAGGCTCCTCCTGCACATTTAGTGCCCCAGCTCTAGAATCAGTCATTCTCCCTGGAGCTCTGGTTCCTCTTAGTGGCTCTAGGTGGGTTCATTGTGGTTGTGGTGCTACTCCTGGGCCCTCTCAGCAAACAGACCAAGGGAGGGTCTACCAATTTACCTTGGTAACTGCATATCTAATCTAACCCTAAAGGATTCATTCTGGTCTTCTCCTTTCCATATGTTTAATTCCCTTCTTGAAGTATCAGAAATCTGGTTGTCATTATTCTTAGTATATATTTATCTGTTTGTCCAATCCCAGAATATATGGAAATTAGTTTCAGAATTGCTAACTCATATTACTGAGAAAAGGAAACTCCCTCAGGTCTAGGGAATGATGGTAGGTCCCTGTTGTCACTAGCCCTGGGATATTGCACCATTTCTTACTGGTTTCCTTAAACCCTGTGACAACTTTGCTAACAGTCTTTTTATTAGACACTTAAGCCACTAATTGACTCTACCATTTGCTCTCTACTGGGGCCATAACCAATAGAATGTGTTAGAGAGTGGTTGCTTATAAGGGGGTTAGAATATATAGTAAAAGTCAGTCTGCCCTAGCTTTTGTCTGTCTGTAGGCAATGAGAACTTTGTGTCAGCAGCAATGGATTGATCCAGTTCTTAAATTAAACAGGAGCAAAACTGGAGCACCTGGGTGGCTCAGTCCATTGAGTGTCTGCCTTTGGCTCAGGTCGTGATCCCAGGGTCCTTGGATTGGGCCCTGCAACCAGCTCCCTGTTCAGTGGGGAGTCTGCTTCTCCTTCTCCCTCTGCCCCCACATTTGTGTGTGTGCTCTCTCTCTCTCAAATAAGTAAAATCTTAAAAAAAAAAAAAAAAAAAAAAAAACCCAGGAACAAAACTATAGTAAACTAGGCAAGAAGAGCATTATGAGAGGTATGTAGACAGAGATCTAGGAAAAGGCATCTACCATTTACACATTCCAGTCAAATAAATACATAACGTGTTATACCAGCTGGTTATTCCCACTCTGATTAATAACACTCTGTTATTTTGGCTTCTCCACTTGTATCTAATTGGGATCTACCTAGCAATTCCTCCACAGCTACTTCTTCATTGGCAAGACACATGAAGGAACACAGAACATTTCTTCAAAAATCTATGTCATAATGTGGCATAAAGAAATGTTGGGCCAGGGGTGCCTGGGTGGTAGAGGCAGTTGAGTATCTGACTCTTGATTTGGCTAAGGTCATGCTCTCAGACTTTTGAGATCAAGGCCTCCAGGAGGGGCTCCAAGATCAGCAGGAAGTCTGCGTGAGATTCTCTCTCTGTCCCTCTCCTTTTGTCCCTCCTCCCTCCCCACTCTTTCTCACATACATATTCTCTCTCTCTCTAACATAAATCTTTTTTTTTCTTTTTATTAAAATAAATGTTGGGCTGGAAAACCTAGAATTTTCTAATAACTACCTAAATGTGTCCATTTACTTCTGGACAGAAGAGAATCAGAGCTGAGATCCTAAGACTGAGGAAAAAAATAGCTAGATTAATAATTGCAGTTTTTATTGACTATGTGACAGGACTTTTCTTATATTACATTTTGCAATAAATAAAAATAATATATTAATCATGGTACTAAGAGACACGGAGCTCCTGAGCACTACAGCTAAGAATTTAAAGAAGTACAAGTGTTCTTAAGGGAAATACAATTATTTACATTGCTTTTGTGTAAAATTGCTTATACTATTTGGTTCAGAAACAAACTCTTCTCATTAATTTTAAGAAATGATGAGACATGACATACAAGGGTTGTATTAAATCATTTTTATTACATCATTACTTTTAATAATTAAATCTTGAAAACTTGTGAAAATGTTCAACATTGATAGATCTACTAAATGTACTTTGAAGATTTTATACTTTGGTTCAATAAATAATGGTGGACAATTATAACATATTAAAGGAAAAAAGCAAGACATAAAATGGGAAATTCATCTATTAACTCAGATTAAAAATATTAAGAATTATAGACACAATTCATTAGAGTTTGAAAAGTAATATTATAAATGTAAATGAACATAAATTGGTCATTTTGGGAAGATGCTGATGTTCCAAATAATTATTTTGAAAAAAAAAAACAGGTAATTAATTGCAAAAAATAAAAATTGTCTTAATTTTTGTATTAAAAATATACCAACAGATAACCAGGTAGAAGTTGAGGGGAAATTTTTATTTATAGAATCATTCTAAGTAATACAAGAAGAAGAATAGTAGAACTGGATTATTGCCTCTTTTGTCATACTTAATGAATTAATAAATGTAAGCAATATTTTTCTTTTTTTCTTTTTTAAGATTTTATTTATTTATTTGACAGACAGAGATCACAAGTAGACAGAGAGGCAGACAGAAAGAGGGGGGAGCAGGCTCCCCACTGAGCAGAGAGCCCGATATGGGGCTCGATCCCAGAACCCTGAGTACATGACCCAAGCCAAAGGCAGAGGCTTTAACCCATTGAGGCATCCAGGTGCCCCAGCAATATTTTTCATTATCTGCTCGCATCACAAAAATAGAGATAACTAGATATTATCTATGCCTTGATGGGGGAATATAATGAATAATGCTGTCTATGAATATGAAATATATTTCCCTTCTCAAAACATCAAAACAGGTGAAACCTCTAGACTTAGTAATTTAGAGGAAACACAGATGAAGAGGAACCTAGTGAGTAACTTCTCCATAGTAATTAAAAAAATTTGCAAGAGAATGAAAAATTTGGAGAGGAACACCTGTAGATAAAAAGAGATGTGAAAACAGTATTAACCAAGTGGTAAATGCTATTTTTGTTATGAGATTCTGATTCGGACTATTACAGAAATTAGGACATGAGTCAATAGGAAAAATTAACTGGATATTTGATGAAATAAGGGGGTTATTTTATTTTTAGTTGAACAATTGTCTGGAGAATATGTTAAAAGATTTGGGGTGTCTGAGTGGCTCCGTCAGTTAAGCATCTGACTCTTGATTTCAGTTCAGGTCTTGATCTCAGGATCCTGAGTTGGAGCCCTGCATCCCTGATCAGTGGAGAGTTTGCTTGTTCCTTTTCCCTTTTCTCCTCCCACTGCTTACACTCTCTCTTTCTCCTTCTATCTGTTAAACAGATAGAAGATTTTTTCCTAAAAAAAAAAAAAAAAAAGGAAGAAAAGAGTTATCTTTTACTAAAATAAGTCTAGCTCAAATATGGTATCAGGAATTTCCTTAAAATTCGTTGCATAGAAAAGTAAGTATAAAAGAGACAAAACTGGCCAGATTTAATTGTTATAGAACTGGATGATGTGTGCATGGATGTTTCTTAGACTAGGAAATCTAATTTTGTATATAACTAGAATTTTCTATAATAAGATATAAAAATAACTAAACAAATATATATAGGGAATATAACATGGGACACAAATTCAGTAGAGGCAGTAAAAGAAAGAAAACCACATTACGTTTTTCATGAAGTGGAGAAAAATTTTTTCTGTTATATGCATGTTTAAAAAAATGTCTTCTTTTGGAGAATTTCTAGCAGCTCTGGAATTTCCAGCAGCTAAAATTTCAGTTGTATATGCTCTCCTGCCATTCCTCTATCAGAAGTCAAGGCAAATCAAGAAACTCAGAAAAATTATCATTATATTTTTTGTGACCAGTTTCAAATACCAAGATGTCTGCTGCCTTGTATCAGATTTTCTAACTGGGTAGTATTGATATACAGAGAGACCGTCAATATTATAACATTAAAATTTTAATTAACCAATTTATTGAATTTTCATATAGTTTTTCTCTTGTAAGAGGTTTTCACTTGATTCTCTTGAATTTCTAAGATAAGTATCAATAGCATCTACAGTAATGAAAACTTTCCTTTATCTTTTCTAGTATTTATATTTTTCATTTTTTATGTTTATCTGCTTGAAATGGTGATTGATGTGAAATATTGGTGAAGACAATAGCCATTTTTGCTCATTCTTTCTAACTGGTTTTTAGTATGAAAGACTACATAATTTATTATTTTTAATAATATTTAATATTATAAGAATACTATTAATTTTAATAATACCTTTAGGAAATACACATTTTTTCTAGAAGTTTACTTTAAAATAATAATAACTTCCATAAAATTACTTTTTTCCCAAAAATATTATAAATTGGTTTAAGCATGTTATAAATCATAAAAATCATCATCATCATCATTAAAGCAAAGACCCAAGTACCAACCACTCAATTAAGTAAGTTGGGTTAATACAGTGGGTTAAGCCTCTGCCTTCAGCTCAAGTCATGATCTCAGGGTCCTGGGATCCAGCCCCACATGGGGCTCTCTGCTCAGCAGGGAGCCTGTTTCCCCCCTCTCTCTCTGCCTACCTATGATCTCTGCCTGTCAAATAAATAAAATCTTAAAAAAAAAGAAATAGAATATATTCTTGAAAACCCACTCAAACCCCTTTTCATCACCTGTATGGTACATTTTCTTTTCTGCTTTGTTTTCTGATTATAGATTTTTTATGCTTATTAAAAGTAATTTTTAAAATACTGAAAACTAAAAAGAATAACATGAACAACCTGCAGTTTACCACTCAGCAATGAGCATCCCTAAAGTTGTGTATACTTCCAATGTTTAGCAGGTACATATGTTTATATGTTCACAAAATAAAATCATAATCTTTTAACTTAGGATTTTAAAAAAGTTTATGAATGTTTTATTATTATGAATGTTATAATTAATGTTCAATCTCTGTGAGTATTTCTGATTATTTCCTTATGAAAGGTTTATGATGGTGAAAATAGTGTATTAATGGGTATAAACTTTTTTTTTTTTTTTTTTTTTTTAGTTACTAAGTACTCCTAAATAGCTTTTCAGAAAGGTGGAACTAACTCACATTTAAGAATAATACATTTTGCCATTCATCGTATGCTAATTTCTTATACATAATAGCACACAGGCATATATAAAGTGTTTGGTCATTTGAAACATTCACAGGGATTCCTTGGGCTATAGACAAAACACTCTGTTTTTCTTTCTTTTCTTTTGAGTTAGCTGTCATCTGTGTTTTTATTCAACATTTTAAAATTTTCAGTTAATAAATGTTATCATTTTCTTCTTAAAGATCAGGCACTGCAAATCAAACTGAAAACCCAAGTCTGTATGTGGAATGGTGCACTCTTGATGCTATGTTTATGTTGATGTTGGGGTTTTTTTTAGGTCAGACTTTAGAAAGTCAAGTGAAATTTTACAGGGACATGAAGCCAGATTTACTGTCTATCCCCGGTGTCTGTACTCTACATCATACTTGTCTGTGTTACAGTTCCATCCCACCACTTTTTTCTTAAGTCTGACATGTTGAGAACCACAGAACAAAGTTAAAACAACAGGTATTTATTAAACGTCTGGCTGCCCTAGCTAATGGGGTTTAGAGTCTCCTGCACTTCTGGTTTCAGTTGCCAGTTCCCAAGCTAGTGATACCGTGGATAAAGGGTGGCTTTGACAGGGAAGAAGGGAGAAGGGCAGTGTGATTTGGGGAAGTATAAAGGTTTCATGGAGAGGATTTTTAGAGCTGAAAGAGAAGTGCCTTCAGAGCTTCTGGTAAACCTCACAGGATATCATTACCACCTTCCTTATCAAATATGGCCAGAAGAGGTCAAGAAAAATCAGCCCAACTAGGAATGCAGAACAAACTTTGAAAGGGTTGAAAGTATAAGCTTTGACAATGGAGTTTGGGTTGGGATAGAGGCAAATTATTGAGAGGTTCTTCTGACCTCAGATTTTTAATATTTTATTGTACTGATTTTTTTTGTTTTTCTTGACCTGCCTTCTAAACACTATTTAGTTAAGAAATGCAAAATACATTGAATGCTTGACAGGGAAAAAGGATTTAGAAAAACTTTATTAAAGCTTCTTAGCTCAGCCCATATCTGGAGATCATGCGCAAAGGGATCTTACTTCTGCCATGAATGTATCCTGCCATGCCCATTAGACCTCAGTAAGTTATGATAGCCTGTCTCAATCAGTCTTCACTTATACCTGAGCTCAAGTCTCCAGTGTTTGGCTGAGGTTGGGTGCAATTTTTTATGCCTTTTCCATGGCTGTACTCTATAACCATTATATGTTTTCTACTATCTCTGTTTTCATCCACATAATCAACACTAAATTCACCCTTTTAATCATTCCCAACAGTTGTTCGGTTTACTTAACATGAATGATTGATTTTTTTACACTCTTGGACACACACGAGGAGTCAATGCATAAGAAGTATTGTGAGCAAAGCACTTTGTAGCTTCTGTGTTACCCTGGCAGTTGCTGACTTCCTGGGTGTATGTGCAGTCATATTCCTCTTTGGTCTGTGCAGTAGTGAGCCCGCCACCCCACAATTTGTGGACCCCAGCTACTTCCTGTGCAAGGACCCCAGGACTGCACTTTGTGGTCAAGATTAGCCCGACATTTTCCTCAATGCCTGTCTCTTCCCTGGTCCCTGCCCTATATAATATCATGTAGGAACTTAGATTTCATAGAACAAAAGGCAGGAAGGGGTTTTACCTCAGTCACCTTTTTTTTTTTTTTTTTTTGTACTGCATCACAAGCCAGCTGTGAGTATTTCTTGGGTTTGGAGATAAAAGGGAAAATGTGAAGAGTCCTAAGAAGCACTAGGTAAGATTTTGAGTAGGTGAATCATAAAAATGAGGAATCAAATCCCTTCCCTTTCTTGACATATAATTTGTTTTTTTTAAAAGATTTTTCTTTGTTTGTTTATTTGAGAGAGAGAGAGGGGATGAGAGGGAAGAGGTCAGAGTGAGAAGCAGACTCCCTGCTGAGCAGGGAGCCCAATGCCGGACTGGATCCTAGGATTCCAGGATCATGACGTGAGCTGAAGACAGTTGCTTAACCAAATGAGCCATCCAGGGACCCGACATATAATTTCATACCATTTGTGTGTAACTTTCTCTCAGTTTGGTTAATTTTCCATAAAGATTTTGAAAAGTCCTCAACAACAAGACCCGGAAATAACTAGGGCTTTTCTTAGATGACTTGACTTTAGAAACAATATACTCAGTGTATGCAGAATATCTTTTGTTTTTAAAGATATGTTAGTGACCATTAGGATTTTCTATTCTACACATAGCAGTTGAACAGAAGTAGAATTGGATGTGGTTTCATGTATCTGAGTGTATTTTGTAAAACCTCTTCCCTGGGAAATTTCAACTGAGCTGCTGACATCCTGGCAATATTTTTCAACCCACAGAGTTGCAATTTTAAAAGTATATGTCCTAAACCTATCAATTAATCTTTGTAAAATTCTATTTTGTTTTTAATTTACTTAATAAGTATCCACAATACAGTACTTTTGGAGGCAAGTACAAAGCAGTAGGTAGAAACAATAGAGCTTGAGTTTTCTAGTCTTTGTAGAGGATCATTTTGGATTCTTTTAGAGATTCAAAGAGGGAAGCAATTTTTGGAGCTAGTGAGATTTAACGGACAGTGCCAGGAGTCCTAGGTTCACATGTGTACCTACATTTTATGTACTTGATCTGAGATAAAATACATGTTGGTACTATTTAAAATATTAAATTTCTGTATAAATACAAATTCCTTGTATTAGTCCTAAATCCTAAGATATTTAGAAACCAGTTCCAGCCTCCATATAATCAGGCATAAGGGTAGAATGTAGATTTTACTCCTAATATCATGGGAAGTTTGGTGTTTAATCTATATCTACCTATGTTTAATCTCTAATCAAGTATATAAAATAGGGATTCCATTATCTACATTTTTTAAATGAACAAAATTGTAGAGACTTAAAACTTAAAGGAGCACACATAACCAATATTATGAGTGTAACTGAAAACAATATATTGAGTTCCCTTCAGAAGGAACCTGAACTAAGTGGAATATCATTCCTTCTCCCCGATCTCCTCTAGACCAACTAGTAACATCATAGCAACAAACTTTCATTGGCTGTTTATTATAGGCTGAGACCTATGAAAATGCTTTCATGCATTATATCACTTTTTAAGCCTGTATGTGTCACAAGTATCAAAATGTTTTGCCTGAAATAGGGCTATTGGAGCAATACGATGGGATAGACCCAGGACTTGTCCATTTTCCCCTCTGTGATCGGAGAAGTGGTAGAGAACCTCTTGAACAAATAATATCAGGAAGCAATGACTAATGTAAAAGGGTAAGACAGAAAGGAAAGCATTCCTTGAATACAGCAAAGACAGAGAACTTTGCATTGAACGGCTTAATTCCTCTATATACTAATAGAAATGCATAATATCAGGAAAGAGACTGCTTCTAGAATTCCATGTATTAATTCATCTATTCAGATATTTATTAAAGATTTCATACCTTACACCTTCTTTAGGTGCTCTTGTGCATCCTCAGGATACAGAAGTGAATAAAGAAAAATATTACTTATATGGAAGACATATTTTAGATTGGAATTAACTGATAATAACATTAGAACTATTAGATTTGCAATATATAACATGACTAAATTTTCTCAGAAGAGATAGAAAACCTGGCAGGGTAATAGCCATGCACTTAATTTCACATGATTTAACAGAGTTGCATCATCAGTGTGACTGGTTGTAAAATATTCTACAATTTCTGAGACTTCATGTGATGAAGCTAAAATAAAAATACATTTTGTGTGTCTTCAAGCACATGTTAATTCATTTTTTTAATTCCTTTTGGTTTCTCCCACTGTTGTAAAATTGGACTTATATATTACTAAAACCTCAAAATCTGATCCACCCAGGTTGAACAAATCACCACCAAGGGGAAAGGAAACCTGTTTTACTTTCACAGAAAACAAATGTTAAGATTATAAATAGCTGTATTCTTTACTTTGGATATTATATTAGAGTCTTTATTATAGGGAATGAAATAGTTTTAGCACTCTTAGCATTACTGTTCCTAGATTAGTGTCTATAGCCACAGTTTTAAAATGTATAACTTGAGAAGGAAGTAAATTTTGCCTTATAAGAGCACTCCATGATCTACGTCAAAAGACTGTCCAAGTAGGATATATACATTTATCTTTTTAATGTAGTGTTCCAAGATTCATTGTTTATATATAAAACCTAGTGCTTCATGTAATATGTGCCCTCCTTAATACCCATCACTGGGCCAACTCCTTCCCCCACCTCCCTCTCCTCTAAAATCCTCAATTTGTTTCTTGGAGTCCACAGTCTCTCATGGCCTGTCTTCCCCTCCAATTCCCCCTACTTCACTTTTCCTTTCCTTCTCCTAATGTCCTCCATGTTATTCCTTATGTTCCACAAGTAAGTGAAACCATATGATAATTGACTTTCTCTGCTTAACTTATTTCACTCAGCATAATCTCTTCCAGTCCCATCTATGTTGATGCAAAAGTTGGGTATTCATCCTTTCTGAAGGCTGAATAATTTCCCATTGTATATATGGACCACATCTTCTTTATCCAAAACCACATTGAGATACCACCTTACACCAGTTAGAATGGCAAAGATTAACAAGGCAGGGAACAACAAATGTTGGGAGAGGATGTGGAGAAAGGGGAACCCTCTTATACTGTTGGTGGGAATGCAAGTTTGTGCAGCCACTTTGGAAAACAGTGTGGAGATTCCTCAAAAAATTAAAAATAGAGCTACCCTTTGGCCCTGCAATTGCACTACTGGGTATTTACCCTAATGATACAGATGTAGTGAAAAGAAGGGCCATATGCACCCCAATGTTCATAGCAGCAATGGCCACAATAGCCAAACTGTGGTAAGAGCCAAAATGATCTTCAGCAGACCAATTGGTGTATTTTTTAAAAGGAAAAAGCACTTTCATATTAACAAGTAGCATGTGTATGAATTTTAGACTTTATAGGAGGAAATGGATAATGCATTAGACTAATAGTATTGATTAATAAAATTTTAACATATTTTAATTCCAGTATGTTAAGATAAAGTGTTAAATTAGTTTCAGGTGCACAATATAGTGATTCAGCAATTCTATACACTAAGTGCTCATCGTGGTAAGTGTACTCTTTAATCCCCATCACCTATTTCACCCAACATAGAAATTTAATAATTTTACATAACATTATTCTTTAAAAACATAATTTAGCAAATTGAAAGGACATTTTAATTATATTAAAGTCTCCCAGGAATTCATTTGTAAATTTTAAACCACAGTAAATTATAGATAATTGCATATGCCTATGTATCCTCTACATGGGATAGTGGACTTTTTATCTCTGTATCTTGAAATGTTTTAATTAAATAGATAGAATGCTGCAGATAAGTCTAAAGCCTTTTTTTATAAAATTCTCTGTATTTCCACCCCCTTCCTTTTTTCCTTGAAAGCAAACATTATAGTGTACTTGTTTTACATAATTTTGGTCCATGTTTTAAAGCCATTACTGTATATTTTTTATACATAAAGCCATACCTATGTATGTGTTTTAATTCATGTAATTTTTTATAACTTCACTTTTTCATTTATCTTAACTTTTGAGATGAAGTTAAATTAATACACCACTGTATTTCAATTATTTAAATTGTTAGGCTTATTCACTTAATGAATATAGCATTTTTATCTATTCCTGCATTAATGTTCTTTTTGCCGGTTAGGTTTGTAATATGTTTTGCAAGATATACTTCATCAGTTTGAGGAATTACACTTCTTTTTTCTTTCAAGTCTTTTTTATTCATTTGTTTGACAGAGAGAGCAGGAGCAGGAGGAGGGGCAGAGGGAGAAAGAGGCTCCTCATGGAGCAGGGAGTCTGACAGACTACATCCCAGGACCCCAAGGCCATGACCTGAGTAGAAGGCAGATGCTTACTCACTGAAACACCAGGAATTACACTTCTATTACTATTTTTTTGAGACTATTTCAATCATAAGTGTCCTTAAATTTATGTATAGACACACACATATACACACACATCCAATCTTGGGCTTTTTCAATTATGTTAATTTATTATTGTAACAAAGAAAACCAGCAGTTAGCACAAATACAAATACCACTGATGGTCATTTTCAGTGTCATATAGCAAAAAATGTTAATACTGTCTTTATGTAACAAATTTACCAGAATAGATTTTAATTAAAAAATAATAAACAGTGTTATTGAGATATAATTTATATATCATAAAGTTCACTCATTTAAATTGGTTTTTAATGCTTTCTAATATATTTACAGAGTAGTATCACCATCACTATAATAATTTTAGATAATTTTTATCACACCAAAGTAATCTTGTATTCATAAAGTGTAACAAACACTTTAATTTGTTTAAGTTGAACAAATTCTTCCCTGCCCATCCACACAATTCCCACCCAGCC
Organism: Enhydra lutris kenyoni; assembly: GCF_002288905.1. Classification (NCBI taxonomy): domain Eukaryota; kingdom Metazoa; phylum Chordata; class Mammalia; order Carnivora; family Mustelidae; genus Enhydra; species Enhydra lutris. The sequence goes on along the minus strand of NW_019154096.1, from coordinate 35,347,923 downwards.
TAAACAACCATCAGTATACTTTCTGTTTCTATAGGTATGCCTATTCTGGGCATTTCATGTAAATAATATCAGATAACACGCAATTGTGACTGGCTCTTTCACCTGGCATATTTTGTGTTTCTGAGATTCTTGAATTAGAATTTCATTCTCTATTATTACCAAATAAATTCCATTACATGACATGCCACATGCTATGTATTCATGGACATGTGGGTTATTTCCACCTTTTGTCTCTTGTGATTAAGTTTGCTACGTGCATTTGTGTATAGATTTTTATGTAGACATATATCTTTATTCCTCTTGAGTAGAGACTTAGTGGAATTGGGGGGTCATGTGGTAACTCTATTTTTAACATTTTGAGGAATGGTCAAACTGTTTTCCAAAAGGCTGTACCATTTTACATTCCTACTAGCAATGTATGAGGGTCCCAATTTCTCCCCATCCTTATCAAAACTTGTTATTTTCTTTTTTTATTATAGCCATCCTACTGTTAGAAAAGTGGGATCTCTTTTTGTCTTTCTCTAATGACTTATGGTATTGAGCACCCTTTTTTTTTTTTTTTAAGATTTTATTTATTTATTCAACAGAGAAAGAGAGATCACAAGTAGGCAGACTCAGGTAGAGGGAGAGGGGGAAGCAGGCTCCCTGCTGAGCAGAGAGCCCTATGTGGGGCTTGATCCCAGGACCCTGAGATCATGACCTGAACCGAAGGCAGAGGCTTTAACCCACTGAGCCACCCAGGTGCCCCTATTGAGCACCTTTCATAAGCTACTTTGTCATTTTTAAATCTTCTTTGGAAAAATGTCTATTCAAATCCCTTGATTATTTTTAATTGGCTGGTTTATCTTTTTATTATTGATTTTTAAAAAATAAATATAATCTGGATACAATTACCTTATTAGGTATATAATTTGCAAATAATTTTCCCATTCTGTGGATTGTCTTTTTACTTTCTTAATGGTATTCTTTAACACACAAACATTTTTTATTTTGATTAAGTCCAACTTACCAATCTTACAAATTTTGCTATTGGTGTTATAATGAAGATACTCTCATCTAATGAAAAAATCATGACTTTTGCATTTTCTTATAAAAGTTTTATAGCTTTCCTGTTACATTTAAGTTTATGATGAAGTTTGAGTTAATTTTCGTGTACGGTGTGAGACAAGGGACCAAACTCTTTCTTTTTATGTGGACATACATTTGTCTCATAAAATAATTTTTTCTCTATCTCAACATTCTATTCTCCTTCTGCGGTTGTCATAATTTATTTTTCTTAAATCTTAATAAGGTAAATTACATCAATTTTTCTGGAATTGTGCCATCCTTCTAATTCTGTTACAAATTCAACTTGTACTTAATACTTTACTTTAATACATTACTGAATTTTATTTATTAATATTTTACTTATATTTTTCAACTTTGTTAATAAGTAAAAATCATTCTGTTATAATGAAAATATCCATTTGTATTATAGTCTTTAGTCTCTTCTGACCTCAGTTATCACAGCTTATGAAATGAGGGGGACAATTTCCTTATTTTCCTACTCTTGAAGCATTTTTACTTATTGAGACTCAGTAGAATATTATTTAAAGGTACTGACATCCATCTCTGTATGTGTATGTGTGCATCCATACACATGCACATTAAGTTATAGGAGATTGAGAAAGGACTTTTGAAAACAAAATAAGTATTAAAATAATTTTCATATTATCTATTTAATTCAATTTTTGCTATTTATGTTCCCATAAAAACTATTCTATACAATCTACTTTCAAACTTATTAAAATACTTTTATGTTTCAGAATCTATGCAACTGTCAGTCTGTACAGTTTTGGATTCCATTTTCATTTACAATATCTTCTGTATACCAATTCTGCTTCTTTAGTCTTGCTAGATGTTTGTATGTTTTCAATCTTTTCACAAATCAGATTTTGGTTTTATGTATCACTTCTATTTTTTATTTATTTATTTATTTGCTTTTTCTTTTTCTTTTCTTTTATTTATTTTGTTTATTTATTATTATTATTATTATTATTATTATTTTTTAGAGAGGAAAAGGGCCTGGTTAGGGGCAGAGGGAGAGAAAAAATCTTAAGCAGGCTCCATGCCCAGCACAGAGCCCAACAGGTGGCTTGATCTTATGACCCTGGTATCATGACCTGAGACAAAATCATGAGTTGGAGACTTAGCCAACTGAGCCCCCAGGTGGCCCTATTTTTTCTTAAGATTTTATTTATTTATTTGAGATAGAGCAAGAGCAAGTGAGATAGAGAGAGCATGCAAGCAGGGGAGAGAGGCAGCAGGAGAGGGAAAAGCAGGCTCTCCACTGAGCAGGGCTCCATCCCAGGACCCTGGGATCATGACCTGAGCTGAGGGCAGATGCTTAACCGATTGAACCACCCAAGTACCCCATATTTCCTTTTTTCTTATTAGTGAATTTAATGCTGAAATTTTTAAGTGTTGCTCTAACTGCTAGTCATAAGTCTTTAGCATATATTACCTTCTTACTGTTTAGAAAGGAATATTTTGTAACTTCTATATAGTTTCTTCTTAAACCATGGAATCATTAAGGCACCCTTTTTTTAGTTCCCTACTATATAGGGATTAGATTATCATTTAATTAAATATTTCTAATCTGTGATAAAAATAACGTAGGATAATTGTTCTTTGAAATTGGTTGAGATTTTACTGGTAGCCTGATATGCGGTCATTTTTTTAATATTATACTTTGTCTTTGAAATATGTATTTATTCTTTATTTTAATATTTTTGATTGTATAATTTTATTTAATTTTGCTTTGCAAATTTATGCTCATGATTTCTGTAGCTTCAAAATTTATAAGCCTATGAGCCTTTCTGACTTCAGCTTTTAATTTTGCCCTAATTTTTTAGATTCTTCTTCATTTATAACAACTAGGTATTTCCATCTTTTCATTCTTAATGCTACTTTGTATACCAAAATAATTTATTCAATTTTACAGAAGTATAACATGTTTGCAGACAGAAATATGAACAACCAGCTCATTTTATTTTCAAATTTACCAAGAGTCTATGAGAGTAATTTTTAGAGTTTTCAAAATAAAGCCAATTTTTAAAATTGTCCAGTCCAAATAATTTGGAAAAAAATTGCTTATAACTTCATAGAACAAAGATTTTAATGCTTTTATAGACATAATAGATTACACAAAAAGGAATACTTCTCAATTCATTTTAGGGAAGTAGCTCACCACTTTAAAAGATAGCAAAGATAACACAAAATAGTAATGTATAAAACATTTCTCATTATTTTAGGGATCAAGTTTCTATATAAAAATAAGCTAAAGATTTCTATCAAAACACCATAACCAAGTAGTGTTTATCCAATAAATAAGACAGTTACAGATGGTTGAACTTGGAAATCTGGTAATATCTAATAATATTTTAATAGGTCTAGAAGAAAACAAATGTGGTTATATACTTTTATAGTGAAAAGACATTTAGCAAAACACAAAGTAAAATATCTATTTCTGCTAATAATACTAAGATTAGAATGATACTTCTTTTATATGATAAATGTCACCCTGAAACCATATTAATAATAAAAACAAGAATTATAAATAATATTATAATCATCACTTTAGTACTTGAAACATTTCCATTAAATCAAGTCCATAACATGTCATATAAAAACCACTCTTCAAGAGATTTCTAGAAACTGTAATCAATCCAATTTACAAAGTAGGAGAAAATAAAAGCATATAATTGGAAAAGGCTGGGAAATTCATCATTATTTGCAGATTATATGACGCTTCCATGGAAACCTAAGAGCATAAAATGACAAAAATTATTAACCATGATAAAAAATTTCAGTAAGATGTCAGTTTATATGTGAAGAATACAAAGCACCTTTCTATTTGTACCAGTAATCAGTGATAAAATACAAGAAAATAAGAATAAATTTTAAAAGAAAATCATGGTGACTCTGAAGAAAGCAAACAAATGACTGACTCATAAAAGATGTACATTTAGAAACCATAAGATATAAATTCTCATCAAACTTATCTACAAAAACTATATCAGGATTCTTTTTTAGGAACAAACAGTTCTTTTTTTTTAAGATTTTATTTATTTATTTGACAGACAGAGATCATAAGTAGGCAGAGAGGCAGGCAGAGAGAGAGGAGGAAGCAGGCTCCCTGCTGAGCAGAGAGCCCGATGTGGGGCTCGATCCCAGGACTCTGGGATCATGACCTGAGCTGAAGGCAGAGGCTTTAACCCACTGAGTCACCCAGGCGCCCCAGGAACAAATAGTTCTAAAGTTCATTTTGAACAAGTAAATGTTCAAGAATAATCATATTTCAAAATAATAATACAATGAAGTATAAGCTGTTCTTAAGCCCCATTGGGATTTTCTGGTTTTACACACTTTCAGCACATTGATTACACACACACACACACACACACACACACACACACTCTTTTGACCCTTAAACTGGACCTCAAGGACCAAATTCACACTTTCCTGTTAACAGTGGTCTAACTAAAGCTATGGTCCACTATGCAGAGGCTTCTTTTTATGAACTCGACCAGTATCAACCTCTTGGACAGCAGGATTTGTGCAGTTATTAGGATAATTTATTTGCTTTCTTGCATTATTTAAAAAACAAGCAAAAATGTATGTCTCAAAACCATTGTTAAGGTGATGCTTAAAATCACTGGATGTAGAGAAAATACCTGATCTTCAATCTTATGAGACCCGGACATCTTACACTGATCGTAATTTAGCTTGCTGTACCAGTTTTCATAAAGATCCAAATCCAAGAACCAATTGCTGGAAGGGGACTTTGCCTATTGTGAGCTTGGAAGTTAGAGTAGAGCTGAGTTTGGTACCTCTCTTGCTTCTGATGCCTTTCCCCTTGCTTATCTTCTGAATGACAATATAAGCTCATTGAGAATCAGGACCATGTTCCTAGAACAATGAGAACAAAAGAACAATACCAGACTTACGGAATGTGCTTATGGAATACATGCAGGGATAGAGGAAAAGGAGAACCTGTCTTTCCTGTATCTCACATGGCACCATAGTATACCAGGATCTGGTGATGGTGTGAAGACAGGGGAGGAACAGGGAGGCTAGTGAGTGGGTGAGAAGAAGGTGTTTTGAAGTCCTCATCTGTGGAAGGGGAAATTTCAGCCCTCTCAGTCTTGTCTCCCTTTTCCTAGATAAAGGATGGGAAAGTAGCCCCCACAGGAAAACCTGCAAATTGGTCAAAAGGCTGCTCACTGACATAGAGCCTCACAGCCTCAAAACAATCATCAGAAGCAATCCTAGAGCATTCCTAAAAAATCACAAAATCCAGTATCCCTTCCTGCTAGAACTGGTTGTGGCCACACAAATGGGGGAAGGGGGAACGATACCCTGCCCATGGAACATGGCTCAGTGCCCAGCAGCCTCTACTCTGGTGATTCCTGCTGACAGACGTTCTATCTGTGTGTATTTGTGAATTAATCTGAGAGTTCTGCTGTAATTGGAAAGGGCCAAGAACAGAAAACCAGTGCTTTACCTAGCTGAGGTTTAGAAAGATTAGATTTTTTTTTGCTTTTATGAACCCATTGTTCCTCCTCACTCCTCTAGCCTGAGAAAGCACCTGTTACACTTCCCTAGAGCTGGCCTTTTTTTTTCTTTCTTTCTTTTCTCTCTCTCTCTCTCTCTCTCTCTTTTTTTTTTCCCTGCTTTACAAGTGGAAATATATTCTCTTTAGGCTTCAGAGTCTACGTTTGCAGGGAAATTCCCAGCTTGTTTTCCTCTTCTCAGTTTCCATTTCAAAATGTCTCAGCAAGTTTTTCTCTAAGCAAGCTGTGTATAAATGAACATGTGGGAACATTCACTACATATTAGAGTCCAGGGTATTGTGATACACATCTGAGAAGTACACAGAGGAAATCCTCTAGGGTAAAGGCAAGAGCAGGCTAAGGCAGGCTCTGAAGAATAAGACTGGCAATTGTGTCATTATCACACTGGGACTGGCCCCCCACTGAGCCCATTCAAAAACTGAGTGTACATTCAAATTGGTAAAAGGACTTTCCTACCAGGAAGAGATTTCAAAGGGGCTGCAGTTTCTGCCTGGGTTTACCTTATTCAGCTGAAGCAGGATAACTCTAGCAGCACTTTATACTGTCTCAGCACCCTTGTTAACAAATTGAGGGGAAGGTTTTTGGTAATACCTTCTTTTAAAATGTTAGTCTAATAAGCTACCAAGGAGGAATCAATTTATAGACTATCAGAGTGGAAGAAAAACTATTTTTAAATTTTATGTTTATACCATATGGTATAACACTTTGCAAGTAAAAAATTTAGGTAATTGCAAAAAGGAAGGATAATTATTGCTACTCTATCACCTAGTCCAACTTCTCTTACATCATGGTGCGTTTTATTGGATGGTTATCCTCTATTGATTTCTTGATCATAAAAGTAAATATAATTTATATACATTTATTGTTGAGTTTTAACAGTGTGTGTTTTGGATAACAGTTCTTAATCAGATGTGTCTTTTGAAATTATTTTCTCCCAGTCTGTGCCTTGTCCTTTCATTTTGTTGATATTATTTTAACACAGAGCAGAAATTTTTAATTTTAATGGAGTTCAGTTTCTCCATTATTTCTGTCATGAATTAGGTCTTTGATGTTGTGTCTAAAAAGGCATCACCATACCCAAGATTATCTAGATTTTTTTTTCCATGCTATCTTTGAGGAATTTTATACTTTTACTTCAGAATCAGTTTGTTGATAAACATAAAGTAATTTGAAGGTATTTTGAATGGGATTGCATCGTGTCTGTAAATCAATTTGGCAAGAACTGACACCTTGACAATATTGTTTTCTTATCCATGAACATGGAGTATCTCTATTTAATTCTTTTACTTTGTTTACCAGAGCTTGGTAGTTTATCTCACATAGATCTTATACAAATTTTCTTAGATTTTTATCTAAGTATTTCAGTTTTTTGGAGGCCAATTTAAATGTTAATGCTTTTTCTTCTTTTTTAGACTGTTGATGTGATGAATTAATATTAGTTGATTTTTGAATATTGAACTATTCTTGCAAGCCGAGATTAAATCTTACTTGGTTATGGATTACAATTATTTTTATACTTTTTGGATCTGAGTTACTATTGTTGATGATTTTTGCATCTATGTTCATGAGAGTTCTTGGTCTATAGTCTTTTTTCCTCATAATGTCTTTGGTTTTATTATGAGGGTTATATTGGCCTCTGTTTCTATCCTCTGAGAGACACTGCAGAAAATTGGTAAAGTTTCTTCCTTAAATGTTTGGTAAAAAATCACCAGTGAACCCATCTGGGTTTGGTGCTTTTTGTTTTGGAAGATTATTAATTACCATTTCAAATCTGTAACATATTTAAGGCCTAAACCAATTGTCTATTTCTTTTTGTATGAGTTTTGGCAAATTATGTCTTTTAAGGAAATGGTCCGACTAGATAATCAAATTTGTTGGCTTATAGTTATTCACACTATTTTTGTTATCTTTTTAATTGCCATGGGAACTTTAGTGATAGGCCTTTTGTCACTTCTGATATTAGTAATTTGTGTCCTCTTTCTTCTGTAGTTGTCTTGGCTGGAGAGCTTACCAATCTTAGTCTTTTCAAAGAATCAGTGTTAGGTTTCACTGATTTCCTCTACTAATCTCCTATTTTCAATTTCACTGATTTCTAATTTTTATTACTTCTTTTCTTTTGCTTACTTTGGATTTAAGTTTCTCTTGTTCTTCTAGTTTATGAAGGCAGAAATTTAGATGATGATTTGAGAAATTTCTTCTTTTCTAACATATGCATTCAATGCTATAAATTTCCTTCTAAGCACTGCTTTTGCTGGATTCCACAAATTTGATAAGCTGTGTTTTCATTTTCATTTAGTTCAAAATATTTTACATTTCTCTTGAGGTTTCTTCTTTGATCCATGTGTTACTTAGAAGTATGTTGTTTAATCTCCATGTATTTTGATATTTTTCAGTTATTTTTCTGTTATTTATTAATAGTTTGTTTTTCTTGGCATCTAAGAGCAGAACTGTATGATTTCTATACTTCTAAATTTGTTAGGGAGTGTGTTTTTGGCCCAGGATGTGGTCTATATTGCTGAATGTTCTCTATGAGCTTGAGTAAAATGCATACTCCGCTGTTGTTGGATTAATTAGTCTATAGATGTTCATTATATCCAGTTGATTGATGGTAGTGTTGAGTTCAATATGTCCTTACTGATTTTCTGCCTCATGATTCCATTCATTTCTTACAGAGGAGTGTTAAAGTCACCAAAACTGAGAATGGATTCATCTATTTTTCCTCATAGTTCTATCAATTTGGGGGCTTATAGTTTGATGATCTGTTGTTAGATTCATACACATTAAGAATTATGTCTTCCTGGAGAGTTGGCCCCTTTATCATTGCATAGTGTCCTACTATATACCTAAAATTTTTCCTTGGTGTGATTCTTGCTCTGTCTGAAATCAATATAGCTACTACTGATTTGTCTTCGTTAGTGTTAGCATGGTATGTTTTTCTTTCCATTTACTTTTAATCTATGTTTCTTTATATTTAAAGTAAGTTTTATATAAGTAACATGTAGTTCTGTCTTGTTTTTTGAACTACCCTGACAATGTCTGTTTTTAATTGGTGCATTATAACAATTGTCATTCAAAATGATTATAAATCTAGTTGGATTAATATTTACCATATTTATTATTGTTTTCTGTTATTTGCCCTTCTTCTTTGTTCCTGTTTTTGTTTTCTACTTTTTTTCCACATTTGCAGTTTTAGTTGAATATATCATATAATTTGATTTCTCTCTTTTCCTAGCATAACAATAGTATTTTTCTTTTTACTTTTTTTAGTAGTTGCCCTAGAATTTATAATATACATTTATATCTAATCAAGTCCTCTTTCAATTACCACTATACCACTATATGAGTATTGTGGATACCTTATAATAATAAAATAATCCTAATTTCTTCTTTCCATCTCTTGTATTATTGCTGTCATTTATTTCATTTATACATAAGTATATATGTGTGTATACATATAAATATATATGATATAGTCATGAATATACATAATCTAATATACCACTGGTATTATTTGAACAAACTATTATTGATTAGATCATTAATAAGAAGAAAAACTTTTTTTTTTTACTTTCACTTATTTCCTCTTTAGTATTCTCCCACTCTGGAGATCTGAGTTTCTGACCTATATTATTTCCCTCTTTCTGAAGAACTTCTTTTAACAGTTCTTTCAAAGCAGGTCTATTGGCAATAAATTCACTCACTTTTTGTTTATCTGAGAAAGCCTTTATTTCTCTTTCACTTTTGAAGGATAGTGAGTATAGAATTCTAGGTTGATGGGTATTTTTCTCCCAACACTTTAATATTTCACTTCAGTCTCTTTTTGACTGCATGATTTCTGAGGAGAAATCAGATATGTTTTTTATCTTCCTTATAGGTAAGTTGCTTTTTTCCCATTGGTTTCCTTTAGGATATTTTTTCTTCGTCTTTGATTTTCTGTAGTATAAAAATTATATGACTTGATGTAGCTTTTTTTTTTTTTTTTTTTTTTTTGATCATTTTTCTCATTCAGTGTTCTCTGAGTTTCCTGAATCTATGGTCGGCTGGCTACATTAATTTTGATGAAATTTTCAGCTATTACTGTTTCAAATATTTCTTCTTCTTTTTTTTTTTTTTTGTATTTTCATTAGGTGTATGTTACACCTTTTGTAGTTGTACCATAGTCCTTAGATTTTCTTTTAGTCTTTGTTCTCAATTCTTTTCAGTTTTAGAGGATTCTATTAATATACTTTCTGGATTGGAGATTCTTTCCTCAACTGTATTTGGTCTTCTTATCAGACCACCTAATAATTTTTCAGTTTTATTACAGTGTCTTTTATTTCTAGCATTTTTGTTTTAGTTCTTTCTTGGGATTTCCATCTCTCTACTTACATTGTCCTTCTTTCTTACATGTTGCCTACTTTATCTGTTAGAGACCTGAGTATATTTAAGTATGGTTATTTAAAATATCCAGTCTAATAATTCCACAATCCCTGCCATGTCTAGTTTTGGTTATTGCTTTGTCTCTGTAAATTACTTTTTGCATTTTGGTATGCTTGTAATTTTGTTCTTGATAGCCAGACATCTTGTACCAGTCAAAAGGAACTGTTGTAAGTAGGTCTTTATTAATGCAATGGAAAAGTGTGGGAAGAAGGAAGTATTCTATAGTCTTGTGATCAGGTGTCAGTATTTTAGTGAGACTTTGCCTTTTGACTGTGGACTTCAAAAGTGTTTCCCAGTCTTCTCCTCCCTTAGTTGGAAAAGATTGGGTAGGATGGGTTAGAATTGGGTATTTCCCTTTCCTGGGTCAGTTAGACTCTGATATCTCACCATTTCAGGGTCTGGTTAGATAGTTTCTCCTGAAGGCAGGCCTTGTAAAGAAAAACAGAGTGATCTAGGATATTTTTAAATGGCTCCTTTCCCTTCTCACTGCCAGAAGCTAGAAGGATTTTTTTTTTTTTTTTTTCTGATTTTTACTGTGTAGATCTGGTTGAGTTCCTGGAGGTAAATCTCACAATATTGTGGGGATTCTCCCATGACAATTTCCTCCTAGAGTTTTAAACTCTCAAGGCTGTCCATACTGAGCCTCCAGCAATTTTTCAATTACAGTTCAGGTTTTCCTACCCTGGCAGTATTTTCTGCAGTGGTTTTTGCTCCTGAGTCTCTGCTGAGATAAACCATGCCTTCCTATCTTTCTAATGTTGGGGACAATGGCTTGATCTATGTCTTCCCCTCTTATGGATTGAAGAAGAATTACTGATTTGTTAGTTTGTTCAGTTTTACACTTGTTGTTAGGATGGAGGAGCAACTTCTAAGCTCCTTACACGTGGAACTGTAAACCAGAATTCCTTTATATAACTTTATACCTTTTGTGAAACTCATTTTCTCTAATAAATATTTACCTATATTTCTTAAATGCAGTCCTTATATCCACCATTTTAGTGTAGTTTGATGCCAAAAAAGAATAGCACAGATTTAGTTTATTCCTCTTGTTTTACAAGTGAAAAAACTGGGAAACCTGAAAGAGCAGTGACTTACGCAAGACTGAAGCACATTGAGGATTCTTCCCATCCAGGTAGTTTTCTCTGAGACAAATAGAAGGGGAGGGAATAAGTGTAGGAAGGTTTATTTGTGGCTTCAGCAAGCTTCCCCTGCCTCACTGTGTGCCTAAACAAGATATGTGTAAGGCAAAAACAGTGACCACATGTTGCAAATCCTAAAAGCACTGAGAGAAACTCAGTTGATGGATATATTGAATTTTTAAAAATACTCAATAAAATCACTATTCCATGGGTCAGATCAGAGGTGACTTTTGAAGTTAAACTCCATTGAACAGAATATTATCTTTCATGTGCATTCCTATATCATTTTGTTCAACTGCATTCTATCATATTTATTTTAATTTCCTGTTCAAATGCTGCCCTTCGGCTAGGCTGAGAGTAAATTAAACAGAGCACCATTTATTATTAGTTTGTCTAGTCCTAATATTTAACTCTGGAACATAATAGGGGATCAATGTATATTTGGTAAATTGAATTGTTACATATCATTATAAAGGTAGCTTTAAGCACATAGATTTTCTCAAATTTTGCAAAACCATAAGTTGGTTGAGTTCCTTCCAAAACAGCCATTTAATAAATACTTATTCAATTCTGACTTCTTTTCAGGCACTGTGCTAAGATAGGGTAAAATGGTGGACCAAAGCTCTAAGTCTTATTTTTGGGGGCTCTCATTTTTAATGGGGGAATATAGAAAAAAATCATTAATAATATGATAAAACTGTAATAGAGAGGTATATAGATGTAGGACAGGTACCTCCTACACAGAGGAATTTCCCTAGTTAGCTTTTAAGAAAATGATAAAATTTGAGGTGGGCCTTGGCAGATGAATACAAATTTAACCATGTGCATATGGTAAGGAAAGGTCTTCTCTACCAAAAAAAAAAAAAAAAAAAAAAAGTATTTTTTTAAGGTGACAGATGATAGTGTAAGTGGCAAGGGAAAAGAACAAGGATAGTGTGGCTGAAATAAAAGTGAGTCTGGGAAGTGAGGGTTAATAGTTATAGTTAAGCAGATGAACTCTCAGCGTGGAGTACGGTAACAGGAAATGGACATAAGCTTTCAGGTTTTTGGTAGGAGTGTTGATTTTCAAACCCCTAAAATTAGCTATGAATTTTCTTTCTGAAGGGTTTTCCTTATATTAATCTACTACCATTTCAATATATGACATTTTCATCTACTCAGTCAGTCCTGGTGGGAACAAATCCAGTTGTAGTAGTTTTTCCCTTCTTGTCACCCACTAAGCCAAATACCTTGAAAACATTCACTTGTCTCCATCTCCACTGTCACTGCCCAAGGCCAGGTACCATATCTCTCATCTGATCTAGGTTGTTATCATCGTAACTTGTCTCCCTAATTTTGTTCTCATCCTTTAACACAGCAAACACAGCAATCTCTTATAAATGTCAGTGAAAGTGTTTCTCTCACACTTCAACTCTTTAATGATCTCTTTATGTAGAATAAAACTCAAGCTCCTTATTTCAGCCCCCAAGTCTCACATGTGGCTCATGCTTTCATCACCAACATAATTTCATGACTCCATGTTCTGAGTCTGTCATGCTGCAGTCACACTGACCCACTTTCAGGTTTCCCATAAGAATTCATCTCTGCTTTTCCGTATTCTGCCTGGAGCCAACCCCTTCTCACTCTTCATGTCTCAACTTAAATCTCACACTCTTGGAGTCTTCTTCATTCCTTTCATTTATGTTAAGACTTCTTTATTCTCTTACTTACAAAATTAAATAAAGATACAGAAAACTGCTATAAAATAAATATGCAGCTAATTAATTATTATGAGGTGAACATCTTTATTAAGACTTGACCAATGAGGTCAAGAAATATTGCCAGACACAATGGAAGTCTCTCAAAATGCCTATTCCCACAAAATCTCTTCCATTCCCCTGAAGCAAATATTTTCCTAAATTTTAGTAATCACTTCCTTGCATGACTTTAGTTTTATCACAGAAGTGTATCTCCCTAAACCCTAAGCTTCAGCTTTGTCCATTTGTATTTGCTTTATTTATATCTTTCCAGTGGATTTTGATTTATGGTTTCTATTTCTGTCCTTTTTTCCTTATGTTTTATTTTAAATTGATTTGAATTGAGGTATAATTTACATAAAATAAAAGATATAGATTTTAAATGTATAAGTCAATAAGTTGCTCATATGTATCCTTGTAACTACCAGGTCATTACTGGAGCAAGTTTCCTTTTCTCTGTCAATCCTACCTCCCAAAGAAACCCATTGTTCTGATCTTGAGCACTATAGCTTTTCTTGTTTTTGAATGTTTTGAATGTAATAGATCATTATCGGATGTGTATTCTTTTGGTTCTAGGCTCTTTCACTCAACATAATGTCATTTCATGCGTTCCTCTTTTGTTTTCTTCTACTGCTGAACTCATTGTATGAATATACTATATTATTTTTTAATCCATTCCCTTGTTCATGGACATCTAGATTGATTCCAAATTCGAGAAAATAACAATATGTGGACATTCTTATACCACTCTCTCTGTGAATATGTTTTCATTTCTTCTGGGAAAATTCCTAAAAATGATACTGACAGATTTTATAGTAAGCATTTGTTAAACTTTATAAGAAACACATTGTTTTTCAAAAACATTTAGACCATTTTGCATTCCAACCTATAATATAAGAGCATATCAGTTCCTTCACATCTTTGCCAACAATTGGAATTGTCCGTTATAGCTATTCTGGTGAGTGTGTGGTGGTATCACCTTGTGGTGGTATCACCTTATGGTTTGTTTTACTTCCCTTGATGACTCCTTTGGTTGAACATCTTATCATGCACCTTTTAGAGAACCTCATTTGTTAAGTGTCTATTGAAGGTTTCTTCCATTTTCATTGGATATTAGGTATTTTTGTCAATATTGTAGGAATGTTTTGTACACATGTGTATGCACACATACATACATATACTTAAACCTCACATACACAAATAAGTATGCATGCACACACACACACACACACACACACACATATATATATATATATATATATATATATGAATGGGTATGATGGTGGGTGTGTGTCAGATGTATGGATTGAGAATATTTTCTCCAAATCTGTGGTTTGCCTAATTTTTCTTAATGGTATCTTTGAAGATAATACTTAATATTGATAATGTTTAACTCATTGACTTTTCTTGGATATTTAGTCACTTTTCTCCATTCAAAAAAGCATTACCGGGACGCCTGGGTGGCTCAGTTGATTGGATGACTGACTTTGGCTCAGGTCATGATCCCGGAGTCCCGGGATCGAGTCCCACATCAGGCTCCCAGCTCCATGGGGAGTCTGCTTCTCCCTCTGACCTTCTCCTTGCTCATGCTCTCTCTCACTGTCTCTCTCTCAAATAAATAAATAAAAAATCTTTAAAAAAAAAAAAAAGCATTACCTATTACCTACTACACGGTCACAGAAATATTCACGAATGTTTTTGTCTAAAATTTTCATTGTTTTGGCTTTTAAATGTTTATTTTGATCATAAATCTCAAATTGCTTACTGTGTATGTTATGATGTACAGGTCAAGATTTTCTTTCATAAAGATATCCAGTAATTTCTGTATCATTCTTTAAAAAATAACTATCCTTTCCTCTTAGAACTATTTTAGGAACTTTGTCAAAAATCAATTAGTTTTATTTATATGATTTTATTTCTCTAATTGATCTACTATTCTGTATTTTAATCCTTATTCCAACACAAGTCTGTCTTTAGCTGCTTCTTCTTTTACAAAATTATTTTTAATTATTCTAAGGTCTTTGAATTTCCATATAAGCTTTAAAGCTATCTTGTGAATTTATTAAAAACCTGCTGTTTTAATTGGAACTGTCTTGAATTATTTATTAATTTATTAAGTTTCATTTATTGAAATAATCTCTATACCCACTGTTGGGCTCGAATTCACGACCCTGGATCAACAGTCCTATATGTTCTTCTCACTGAGCCAGTCAGGTGCCCCTCTCTTGAATTTTTAAATCACTTTTCTTAACCTTTTTTTTTTTTTTTAATTGTTACCCTCCAAACCCAAGAAGGAAAAAAAAATCTATTTAAAATCTCTCAAACAAGATAAATTATATAATAAAGAATATGATTCTATCAGGTAGGGTTTAACTGTGGAAGGTAACAAATCACTGTATATGTAAGGGGTTTTTTGCCCCCTAGGAAACCATTTTTGCCCTGTTGGGGGTAATTCTTCTCCTGTTGAGAACACATGCTTTAGATCAGTGTGAGGAGAACCTTAAAAATTCTGTCTTCCACTGCATGAACTTGCTATCTTTCTCCATTTATTTAGGCCTTCTTTAATTTCTCTGACAATGTTTTCTGGCTTTCAAGTGTACAGATATTTTACCTTTTTTGTTAAATTCAGTTCTCAATAAGAATTTTAGTTTTCTTTTACCTTACAAAAGTGGTATTTTAAATTATTTTTTCAATACAGTTAATCTTATAATATTGACATTGTAACTTTTGGAATTTCAATGATAACTCTGGCAATTCCTTTTGTGATGTGTTCCTTAGCATTTTAAATCGAAACTATTGTATGTCTAGGAATAGAGGCAACAGGCTTTCCAGTCTTTATGCAACACCCTTCTGGGGAGGGTTATAAAAATTTACGTGAGGAACCACTTCGTAAAGGTAAAAGTAATAGGCAAATATTTTGTTGTTTTGCATTTTTAGTTGCCTCTCCATATCAACTAGCATTGACTCTGTGGTCAAGAGCATGGCCATCTTCCCACACAAGGAACAAGATGTCTGACAGGATGGATGGACTGGTTTCCTAGATTGCCGAAGGTAGGATCACAAAAGTTTTCCTATATTACAGTGTGGCTGAGAAAAGGGGAGATTTCCCAGCTGGCCTCCAAAAGAGAACACAACAGAAAGATTTGGCCAATGACTGCAAGTTTGTATAAACAATCTCTCTTTCAAGTCTGCCTCTGAGAGGGTCCCTGGAGTATAACTTTATCATTGAGGCTCCTAACCAAAGTTTCTCTGAGGGCTGACTGACTTTGATATCCCTGGAGGCATGTGAAAATGGTGGCTCTGGCTCGCTAAGGTCAGGAGACATGAAAATATGCAATTACTGTGGAGTCACATTCTATTTTCTCATCATCTTGTGTTTGTGTATGGCTCTGTTAGCTTCAATATTGTGCAAACTTGATAATTAGTTCCTTGGAGATTTCCGGTACTGACTTGAATTAAATTGAGGAGAAAGTTTTCATCAAACATCATCAGATCTGGATATAGAGGAATGAATGTGTAAGACAGTGTGAATTAAGGAAAAGAGAAGTAAGTGCATAAGAGACTGGAAATAGAGTAAGGTGGTGAAAGAGAGTACAAAAAGGAAAGAGTGAGGTCGTAAAGGAGTACAAACAGGGAAGAAAGAGCTGAAAGGATGTTCCAAGATATATCCTGAAAAATCTGTCACATATCATATATTTTTAGGTATTTTTCCCTTTTTATTATGTATTTCATTTAGGTATTTTCCCTTTTCTAAATTTACAGCAAATATAATACATGCTGTTTTAGCAAACTTGTAAATTGCAGCATTTGTCTTTATAAATATGAAGATAAAAATTACCTGAAATCCCTGCTATACCATAATTAATATAATGTACTGCTTTTCACTGTTTCTTTGGCATCTCTTTTACCTACCTAACTATTTATTGATCTATAGATCAGCCTATTACAGTTTAGACCAGAAAGAGCAAGTTATTCTGTGTCTTAAATTTTCTTTAATATTACACATTTAAAGCAACTTTACTGAGGTATTAATTATATTTTAAAAAACTGGGGCAACTGGGTGGCTCAGTCAGTTAAGCAACTGACTCTTAAGTTCAGCTCAGGCTATCATCTCAGGGTTCTAAGATCAAGCCTGGCATTTGGCTCCAGGCTCAACATGTAGTCTGTTTGGGATTCCGTCTTCCTTTCTCTTTTCCTCTCTCCCTGCTCACATGCATGTGCACATTCTCTCTCTACATAAATACATACATACATACATAAATACATAATTAAAAAAATAATCCATTTAAAATGACAGGTTGAGAATAAATTTTTGCACATGTCAAGCATAGCCGCGTTGAAGATATAGAGCATTTTCATCTAGAAATTTTCCTTATGGCTTCTGCATGCAATCGTCCCTAACTCTTGCTTCAGGTAGCTACTGATTTCCAATAGCTATTACCCGTTAGTTTTGTACGTCAAGTATACATTTGTGTTATATGTTGGTTTTGTAGGTTCTCCTATTTCATATAAATCAAACCGTATATTAATACTGTTCTATGTCTTGTTTCTTTTGTTCTAGTTCTGTTTTTGAGGTTTATTCATGTTTCCTCCTGTGCATGTTCATTCTTTTTACTGTAGAGTAATAGTTAATTACATGGATATACCACCATTTCATTATCTATTCTTCTGATGATGGTTCAACTTAGGACTATTATGGATAAAATATTACATTTTTCATCATTAAATATGTTTTTATCATTAAATATGATAATATCTATAGGTATTTTGTAGATATCTTTACTAATTTGAGAACTATGCTTTCTATTTCTAGTTTGCTCAAAGTTTTTTTCTTTCTTCTTCTTCTTCTTTTTTTTTTTTTTACCATGAATGAATGTTGGGTTTTTCCAATTTTTTTGTCTCTATTGACATGATTGAGATGTGATGAAGATCATGCACTTTTTTTCCTTTACATGTTAATGTAGCAAATCATATTCGATTTCCAAATGTTGAACCAACCTTGCATTACAGGGATATCTGTACTTGACCATTTTGAATTATTCTTTGTACATAAGCCTGGATTTCATTTGCTAGTTCTTGTTCTGGAGTTTTGAATTGGTGATCATGACTAATACTGTCTACAATTTAAAATTTCCAGAAATTCTTTGTTAGCTTTTGGCATTAGTGTTGTACTGCCTTCATAAAATGATTAAGAAAGTATTCTCCCTTCTATTAGGAAAGTATTCTCTCTTCTATTTTCTGGCAATTCTTGAGTAAAACTGATGTTATAATTTCTTTAAGTGTGTAGTAGAATTAAACAGTAAACCATCTGGGTCTGCACTTTTCTTTGTGAGATTTATTTACTGTGGTTTCTTTAATAGATATAGAGCTCTTCTGATTTTCTATTGTTTTTGTTAATTGCCTTTTTTAAGGAATTTGTTTCATGTTATGAAATTTTAAAATTTTTATATAATATTATTTATTATCCTCTTAATGACATTTATAGGACTTCTAGTAATATTCCTTTTTTTTATTTTATCTTTTCTATCTACCTATTTGAGAGAGCACAAGTTGAAGGGGGGCAGTGCAAAGGGAGAGGGAGAGAGATAATCTTAAGCAGGCTCCAGGCTCAGCACAGAGCCCAGCTTGGGGCTCCATCTCATGACCCTGAGATCATGACCTGTGCCAAAATCAGGAGTCAGATGCTTAACCAACTGAGCTGCCCAGGTATTTTGTATTTTTCCTCTTTTATTTTCTCAGTTAGTTCTCCTAGATTTTGATCAATATTATTAATCTTTTAAAAAAGTTGTAGACTCTCTTGGTATTTCTTTCTTCTGCTTGTCTGTTTTTTATTTCATCAATTTGTACTCAGCATTATTAATTCTTCCCTTTTTAAATCTTGGTTTAATTTGTTTATTTTTCCTCTTAGTCTTTTAACAGAGAAACCTAAATTATTGATTTTAAATCTAAAAACTGGATTTACTTTTGTTACATCAAATTAATTTTGAGATGCTGTCTTTTCATTACCATTTAAAGATTTTTCTAAACATCATTGTAGTTTATTTTATCATCGTAATTTATTCTATGAGAAATTTTTATATCAGTATTAGTAGATTTCTCCAATGTTTTGTGATTTTATATATGTTTATTATTAATGGTTTCTAATGAAATTTTATTAGGGTCAGAAAACAGTCTGCTAGTAGGTATATACAGATTTAGGATTGTTGCATATTTTAGGTTATTTGTACTCTTTATTACTGTGAAGTTTTCCTTTATTCCTGTATTTCTCTTTGCTTTGAAATCTGATTGTCTGAGATTAATACACCATACCAGTGCTTTTAGGCACACTGTTTATATATAATACCTGTTTTATTCTCCAACTTTCAAACTCTTTATCTTTAATTTTGAAGTTGGGTCTTGTAGACAGCAAATATTGGGTCTTGCTTTTTCATTACTGTGGTTTTATTAGCATTTACATGTAAATGCTACATCCAGTCAACATTTACAATAACATTTACATGTAATTATGGTTGAGTTTTTGTCTACCATCTTTCTTTCTGTTCCCCCTGTGCCCTTTTTATGTTTGTTTCTCTGTTGCTCCTTTCCTGACTTTTTTTTAGGTGAATTGAATACTGGTAATATTCTGTTTTAATTTCTTTATTGGGTTCTTAGTCATAAAAATTTTTATGGTTTCTTGATAGCCTCCCTAGAGCTAAAACTATGCATTCTTAACTTATTAATGTGTATTTAGAATCAACAGTGTACCAATTAATGCTTGACTCTTCACTCTTTTTACATCAACTTTTTCCATTTCTTACTTTATACTTGACTAGTCTTGCTTCCTAAATATAATAATTTTACTGTATTATATTTACATTTGTTCACTCATTCATTTATGTTTGTTGTCATATCTTACTTCTATATACATTATAATCCCCACCTTAAAGTGTTATTATTTTTGTATTACACAGTAAGTGGTTCTTTAAGAAAATTAAGACATAAAAAGTATTTTATTATTATTATTTTTTAAAGATTTTATTTATATGACAGAGAGAGATCACAAGTAGGCAGAGAGGCAAGCAGGGGGGAGGGGAGGAGAAAGCAGGCTCCCTGCCTAGCAGAGAGCCCAATGTGGGACTCGATCCCAGGACCCTGAGATCATGACCTGAGCTGAAGGCAGAGGCTTAACCCACTGAGCCACCCAGGCAGCCCAAAAGTATTTTATATTTATACTCTGATTTACCATTTTTGATTATCTTTGTTACCTCTTATGAGTCAACGTTTCCATCTGGTATCATTCACCTTAAACCTGGCAAATATCCTTTAGAATTTCTTATAACCTAGGTTTGCTGGTATTTATCTAAAAATACCTGTTCTCAAAAAAACAGCTTTATTTCATCCTCCCTTTTTGAAGGATATTGTCAGTAGAGAATTCTGTTTCTCTTTTCTTTAGCACTTGAGAATTATTCCAATGTCTTTTGGCATCCATTATTTGTGATAAGAAGTTAGCATTTATTCTTATCACTGATTTTTGTATATAATGTATTGTTTCCCACTGAATCCTGTCAAGACTTTTTTCTTTGTATTTGGTTGTAACCACTGTGACTCTGATGTGGCTTTGTGTAGGGTTTTGTGCGTTTATCTTTCTTGATGTATCCTGAGATTCTTGGATATATAAATAAATGTTTTTCATCAAATTTAGGAATTTTCAGCCGTTATTTCTTCAAATCTTCTAATTCATTCTCTCCCACCCCCCTTTTTTTTAATTCTAGAAGTCTTCTTACAGACATGTTAGACCATTTGATGTTCTGCTTCAGTTCCCTGATAAACTCTGTTCATTTATTTTTGCAATTATTTTGTTCTCTGTTTTTTCAGATTGGATCATTCTATCCTTGAGTTTGATTTACTGTTTCTCCATCCATGTCAAATTAGCTCTTAAAGCCATTCAGAGAACTTTTCATTTTCTTTTTATAATTTTTAGTTCTCTAATTTCTATAATTGGTTCCATAAATTATATATATATGTTTGTACTTTTTAAAACATTTTTGTATAAATGCATCGTTTTCTTTTTTGTGGAGTCTCTATTCATTCATTACATTTTGAATATATTCTCGGGGCACCTGGGTTGCATAGTCAGGTGGGTGACTGACTTGATTTTGGCTCATGTCATGATCTTAGAGTCATGGAATTGAGTCTCACATCTAGCTCCTCACTCAGTGTAGAGTCTGCTTCTCCCTCTCCCTCTGTTCTTCTCCTGCTTGTGCTCTCCTCTCTCTCTCTCTCTCTCTCATAAATAAAGACATAAAATTTTCAAAAAGATTTTTGAATATATTCTTTTTGTTCATTGACCATATTTTCCTTTAGTTCTTACAATAGATTTAACTGTTTAAACATTATTTATTTATTTATTGTATTTTATTTATTTTTTCATCATGACTAGTGTACTCTTTAATCCACATCCCTTATTCCCCATTCTCCTATCTACTTTCTCTATGGTAATCATCAGTTTGTCCTCTATGGTTAAGAATTTGTTTTTGGTTTATCTTTCTCTCTCTCTCTTTTTCCCTTTGCTTGCTTGTTTTGTTTCTTAAATTTAACATATGAGTGCGATCATATGGTATTTGTTTTTCTCTGACTGAATTATTTTGCTCAGCATTATACTTTCTATCTCTATCCAGTTGTTGCAAATGGCAAGATTTCATTCTTTTTTATGGCTGAATAATAGTCCATTGTGTGTATATACCATATCTTCTTTATCTATTCATCTATTAATGGACTTGGGCTGCTTCCTAGTTTGGCTATTATAAATAATGCTGTAAACATGGGTGTGTGTACTCCTTTGAATTAGTGCTTTTGTATTTTGGTGGCAAATACCCAATAGTGTGATTCTTGGATCTTAGGGTACTTCTATTTTTAACTTTTTGAGGAGCTGCCATATTGTTTTCAACAATGACTGCACCAATTTGCCTTCCCACAGTGGAAGAGGATTCCTTTTTCTCATTATCCTTGCCAATACTTGTTTCTTTTGTTGTTGATTTTAGTTGTTCTGACAGAGATGAGGTGCTATCTCATTGTAGTTTTGATTTGTGTTTCCCTGATGATGAGTAATGTTGAGCATTCTTCACGTGTCTGTTGGCCATCCAGATGTCTTCTTTGGAGAAATGTCTGTTCATGCTTTTTGCCCATTTTTTAATTGGATTATTTGGGTTTGGGGTATTAAGTTGTATCAGTTCCTTATGTATTTTAGATATTAGCCCTTTATTGGGTATGTCATTTTGAAAATATCTTCTCCCATTCAGTAAGTCCCTTGAGTTTTGTTCATTGTTGCCTTCTCTGTGCAATTTTTTTTTTTATTTTTATGTAATCCCCAAATTTTATTTTTGCTTTATTTCCTTTGCCTCAGGAGACATTTCTAGAAAGATGTTGCTATAGCCAATGTCAAAGAGATTACGGTGTGTGCTCTCTTCAAGGATTTTTATAGTTTTTGGTCTCACATATAAGTCCTTAATACATTTCCAGTTTATTTTTGTGTATGGTGTCAGAAAGTGATCCATTTTCATTCTTTTTCATGTGGCTATCCATTTTCTCAATACCATTTGTTATAAAAACTGTCTTTTTTCTATTGTTTATTCATTCCTCCTTTGTCAAAGATTAATTGACCATGTAATTGTAGGTTTATTTCTGGGTTTTCTGTTCTTTTGATCTATGTGTCTGTTTTTATGCCTGTACCATGCTATTTTAATTACTAACACTTTGTAAGATAACTTGAAATCTGACTTGTGATACTTCCAGTTTTGTTTTTCTTCTTCAAAATTGCTTTGGCTCTTAATGGTCTTTTGTGGTTCCATACAAATTTTAAGGTTGTTCATGCTAGTTCTGTGAAAAATGCTGTTGGTATTTTGATAGGGATTGCATTAAATCTGTAGATTGCGTAGGGTAGTATAGACATTTTAATAATATTTTTTCTTCTAATCCATGAAAATGGCATGTCTTTCCATTTCTTTGCATTGTCTTGAATTCATTTCATCAGGGTTTATAGTTTTCAGGGTACAGTCTTTCACCTCTTTGGTTAGGTTCGTTACTAGCTATCTTATTTTTTTGTACAGTTATAAATGGTATTGTTTTCTTAGTTTCACTTTCTGTTGCTTCATTTTTAATATATATATAGGAAATGCAACAGATTTCTGTACACTGATTTTATATTCTGTGACTTTATGAAATTCACTTATCAGTCCTAGTAGATTTTTGTGTGTGTGGAGTCTTTTGGGTTTCTTATACATAGTATCATGCCATCTGCAAATAGTGAAAGTTCTACTTCTTCCTTACAAATTTAGATGCCTTTTATTTCTTTATGTTTTCTAATTGTTGTGGCTAGGACTTCCAGTACTATGTTGAATAAAAGTGGTGAAAGTAGACATCCTTGTCTTGTTCCTGACTTCATGACAAAAGCTCTCAGTTTTTCATCATTGAGTACGATATTGGTTGTGAGTTTTTCATATAAGGACTTTATTACGTTGAGATATGTTCCCTCCAGACCTGCTTTGCAGAGGGTTTATATTGTGAATTGATGTTGTACTTTGTCAAATGTTTTTTATCATCTATTAAAATGATCATATGGTTTTTATCCATTCTCTTACTGATGTGACATATCATGTTGATTTTTTACAAATATTAAAATACTTTCACATCCCAGCAATGAATTCCATTTTATCATGATATATTATTTTAAAAAATACATTGTTGGAGTTAGTTTGCTAATATTTTGTTGAGGTGTTTTGTTTCTATATTCATGAGAGATATTGGTCTATAGTTCTCTTTTTTGTGGTGTCTTTATCTGGCTTTAGTATCAGGGTGATACTGGTCTCATAGAATGAATTTGGAAGTTTTCCTTTCTCTTTAATTTTTTGGAATAGTTTGAGAAGAATGGGTATGAACTATTTTTTTTAAATATTTGGTAGAATTTCCCTGTGAAGACATCTGGTCTTAGATTTTGTTTTTTAGGAATTCTTTGATTACTGATTCAACTTCATTGCTGGGGATTGTCCTATTAAAAGTTTCTGTTTCTTCCTGCTTTAGTTTTGGTAGGTTATATGTTTCTAGGAATTTATCCATTTCTTCTAAGTTGTCCAATATGTTGGCATATAGGTTTTCAAGATGTTCTCTTACAGCTGTTTATATTTTGATGCTATTGGTTACTATTTCTTTATTTATCTGGAACCTCTCTTTTTTTAAATGAGTTCTACTAGAGGTTTATCAATTTTATTGATCTTTTCAAAGAACCAGCTCCTCATTTCATTGATCTGTTCTATTTTTTTTCTATATCATTTATTTCTGCTCTAGTCTTTATTTCCTTCCTTTTGCTGGGTTATGGGTTCTGTTTGTTCTTCTTTTTTCTAGCTCCTTTAAGTGAAAGGTTATGTTGTTTATTTGAGATTTTTCTTGCTTCCTGAGGTAGGCTTTGATTTCTATAAGCTTTCCTCTTAGAAACACTTTTGCTGCATCCCAAAGATTTTGAACTGTTGAGTTTTCATTTTTATTTGTCTCCATGAATTTTTTAAATTTCTTCTTTGATATCCTGGTTGATCCATTCACTTTAGTAGCAAGTTATTTAATGTCCAGGTGTTTGTACCCTTTCCAGATTTTTTTCTTGTGACTGATTTTTAGTTTCACAGCATTGTGGTCAGAAAAGATGCATAGTATGACTTTGATCTTTTTGAATTTGTGAAGACTTATTTTGTGGCCTAATAAGTGATCTATTCTGGAAAATGTTCTGTGTGCACTTAAAAAGAATGTGTATTCTGCTGTTTTAGGACAGAATGTTCTGAAGATGTCTGTTAAATTCGTCTTGTCCAGTGTGTCATTGAAAGCTGCTGTGTCTTTGTTGGTTTTCTATTTGGATGATCTGTCCATCTATGTAAGTAGGGTATTAAAGCCCCCTACTATTATTGTATTACTCTCAACTATTTATTGAATGTTTGTTATTAATGATTTTATGTATTTAGGTACTCCCATGTTGGGTGCATAGATATTTACAATTGTTATATCCTCTATTATGATTATGTAGTGTCCTTCTTTGTCTCTTATTATAATCTTTGTTTTAAGGTTTATTTTTGCCTGACATAAATACTGCTACCCTGGCTTTCTTTTGGCATCCATTTGCATGATAAATGTTTCTCCATCCCCTCACTTTCAATCTGCTGGTGTCTTTCTGACATGAGTCTCTATAAGAGATGGGCTTCTTAAATATTTTTATTTGCTAATCTTAAGTCATTTAAAGTTGGTTTCCATTGTACACATTCTTCATTGACTAAACTTTGCTAGACTTTTTTCTCCCTGTCATATCACATATATCACACAGGCGACATTGGTCCCGATTCATTATAGAGACTAAAGATTATGTTATCTTACTTTGAAGGTTCGTGGTTTTCCTATTGGTAGACAATTACATTTACTAGCTGATCAACTTAACTTGTATAAGGTGGGTTTTGCTCTTTGTTAAAAGAGATCTATAGGGTCGTCTGGATGGCTCAGTTGTTAAGCTACTGTCTTCGCCTCAGGTCATGATCCCAGGGTCCTAGGATTGAACTCCACATTGGGCTTCCTGCTTGGTGGGAAGCCTGCTTCTCCCTCTCCTACTCCCCCTATGTGTATTCTCTCTCTGTCTCTCTCTGTCAAACAAATAAATAAAAATCTTAAAAAAAAACAAACAAACAATAAAAACAACAACAACAAAAACAGATCTATAGAAAGCCAAACTTATTTTCTGAGTTTATCTAACTTGAAAAATTCAACTTCTAAACTGTATTTTCCCAATTACTCTTGTCAGGGCCTGCTTTATTTTGGACCTGGTTCTTACTTCAAGGTATGACTTTTCTGGTGTCTCAGATGGATGCCTATAATGTTAATGAGGTCTCTGCTCTGGCTAGGCTGCACCTCTAATATTCTCCCAGTACTACCCAACTTCTCCTTTCTCTGTTACATTTGCAACCTCAGACTTTTGGCATGCACAGCCCGTCTCTTGGGCAAGGAGTCACAAGGAATCACTCAGTCTCCCAGTGACCCATCCTTATAGTCCTATTCCCTGTTTCAACCTTGATCTCTGCCTCTTCTACTCACTGCATTAGGGAGGAAAATGTCCTCAGTTGAGAGCCAGGGCACTCACTCATGGGGCTCAGTTCATGAGCCTGCCTTTGTTCAGGATTGAATTTCTGCACTGCCTTTTGTCCAATGTCTGCAAGTGGTTTTGCCATCTATTTTTTTTTTTTTTTTTTTTTTTGTTCTGGGTTTACTTGTTTGTCATGTTTTAGCGTGGTACCAGTTATCCCAGTCTGAAGCAGAAATCATAATATTCTATTTTGAATATGAAAGTTGTTATACTTTCATTAATCAGGGTTTTCCAGGGAAACAAAATGAATAGCAGAAGGGGGATGTTTTGGGGAGAATTGGTTCATGTGATTGTGGGAGCTTGTAGGACCTAAATCTGTAGGACAATCCTGAAGGCTAGAAACTCGGGTAAGAGTTCATGTTATAGTCTTTAGACAGAAATCTGAAGGGCAGGCCAGGCAGGCTGAAGACTCAGGGAAAGTATTTATATTGCAGTCTTGAGGCCAAATTTTTACTTTGGGAAAGCTCTCTTTTAAGGCTTTCAATTGATTGGATGTGACCCACCCACACTGTGGAAACTAATCTACTCTATTCAAAGTCTACTGGTATAAATATTAATCACATCTAAAAAATACTTTCAGGAGCACCTAAATGGGTCATCTGGTTAAGCATCTGACTTGATTTCGACTCAGGTGATGATCTCAGGATTGTGAGATTGAGGCCCATGCTGGGTGGGCTCTGTGCTGGGTTCTGTGCTGGGTGTGGAGCCTGCTTAAGAATCTTTCTACCCCTAGGGTGCCTGGGTAGCTCAGTGGGTTAAGCCTCTGCCTTAGGCTTGGGTCATGATCTCAGGGTCCTGGGATCGAGCTCCGCATTGGGCTCTCCACTCAACAGGGAGCCTGCTTCTCCTCACTCTCTGGCCTCTCTGCCTACTTGTGATCTCTCTCTCTGTCAAATAAATAAATAAAATCTTTAAAAAAAAAAAAGAATTTCTCTACTCCTGAAACTAGTATTATGCTATATGTTAACTAACTAGAATTTAAATAAAAACTTGAAACAAACAAAAAAGAATTTCTCTCTCTCAAGTAAATAAATAAAAAATAAAAATAAATAAAAATTTAAAAATACCTTCATAGTAACATCTAGACTGGAAGGTGGCTGAACAACTGAGCACTATAGCCTAGACAAGCTGACATACAGATTAGCTATTACAACACCCATGATTCTTATTTAGCCTCAATATGTGATCCTCTGTTGCCTAAAAGTTAACTAATACTCAGTTCCCAGAATTTCATTTCCTTTTCACTATTTCATAATGTGTCTTCATCTGAACATTGATTATTTCCTTGAATTGAATATAATAATTGTAAGTATTAGGTTGAATAATTGAAAGACATTAATATGTCTTACCATTTGGTCCTCTGAGGATTTTAACTTTTTTTTTTTAGATTTTTATTTGTTTATTTATTTGACACACAGAGATCACAAGTAGGCAGAGAGGCAGGCAGAAACAGAGAGGAGGATGCAGTCTCCCCACCAAGCAGAGAGCCTGATATGGGGCTCGATCCCAGGACCCTGGGATCATGACCTAAGCTGGAGGCAGAGGCTTTAACTCACTGAGCCACGCAGGAGCCCTGGAGTTTGACATTTTATATTATCACTATAAATATATGAGAGTGTCAGTATTTTCTTATGATGGAAAATTCTCAGTATTTTTTCAAAACACTTTTATTTGGTGGGGAAAGTTATAAATTGTTAATGTTTGCATTTGCTGAAATATAATTACAAATAAATTTAAGAAAACTTAACAGTATTCTATTCCGATTTCTAGTTATTGTTTTGCATATTTACATTGAACTTGCCTGTCTTCTTCTAGGTTTGCAATGGGTAGTTTTCTAGTTTAGATGAATACTCTTTGTCATCTGCCATTTGCAATTTCCCATTTTGTTAGTTGCTATTTATTTTTCTTTTAACTAGAATAACCAGAAAGCTTTAAAGGAGCAACCTAATTTCTAGTATGGTGAAGTTAGCAATTTCTCAGATCTCTGATTTATAGAGAATTTCTATTCTTTCTGTTTTTTTATGCAATATTGCACAGATAGTATTCCATGTAGAGGAAAATATTTTGATTAATCAGATTTTTATTAAAAAAAAAAAAAGATTCCTAGTACTAGCTGCCATTTTTGCCCCAGTTTTTATATTAATTAACAGAATTGTTTAAAGCCTTTCCTTTAAGTTTTCCCTGGTTCCACAATAGGTCACACACATTATTTGTAAACGAGTGCTTATGTCACAACCTTAGAAGGAGTCCCTAAATTTTTCCCAGAGTACCTCACTGGACACATCCTCTATATTTTAATATGTAGTTTTCTTAGAGACGTTTTTTTGAAAATAATAATTGCAGTTTGGATTCTTAACTCAGGAGAAAAAAAGAAGGGCTGAGAGTTTTGATTTTGCTCTTATTCCTTTTGTCTTTTACTTCTAATTCAATGTCACTATCCTTAGAATGGTCTCTACAGTTTTGCCTTTGTGTATTTAATGCAATCTGAACAATAGGAAAGAATTTGTGCAGCAGCAAGAAAAACATTGGGGAGAGAGCAGGATTTGCCTGTGAGAATGCTTCTTTCTCTTATTTGTTTTTGTTTCAAAATCTTAAACCTGCTTTGGAGATTATGTTGAATAACCAGGTGTGATTCAGAACAGAGTGTCTGTAAGGAGGCTGGAAGGGACACGGAGAGAGATTCCTCTGGATGAAAGATATAATTGGAGCCTGGGAGAAAGGGGAAAGAGAGGTCCCTGGATTCCTTAAGCAAGGGGAAGTATATCCTGCTGTTTGTCTGATGCTGAAAAAGATAAAAAGACCTAAAGAAAAGGATAGCTGTGAGTTTTCTGACTTTGACTAAATAGCCTCTTGCCTCAAGCTGAGAACCTTTGGCTTATGAAAAATTAGAACTAGGGAAATTTTATATCTCATGGTTGCTCAGCCTACTGGTGCTTCAGGACAAGAGAAGTCTTCTCAATTTAGTGAGGACAGGTAGGCTCCCAAAATATCATACCCTGAGAGCCAGAAGCCGAGTGGGAGTCTGAGGTTGACTGTGTCATTTCACCATGCAGTCTCAGGCCAGAGATCATAGCTAGTTAATTCACTGATACTGGGTTAATATTTTTGAAAATCCGAAGCTATGCACTGAAATTTATAACCACTATTTTCTTATAATTTAATAAACCTGTTCTTTCATATTCTTGTGAATTTTGTTAAGCCTTGATATATTGAAGATTTGGAATAATGAATTAAATTCTACCACTTTAATGGTATTTTTGTTCATCTCTATTTTCAGCAGTTTTGTTTTTTATCTTGTTTTGTCCTTTGTTATTATCTTACTTGTCAAATTAAAGACTGGCTACAATGTCTTCACTGTAGATTTTACATTTTACCACATTTATATTACTACATCCCAAATATAAAATAACTCACCTTTTTTTAATGCCTTAAATCTTCTTTCTTTGTTCTTTCCTGTCCTATATGTTTTTGGTTATCTGATATGTCTGCACAATTGTTTTTCTAAGGTAATCATCTTGTTTAAGTGTATCATATAAACAACACAAAATGCATGTTTTCCATGCAAAGATTGTCTTCATCTTAGAAAATTTACTCATTTTGATTGGTCATATTAACAGACCCATTTAGTTTTTAGTCTTAAAAAAAAATTATCCTCTATGTCAGAAGTCTGCAATCTATAACCTATGGGTCAAATGTGGCCTGGCACCTGTTTCTGTATGAGCTAGATGTTTTTACATTTTTTTAATAGTTAGAAAAAGAAAAGAAAAAGAAAAATATGTGAGAATGTGGCACACAAGACTTAAAATAGCTACCATCTGGTACTTCACAAAAAAGTTTGCTGACCCCTGCTCTGTTTTATTTCAAAACACACTTTTAACAGGTGCTGTCCCAGCCTACTCATGTTCTCTCTGCTTATCCAATGTTGGGATATGTGGTTCTTTGACTTCCGAAGGGGCGTTCCATTCTCCATGACCAGTGGGTGGGGCAAGCTCTATGTGCCAAGGCATGAGTGCCCCCTGGCAGCGGCTCAGTGCATAAACACTGCTCCTCAGGTGGGAGAGCTGTAAGGACACATTCTACACCAGAGTCCCCAAGGTGATCACTCTCCATTGACCACAGCAGAAACATGCTTGATACGACATACTTTATGGCTTCCTTTTGTTCCTTGTCTCACTTCCCAGCTCTCTCTCAGTGTTTCCTGGTATTACCTCTCAAATAAACTACTTCCACTCAATTCATGTGTCATTGCCTAAAATAGTCTTTAGACTGCTATCTTCTATTTTTTCTGCTTCCTTGAATTTTACCCAGGTCCTTAATTTCATACATAATGCATTCCTGAAAACATGTTCAAGTTAAATATGTATAATTTGAGAAGATAGATTTACATTCTTGAAGTTCTCAGCCAAATATATCATTGAAAGTTCCTCCTGATATTAGCCTTTAGTCATTAATTCAAAAGCATATTTTAAATATTACATAACTAATTTTTAAATGTTAAACTTATTTTTCTTCACAATTTCTCACAGTTGACTATGTTTATCAAATCATTAATTGAAGCTGAAAACTCATCTCTTTTTAAACACAATAGTTCCACGTTTTTCTTTACTTTTATTCTAAATATTTGCACTACCTATGACTTGGTAACTTTATTTCTTTCTCTTTCTGCTTTCTAAATCAAAACAATCAGGTCCAAATGAAAATAGTTCCTCCAATAACTGAAAAAATACTATTCTTCAGATAAAGACAACAGTGCCACCGCTAAAATGCATGTTTGTCAAACAGGCAGTTTCACCTTGAAATATTTTAATGTTTTTATCATCAGATGAAGAATGAAAACCATAATTGCCTTGAGAATGGTATTTCAGAGCAAACAGTACATTAATTTTCTAAAGAATACTATACATAAAAGTTAAGCATTTTTTTAAATCAAGAAACCCCCCACTCTCACCCCCCAACTAAGATTTTTCTCTTTCTTCCATGTGCCCTTACAGTTTTGTGCTGCAGTAGCTTTTTTTAATTTGGTAATTTTTCTTGGCCTGTTTATTCTTGGAGAAGGAGACATTTATTTATCCAGTGTTTCTTTAGGACAGTAGTTCTCAACCACGACTACACAGAGGAGCCCAGCATGCTTTAAAGACAGTACAGAGGCCTGGGGTCTCCCCTCTAGAAGTTCTGATTCAGTTGGACTGGGATGAGGCCTGGGCTTTGGGGATTTTGAAAACTTCCCAGGTGATTTTAATGTGCAACTAAAGCTAAACTACAGATAGAATCATCTAGGAGTTAAGGTGGATTCTCTTGGACTTTGATCTCTTCTTGTTGGAATCTTCCACATGATGAGAAAGAAGACAAAAGGATGTAGTAAATGCCCAGTGTCATCTCAGTAGGGGTCTCTGGTTCTTCTCTAAAGGGTTTCTTTCTCTTTATTTGGAAGCAGGAGGTTGCACGTTTCCAGCTCTTCACCAGTATGGCCACGTGCTCGGCCATGGTCACATTGCCTTCCAGGAAGACATGTTGTACCACGAGCTCTTCGTTGGCACAGCCACCCTAAGCCCAAGGAAACCAGGGGCCTTCTCTTGTCACTACTGTAGAATAGGAATTTACCCCAAATCTAGACAAAATACAGATAGCTGTTTTTTTTTTTTTTTTAAGATTTTTACTTATTTATTTGACAGAGAGGGAGATCACAAGTAGGTAGAGAGGCAGGCAGAGAGAGAGGTGGGGAAGCAGGCTCCCTGCTGAGCAGAGAGCCCAATGCAGGGCTTGATTCCAGGACCCTGAGATCATGACCCGAGCCGAAGGCAGAGGCTTTAACCCACTGAGCCACCCAGGCGCCCCCAGATAGCTGTTTTTTAAGTTCCTCCCCCTCTCAAGCCCACCATCAGCGCCCCCTTGCTTCCTCATTCCTATAAGGTATCTCTTCCAGACTGCAAAGTACGGTTTTACCAGACTCCTCTCTACTTCATTTTTTGATCATCTGAGGGAGAGGTGAGTGAAACTTTCCCTTCTGGAAAAGCTGAAGGCAAGCATTCCACTGGAAGGGTGCTAGTGTCCTTCTCTTGTGTCTTCTTGTGTACAGCAAGCATAGTGTTGTTATTAACCTCAGGTGTTGATTCAGGGCTGCTTTCGCAAAGCTACCCGAGGCTGTCCGTGTGGCATTAGGATAAGTTGCAGAACATTCTTCACTTTAATGAGCTTGCACTTTTTAGTCAACATTGTTTGAGTTTATGGTACACGGCTGCTAAGACTTCCTTGTCGCTGATGCCATGAAGGCTCCTCTCCTTCACTCCCACCTTACTCACTTCTAGGGGTCAGGAAATAAGTGTGCTTGCACAAAGTCTAAGAAAAATGTGGCTAGTGATTTTTGATGGAGTGGTTTGGGTAGTCAGAGTGTTCTAGTGGAATATGGTACATTGCCACTGAAGCCGGAAGTCATGGATTCATCTCAAGAAGACGGGCTCTTATAGGATCTTCCAATGGTGGCAGCAGAGCCAGATTACATACATGTACAGTGTCACAGATGGAACTTCCGCTCCCATCCCCCACCATCACATGGTCCTAACTATTTCATGCAGCAGACACTGCCCTTCCTACCTTCATTGGGCATCTTACTAAGCAAGTTAGGCCCATGATCATAGTTCACCTGATAGGTACAGTTCATTGGTGCATGGACTAAGTAGGACTGGTCAGAAACTGCCCAGGACATGTAAGGCAGAGCCTCAATCCCAGTCTTTTTGGTGATGAAACTTGGTAAGATGAGACACAGAAGTGACCAGTGGCCTTCCTGCCTGCTCTGTGGATGGGTCCAGTTGATGACTAATGCCATAAAGCCAAGAGAAGGGATGAGACTCAGGAAGTGTCCTGACCATGTTCAGGTTTCTGAGGCCCAGCCACCCAGTTATATCCAGATTTCCATCTCTTAGATAGCAAGTCAACTCTCTGTTGCTGATAATGGTTTGAGTTGGGTTTATGTCACTTCCTAACCAGAGTCTGAAGTAATAACAGCATTCAAGTCATAATCAGAAGATCTGAGTTTGAGACATGCCTCTCAGCCGGGGGATTTACATATAGGCATTCTTGCAGAATGATAATGATAATACCAACACATTAGGGAAAAGATAAGAGAATTCTTGCCTTGATGTCTGGTATTAGTTAGAGAATATAGTAGCATTCAGAAATTACTTACCTCCCCTCCCTTTTTCTCCTCACTTCTCTCCACTCAGCAGATAAAAAGGCAGCAAAAGGAGATCCCAGACACACCAACCAAGGTACATGTGGTGCTCCATGAAAGGGTCTGTCATGTATGTCCTAGTTTGAGATCCAGAATAGTCTCACTTAACAAGCCCTACACTGTCAAAGAATAGAAAAGCAAGTCTTTTAGATCATTTTTCCTTGTCTGAAAATCCATACATTTCCCCCTTTCCTAAACAACTACATACTTCTTCTTAATGTCTGTGACAATGTGCAGGTCTACAAGTGATTAACCTATTTCTCATGACTTCGCCATTCAGAACTAGGAAGTAAACTCTGGCAAAGTCTTAAAACAGAAAAACAGTCAACAGAAAAATAAGAGAACATTTCATGTTATTCAATTTCAACAATCTCTGTAAACATCTTGAGGAAGCCAAAGCCTTCTATTGATCAGTTTAGTATGTCATTCTATTCCAGAGGAAAATGGTAATAAAATGAATGCCATTAAGTGTTTAGAGACCACATCACAATACATTACGTGTGACAAGTCCCTCTACACTCAGAATGTTTCACATTTATAAATAAAAATCCTCCTGTCTTCCTAAAATCATTCCTTGCTATAAAATTATATCTGGGTAATTTTATGTTTCAAATTCTTATCTTGTACTCATTTGTGCAGTTTTCTCCCGCTCCCACTTTGGTGAGGGTGATATATTTATATCCTCGCTTGGAGTTCAAGGCAGCAGAGAGAACTAGATAAACACACCAGGGGCCTGACAAGGCCACAGAATACCTCACTCTGTTCCTGTATGCAGCCGTCTCTTACAGAAATGTGCTTGTCCTTGGAAAGTCTCTGTTTATTTCCTACTTTTAGATGCCTCTGTGTCTTTGTGCGACTCTAATACCAGAGATCCATCAGACGAAAAATAGAAACCAAGCCAATGAAACAGACAGGGCTTGTGTCGCAGAAACCCTGTGTGCTTCTCAGCTAACATGAAGCATTATTTCCTTGCATACGAATATAAACACCTGGTATATAAAGTGTGCTTCTCGCCCATGGATCTTTACATGAAAGAGTGTGGGCCCTGTCATCGGTAGATAGCTTTGGTCAAGTCCAATTTTTGTTGACTAATTATTTCTATCCAGTGAAGAGTAATTTATCCCTGTCAGCACTGGACATCCGCTCTTATAAAATAGAAGTGATAATAATACATAACCAACCAACAGTTGGTTCAAGGTATAAATGAGATAATGCGTCAAAATAAAATCCAAAGCACTTTTGCAAAGACCATAACTCAGAGTCAAGTCAACCCAAGAAAACTTCCCAGGGGATTATGAATATTGTCCTCTGGAAAAACAGTCCTAATAAGACAAAGTCGAAGTGCTCCTCTTTGGAGGGAGGGGAAAGTTAAACCAGGTAATTAGCCACCCATTTTTTTCCCCCCAATGCTCAGTCTCACTTTCTCCACTGACACATGGATGACCTAAGAACACCTCTGAATTGCTAATGGAAGGAAGGCATTGCGGTGGCTATGGTAAAAACACCAGCTCCTTTCTCCGCAGTTTGAGGCTGGCACGGAAATGTTACTCCTAACGGTCCCAGAATCAAGAAGCAATGCCCCGCGGATCAGTCAGATGGAATTCTTACTTGGCATGGAGTTAACCAAGGGAGCTCTCGAGATGCTTAAGTAACCATCTTAGAACTGATCGCGTGCTGGCTTGACAGTCCGCAGCTTGGGACATTAGAAAGCTGGCGTGATGCTTCTAAGATCCAACACGAAGCATGCGATTTATCTGTGCTGCACCCTGCAGTGGACCTCCACACAGGGTCTGATACTTCCACACGATTTCCAAAGCCTTTTCCATCTGGCTTCATTTTCTCTCTTCGAGTGCCACCGTTCCCACACCCTAGGCTGGCCTCTCCAAATTTCTTTGCAAGTCATAAGCCTCCATGGTGTGTGTATAGAGAGACTGGATTGATTTTTTGGCAGGGGGTGGGGTGGAATTTGGGTTTGGTTGTGTTTTTGCGGTTTTTTGGTGGGGGTTTGTGTGTGGGGGGGGGTTGTGTGGGGTTTTGTTGTTGTTGTTGTTTGTCACATTGGCCTTATTTTCAGCAGCTTTAACATTGCCTTTTCCAGTAGACAGCAGATAAGTGCTGATGAAGCAGCCTGTGAGAACTGTATATTCTGTTTCAGTGTGAAAAGAGCAATCTTCGGAGACAGCAGAGACTAGCTGGGGCACTTTTTTGCTTTTCTTCTGTTCTGTGGCTGTCAGGAAGGTCATTTGGGCTGCTCTCCCTTTCAGTGGAAAGTAACTCTCTCTTACGTGCCACCAGGCAGTTGTCACGGAATTCATGATACTTTCTATGTCATAATTTTAATTATCCTCACACTGCCAAAGCTGGAGATTTGGATGTTTAACTGTTTCATACCAAAGCCACACCATCATTTATAAAATACCTAAGGCTGTGAGAGTGGTAGGATAGGATTCAGAAAAAGCATACATTTTGGGTTAGTATATTAAAGCATGTCCAAAAACATTAATTCACCATAGACTCAGGGGAAGTCTACTTTCTAGTGATGAGAAAAGGGCAAAAAATACTATACATTGAATTGGCATTTCACAAAATAAATCAACATATCCCATTAGGAATAGAAAAAACTCAGTAGATTTGAAAATGCTTATAGAAAAAGACTTATTGCTCAGTCTGTGGTCATCATCCATTTTTAATAGAACTGTTTTGGCCTGGGGCAGAGCTGAGCCTCCAGCTGGAGTGCTGGGTTAAGGAACATTTGCCTCAGAGAGCTGCCAGTGTCCTGGGAAGTTCAGTTCTTAATGCAAAATACGCGAACATTTCCTAATTTTATGGAATACAACAAGACTGCCTCAGCAGCTTCCACATCACATCCTTTGATTTGTTTCAAATTCTTTCTCGCTAGGAGAGAATTTGACTCATCTCTTGACTAAAACTGTAATATATATAAACATATCTGATAGGACTTTTCACCAATGAATATGTCAAAATTGCAGTAAACTCTCAATTTAAATGCTCCAATGTCTTTTGTTTGATTATCAAGAAATCCAATCTGGTCCTACACTCTGCTCCCTCATGTCTCCCTCTAGGGGAAATGTATGATGGTGGAGGAAATGTGTGATGGTATGACAGATGTTTACCTTTGTAGGGTTTCCAGATGTTCTCGGGTCTACCATGGATGAGGAAGCTCTCCGTTACTCTGGTGCCTGGGGCTCTGCTCACCCTTTGGCTCTGTTGGAGGCTGGGACTCTGGGGTTTCAGGCTGCTGGCTGTGCCCTTGAACCTGGTGATGTATACTGGCATACCAGTTGGTGTATTAGTTGGCTGTTGGTTTTCCATCTTTTCAGATATTGTTTTAATGAGCAACATTTAGGAGGAGTTTCTTATCAGAGAGCGGTTGAACACTCAGAGCGCCCAGGCATTAGGGAGAAGGGATGATAACGGTGGGACTCAGTGGGGATCCAGATTAGGAAGAGAATGGTCAGAAAAGTTTCATACTGGGGTGCCTGGGTGGCTCAGTGGGTTAAAGCCTCTGCCTTCGGCTCAGGTCAGGATCCCAGGATCCTCGGATAGAGCCCCACATTGGGCTCTCTGCTTGGCAGGGAGCCTGCTTCCCCCTCTTTCTCTGCCTGCCTCTCTGCCTACTTGTGATCTCTGTCTGTCAAATAAATAAATAAAATCTTTAAAAAAAAAAAAAAAGAAAAGTTGCATACTAATCTGAGATCTCTGTAAGTTGGGAGATTAGAAGCAGAAGAGGTAGTATCAAATGTCTTGGCTTTAATTCTAACTAACCAGCTCCATAACCTTGGGTAAATTATTTAATCTCTTTTTTCCTCAAATGTAAAATGTGAATAATAAAAGTTCCTGCCTGATGACCTAACTGGAAGAGTTAGCCTTGTTATTGGTACAAAGTAAGCACCCTTGGAGAATATCTTGACATACAGCCTTCTGATGTCAAATAGAGTAATAATGGCATGCCTCCATTTTTTTTTATTCAGTTATAATTGACATATAACATTATATTAGTTTCAGGTGTACACAATAGTGATTTGATAGTTGTATATGCAATAAAATGATCACCACAATAAATCTAATTAACATTTATCACCATACATAGTTGCAAAAAAAAATTGTGTGTGATGACAAGTATACCTCTATTGTAACCATTATTAATCCAACAACAATCTAGATTTGATCGACATTACTCTTTTATAAAAATGGGTTAAACACTGTCTCTTTTATTAATTTCATTCATGAACTCTGTCCTCAATTGTCACGTAGAAAAGGGTTTATTCTCCTTCACATATTGGCTTTTAAAATAAAGGCAACTATCCTTTCTGCATAAACTTTCATCTTTCGAGGGTAAATAGACCCACTATCCCGAAATAGCAAGTCCTAAAGCTGTTTTTCCTCTTCCTCCTCCATCTATACTCTAGTTTATCAGTAACTCATCAAAGTGGATCACCCAGAATATTCCAAATAAATTACACAACCCAATTGAACTTCTACTTCCAGTAATGTACTCTAAGAGCATATGGGCTTTTTCAGCATTCCTGACATCCTGAGGATGCAAAGTGAGATTGAAGTTACCTAAACCTCTAAAGTATTCTTGTATATCCTGCACTTGGGCAATTGATTTTTTGAAGTTATATACTGGATTTATACCTATTTTGGCTAATTGCATTTATTATATTCAGCTCCACTGTTTTTCAACCTGCTGAGAAATGTTGGGTCCCTTATTCAATCATTCAGTATTATGTAGTTTTCCCATCTTTGTGTCATCATCAAAAGTTACAAGCATACCACGTACCTTTATTATGTTGTTTATTAAAACGTCCTCAACTTCCAATTGTATCTGATGAATTAAGCAAAATTATTTATCTCTGCTCCTTTATGAAAATCTGTTAAAATGATATTTAAGGGAAAGAAACTTAACTGCTTGCAGAGACGGCTGCCAATAAGAAACAACCTTATTCCTGTGTAGAATCTTAAGCTCTGGAACTGGAGGCACCAGATGCTCTGAGAACATTTTAGAAAATGTGGAGACATTTTTGGTGGTCACAACATTCGGGAGGCAGGGGTGCTATTGGTCTTTAGTTGGTAGAGTCTAGGGATGCTGCTAGATAGCAGCCCACTACAACGAAGAATTTATCCACCCCAAAATTCAGGGTAGCACTGATATGGAGGAATCCTGCATTAATCTAATCAAGTCTCATAGACCAGCCCAATGTCAAAGGGTTAGGAAAGACCCACCAAGAGGCTAGAACAATGATATAGACACATAGTATGGTCACAGGAGAGTGAAAAATTAGAAACGTAATTTGATCATCAATGTATAATAAATCAAAAATTCCTTTCAAAGAACATGGACAAATCTTTCATGGGAAATGGATATGGCCTTTTTTTCCTACAAAGGAAACTAGTGATTTTTTATGACATTTCCTTGATTCTAAGATGCATGCTTCTTTTTTTACATTCTAACGTCTTTGAAGTACTAATGTGTTTTATGATCAATGTAATGAGAAAGTTTTGTATTTAATTATATTGTAGTATATTGTATTATATCTAATTGGCATTTTTTTATTCCTCTGGAACATGAAATCATGATGTCTCTTACTCTTGATGGTATATAGATTTAAGGACACACATTAAATGCATGTTCTGTACTCATCCTATGATAGCAGTAAATTCTGAAGAGCTCTTGGAAGTATAGATAACTATACTTTGCAAATATAAGTAAGCCCCTCCTCACATCTTTACATATAAACAAGAATCTACCTCCTAGACCCTTGAGCTATGTTTGATAACAGTGGGGACATTTTAGCACAGTGGTTAAATATATATATTGGCTTCAGAATCTGTAGAAATGAAGTAATGAATGAAAACACATAGGATAGTACTAATTATTGTCAATCCTATATGCCCATTACTGTGATAATTTCTGAATATCCAGTGTTTTGGTTGGTGGATAACTATAGGGAGCAACATTTTTTGTTTGTTGTTGCTTTTGGTTTTTAGATACATTTTATTAGGTATAGGTAGCAGAGGTCTTTTTCAGTTCATTAATACCTTGCCAAAAACTAAACCTATAATGTCATAAAATTAGAACAACAATTCTTAGATGGACAGTATTGAAGTCAGAGTATCTCTTTCGGTTTCTTACCTGCAAAATGAGGATACTAGTTTCAGTATTGCCTACTCATACATTTTATGGAATGCAAAGTGGCTCACAGTGCCAGACGGGGAACATATATGATAAAGTGATACCAAGATATGTCTCACATGGCATGTCACAAGACAACTGACAGCTATAACCTAAACTCAGTGCTCTGATAGTTTTGTTTTCTTAAAGGCCTTAGGTTTAATGCATATTTCCTTTAATGTACATAAACACAGCAGGATAATCAGTGTAGTTCTGTTGGGGTTCAGAAATACATTCATAAAGTAATGTTAAAGTCAGCAGCATTTATAAAGAGAGGTTAAAACAAATCTTGTAAAATATTTAAAGAAGATAAATGACTAACACTTTAGCTGCATTCAGTATTTATTCCTCTAGAGCAAAACTTACATAAACCTTCCCATTAAAATTTCCTCTGAGCACCTTTTATATTAGTTAATAAGAAAAAAAATTTCCTTATATTCTAAATTGTCATGAATATAAATACATATTATTGTAAATAGATATAGCCCGTGGAAATTGACTGCATTTATTAAGAGGGGAAATCACGTAACAATAATGTCTTATTAACATGGCTGTGTAGAGAAGAAAATCCTGGGTTACTATGGTAAAAGAACAAGAATGTGTTTATCAGGGTAAGATAAGAGAAGTCATAGGTGGGAGGCATGGGGGAGCCACCTGTCTGCTCCCTTGACTAACGTTCCAACCCTATCTTCTGCTGCACCTGTGCAAGCAGATCAAATTTGTTTCTAACACATTTCTGCTTCTGAGTTAACATTTAAAAATTGACTGTGACTGGGATCATCTCACTTTCCAAACAGATTTGGGGGTGTGTAGGTGCATACCAATGAGGATTTACAATTCATTCCAAATAAAGCTCAGGACCATGGCAGTTCAAGTCCGGGGCCATAACAGAATGTACCTGCCCTCTCTTAATATTATTCCCATTATTGGCCAGTATTTTGTGTTTTTCTACTGAGTTACTGTTAGGTGCAACACACAGTCCTGGCATTGTGGGAATTCATAGAAAGAAGTGACTGGCAGTATATGTTGATAATTATAATAGCATAGCCTCATGTTCTTGAGACTAAGATTTTTGATGGGTTTATCTTTGTGTTTAGAGCCCCAATTTAAGAATGAAGCTCCTAATGATTGAATGATATACCCAGGTATATTTGTTCTTTGGGGCTTTTCTACAAATTTCAGAACATATAGTAAATGTCATGGCAGCCTAATTTTACTATATAATCCTAACCAAGATTTCAGGTTAGATCTAGAGATGGTGGCATTGAATGGGGAGAAAGAACCATAGATTAATAGATCAGAACTGGGTTTTAGGGGCACCTGCATGGCTCAGTCAGTTAGGCGTCTCCTTTCAGCTCAGGTCATGGTTCCGGAGTCCCAAGATCAAGCCCCACATCAGGTTCCCTGCTCAGTGGGGAGCCTGTTTCTCCCTCTCCCTCTGCCACTTCCTCTGCTTGTGCTGTGTGCATGTGTGTGTGTGTGTTTAATAAATAAATAAAATCTTTAGGAAAAAAAATTAAAAAAACAACAACTGGGTTTTAGTCTTGACTTTGTATGACTCTGGACTTCCATTCAACTTTGGATTTCCAAGGCTAGGTTGATACAAGGACTGTCTGTTCTGGCTGTATATCACAATCAACATATAAGCCGATAAAATATGCTAATACCTGCCTGAACTAAGTTCTTTGTAGAACTTAGTTCTCTTTGTAGGAGAATCCTTGTAGGAGAGGTCAAAGTATCCATATTTTTTTTTTCAATTTTTTTATTTAATTTTT
Source organism: Enhydra lutris kenyoni (assembly GCF_002288905.1). Lineage (NCBI taxonomy): Eukaryota > Metazoa > Chordata > Mammalia > Carnivora > Mustelidae > Enhydra > Enhydra lutris. Next base: position 35,306,671 of record NW_019154096.1, on the reverse strand, counting down.
TTTTTATTTTTTTATATACATATAATATATTTTTATCCCCAGGGGTACAGGTCTGTGAATCACCAGGTTTACATACTTCATAGCACTCACCATAGCACATACCCTCCCCAATGTCCATAACCCCACCCCCCTCTCTCAACCCCCCTCCCCCCAGCAACCCTCAGGTTTTTTTGTGAGATTAAGAGTCACTTATGGTTTATCTCCCTCCCAATCCCATCTTGTTTCATTTATTCTTCTCCTACCCCCTTAACGCCCCATGTTGCATCTCCACTTCCTCATATCAGGGAGATCATATGATCGTTGTCTTTCTCCGATTGACTTATTTCGCTAAGCATGATACCCTCTAGTTCCATCCACGTCGTCGCAAATGGCAAGATTTCATTTCTTTTGATGGCTGCATAGTATTCCATTGTGTATATATACCACATCTTCTTTATCCACTCGTCTGTTGATGGACATCTAGGTTCTTTCCATAGTTTGGCTATTATAGACGTTGCTGCTATAAACATTCGGGTGCACGTGCCCCTTCGGATCACTACGTTTGTATCTTTAGGGTAAATACCCAGTAGTGCAATTGCTGGGTCATAGGGTAGTTCTATTTTCAACATTTTGAGGAACCTCCATGCTGTTTTCCAGAGTGGTCGCACCAACTTGCATTCCCACCAACAGTGTAGGAGGGTTCCCCTTTCTCCACATCCTTGCCAGCATCTGTCATTTCCTGACTTGTTAATTTTAGCCATTCTGACTGGTGTGAGGTGATATCTCATTGTGGTTTTGACTTGTATTTCCCTGATGCCGAGTGATGTGGAGCACTTTTTCATGTGTCTGTTGGCCATCTGGCAAAGTATCCATATTTTTTAAACATCCCCCAGGGTGTTCGGATGGAAGCCAGGATTAATACCACTTATCTGGCCAATTCCCAAGAGTCTTTCCATGCTATTCAGTATAGGTGGTCTTTCTTCCACTTTTATTTCTTTCCACCTGTATTTTTATGTTACCCTTCACTTAATTTTCTTTTTTCCTTCTTGTTTGACTTACTTACCAACCCAAATCCTAGAGTTTTAAGCTCATTTTCATGATGTGTGGCAGTATCAACCTGCATATGCAAGTAAAATTAGGTAAAATATTAAAATAAACATTTTCCTCATATAAAGGCTGAGTGCTAAAGTCCCTTTAGTTTCCACAGGTGAATTCAGTCCCAGGAAAAAAACATGGCTATCGGGCAAAAGGGCCTGGATAGACATAACTCTCATTTGGCCATTTTCTGAGTCTTCTGTTGGAAAAAATTCTTTGGGGAAAAAGAAAATTATTTGGTAGAACAATTATTGCCTGTTGAAAAATGTCTATAGTTCTTTTATTTTACTTTTTAAAAATAAATTACTTTGTTACACTGTTCTGTTTATAAACTGTGTCTGTAAAGACCACAGGCCCCACATACAAGGGAATTTTCAAATTTTCCTACAAAAAAAAAATCCTGGGGCGTATAGCACTTTATATTCTGATGGCAAGAGTCTGAGTTGACAGTCTGGATTAATGCAGCTTTCAGCATCCATCTCAGGAGATTAGCATATTGTAGGGAAACTGTGATTGGTGGATAAAACATTGCTATCCGAGGTGCTCAAATTGACACCTGGTGGATACATTTTTTTTCTATGTCATTGCTTAGAAAATTCTTGTAGATAAAAACTCTTGTAAAGAACTCTCTTTGTGGGGCGCCTGGGTGGCTCAGTGGGTTAAGCCGCTGCCTTCGGCTCAGGTCATGATCTCAGGGTCCTGGGATCGAGTCCCGCATCAGGCTCTCTGCTCAGCAGGGAGCCTGCTTCCCTCTCTCTCTCTCTCTCTGCCTGCCTCTCCATCTACTTGTGATCTCTCTCTGTCAAATAAATAAATAAAATCTTTAAAAAAAAAAAAAAGCTCTCTTTGTTATTTATTTTTGTTTGATTTTACCAAATTTACTATAACCAGTCATCAAATAATTCATTTATCTTTCTGAAACCTAGAATGAATAAATTAATCAACTGATTACAAATTCTTTAATTCCATGCATCACATTTCTCATTCTTTGCAGTTTCCTTTTAACCAGAAATGGGAATTAGACTCATGGGACTTTGCTGTCAGTACCAGCTAAGTGTGAAGTAGAGACAGACTTATATTGTTTCTGTGCCTCTGGGGAGCTTCCAGGAAAGACAAAGTTACTTTCATTAAATATCTGAATTACTTGGAAGGAGAATGTAATTCTGTCTGGTCATCTCCTTGAGAAATTTACATTTTTACGGCCTCAGTCTCCCTCCAGTGGTTCTTTGGGAAGTCAGGGAAAATCCAATTTGTCAATCCTTTATCCTAGTTATACAATCAGAGCACCAGATAATTACCACATTCACTCCTTCATTCATTCAACAAATACTTATGATGTGTCAGGCACAGTCACAGGCCCTAAGAATGAGAAACTAACAGAATAACTGAAATTCAACTGATAAAGATCAAGTAGTACAAAGTACTATGTAAGAAAATAAAATATTTGGTGCTTGTAGTAACTAGAGTTGCAGAGACAGAGAGTGGGGGGGGGAGAGAAAGTGCTATTTCACATATATATGTGTGTATGTATATATATATATATATATATATATATGTACATGTATAAACATGTACATATATATGCATGTGTGTGTGTGTGTGTGTGTGTGTGTGTGTGTGTGTATATATATATATATATATATATATATTAGCCAGAACATTTCTCTCTGGTACATGACATTTGAGCAGTACTTGAAAGAAACAGAGAAATCCATCAGGCTGATATCTGGGGAAAAGTTTTCAAGGCAGTGGTAACATAGTGTGCAAAGGCCCTGAAGCAGCTTTGTCCTTGATGTATTGGGGGGAACAGGAAAAAGCTGATATGGCTGGAACAGAATGATGAAGAACCAGGGTTGCAGAAGAGAAGGTCAGATAGTCAACAAGGGACAGATCACTGGGTCCAAGGAGGCCATGGTAAGGGATTTGCTATTTATTCTGAAAGTCTTTACATGTTATTGAACTACCTCATTCTCAACTTCAAAGGATCTGTCCCACTTCTGTGATAAGAATAAGCTTTACAGACAAACTTTGGGGCAAAGAAACCAGTCCAGAAGCTTCTTACATGTTTCAAATGAGAGATGATGATGGGTTGGCTTAGGGAAGTGTGATAGAGATGGTATCGAGTAGATTCTGGACTTATCCTAAAGATAGACTGAGACATGCACTTCTGGATTGGCTATGGTATGAAAAAAGAGAGAAAAAAATTGGAAGATTCTCAGTTTTCTTCTGTTGATCGTTGTCTTGCTTTATTATGTAACTATCTCAGGCTTGGGAATGAGAGAGAAGAGAATTCAAGTTATTCTGTAAGTTGAGTGGCTGCGGATGATTTTCTTATCTGGCCAATTCCTCAGTTTCTCCACAGAAATAATTCCCCAATTATTAAATATAATTACACCTTGGTGTAATTATATTTAATGCATTAGTATATCTTCAGGGCTTAAATTAAATTATAATCATAAGTGTACTATACTCTATCTTTACCTCTTAATCTTCACAGCAACACTATGAGTGTTATTATCCCAATCATATATTCTAAAACACGGAGAGATTACAGAATTTGTCCAAGGTCACACAGAGCTAGATCTGGGATTTGAAGTCAGGTCTGTGTGATACCACAACCCAAGTCCCCAGGTATCTTATTAACAACCACAAAAACAATCATGATCTTAATAATACAAATAGCTAACATTGTGCAGCATGCCAACCCTTTTGTTTAATTCCTCACATGCTTTATTTCTGTTCACTCTTACGACGTCCTACCAGATCCATGTGTTATCTTACGACGTCCTACCAGATCCATGTATTATCTTCCTTTTACAAATGAGAAAGTGGAGGCTCAGAAACGTTAAGTAACTCATCCATTCAACTTAAGCAGTCTACTAGCACACCTAAAACCTGCCTTAAAACTTGGGTCAACACTACACAAAACTGTTCGCCTAATACCAAGAGGCCTCTCTACCCTAAGGGATTCAGTGCGCATTCCCTTCTGCTAATGTGGGGGAGGGGAAGCCAAGGTGAGGGGTGGGGGCTGAATGTGAGATTCTTCTAAGAATCCCCAAAGCTCTGAAGAATAGCGGGTACCCACCCACCTAAGATAACTAGAATAGTAAGCAGAGACTGGCCACTTTAGCTCTCCAGCACATTTCTCTGAGGTTAATATTGTAAGATGTTAGTCTGTTTCGTCCTCTAAAAACACGATTTATTGCAATTTTTTTTCATTGCTTTTATTTTCAAGAAATGATGAAGTATTTATCAGGAGGCATGCTTTTGCAATTCATAAGTACTCTCCTTTCACCAGCAAATCCAATTGTTTTATGTTGAGAGGAAAAAAGCATACAAATAAAAATCTGGCTCTTGGATTTTTATCCCCCTCAGAGAAATGAAAGCCAAAAAGGGGGGAAAAAAAAAGAAAGAAGAAAAATGTCACTATGTCAAAGGTAGAATCTGACTGCATTTAGAGGATAACAAGGAAGAAAAATGTGATTTATTATCAAATAACAGTGATGGATTGGCTTCTTTTTGTTTCAATCTCAGTTGTTATGAAGTCCCAACATTCAACTGAATGTTTTTACAGGGATCTTATAGTATTTTTCTTGCCATGATTTGGTTAAAATCTCAAAGGAATTAATTCAGTCTTTTATAAAACTTCTGTTTAGAAAGGCAGGGATGAAGGCAGTCCTTGACAAAGCAGTGGACAGAACTTCTTCCAACTACCCTTGCTCATTTCAGAAGGGGATTCCATTTACTCTGATGGGGAAATGCAGCCACAGGCTATTTCTGTGTCTTCTGCAGCACCATGGAAAAGGCTATAAAAGAGTATAAACAAGATCCTGAATAGTGGTGGAGGTATGATGTCTTGATTTCTAGAGTACTAAATGTGCAAACAATTGTTGAACATCCTTGATGTATCTGACACAGGACTAAGCATTAATACTTGCTACTTTGGAGGCACCTGGGTGGCTCAGTGGGTTAAGCCTCTGCCTTCAGCCCATGTCATGATCTCAGAGTCCTGGGATCAAGCCCCTCATTGGGCTCTCTGCTCGCAAGGGAGCCTGCTTCCCCCCCCCCCCCTCTGCTTACTTGTGATCTCTCTCTCTCTGTCAAATAAATAAATAAAATCTTTAAAAAAATATACTTGCTAATTTGATCCTCAGAACCAGCACCAGAGCAAGAAAGCTCTTGGCATTCCCATTTCAGAGATAAGGAAACAGGCTCAGAGAACTGAAGATGTTTGAAACACATATGTAGGAGTGCCTGGGTGGCTCAGTTGGTATAGTGTCTAACTTCGGCTCAGGTCATGATCCTGGGGTCCTGGGATCAAGCCCCACATCAGGCTCCCTGCTAATGGGTAGTCTGCTTTGCCCTCTCCCTCTGCTCCTGCCCCTGCTCATGCTCTCTCTAATAAGAAATTAAATCTTTAAAAAATGTACATATTTAGTACATGGGGAACTGATGGGTTATACACTCACATCTGCCTGATTCCTACTGATGGCTACTATTTTACTATGTCACCTCTTAGCATCATAACCCTCCACTAATGCCTCTCTAAACTGGGACTATATAGAAGGACTGATGTTAAATAACATGTGTAAAGTATCTAATATAGCACCTGGCATATTTTAGGAAGATTTTTCTTCTTGTTCTTTACTGAGAAAACTTGTTTCTATTTTACAAAATTACCTGATCTGAGGAGCAAACCATCAAAGTTCCCAATGGTCTCTTACATTGAAAAGTAGAGTTTAAATATATATGTTTTTTAACCTTAAGGTTTTATTTGGTGCACATATCAGTCAGAGTTGCACAAGAAAGACATATAATAATGGCAGAATTCTATAGGCAAAATTTCTTCTTCCTCAGGGCACTTCACTTTTGTCCTTAAAGTCTTTCAACTGATTGTATGAGGTCCACCTCGCTGGTTGAAGATAATCTTCATTAAAGCTAACTGATTGTACATTTTAACCACATCTGCAAAATACCCTCACAGCAACACCTAGATTAGTGTTTGGTTAAATAATTGGGTACTATTATCTAGCCATACTGACACACAAGACTACCCATTACACTACTCATTTGTTATACTGTGTGAGAGCAGGAAACTTGCCTGATTCATTTTATTGTATTTGATAATCAAAGATCCAGCCCATTAGTCTTCTATAGGTTACCTTCAGGGGGTTGGGGGAACCAAAGGAGGAAGAGGCACTACTTTTCCTTGTGTCTGTACATTTTCCCTAAAAAGTAACTATCATAGTATTTGTTTTTGCTTACTGAATTATTTGCAAAATGCCCTGAATTCAATATTTTCTTGAAGGTAAACACTTGTTAAATTATTCATAGTGCTACTTTCTAAGAATAATTAGATTACCTGCTGCCTACATAAGCTGGGAGACTATAGTGCCAAAATTTGAGAATTTATTATGCTTTTTGTGCATTTTTCCTTGACTAAACTAGACTGTATTGGGGAATAGAAATAGGATCAACTCTGAAAGCAATTTACAGAGCATGCCTTATGTTGATGGCGATTGAGATTTTGGAAAAGGTGATCAGAAAAAGCCATACTGACAAGTTGACATTTGAATAAACAGAAAGAAATGAAAAGTCGTGTATACATCTGGGCAGAAGGCATTTCTGGAACAGTTTCTCTGCTAGGAGCATGCCTGGCATGTTCTTGTAAAAACAAAGAATTGGTATAACTAGAAGGGAATTAATGAGAGGAGAGTGGTGAAAAATGAGGTCAAAGAGATAAAAAGAAATCAGATTCATATAGACTTGTGGGTCTTGTCAGTGTTAATTAGATTATTTTTCAATCATTCTCTCTTTCTTACTTCCATGGGAAGATATGCTTCCTTGCCCCAATTTTGTCATCTTGGCAATGTAACTGGAATCTTATCCAAGTAAATTTGCTATTTAAATCTCCTTCAAAAAAGCCTGCTTTGAGCATCATAATTGGACCTAGAGCTTCCAGTGTTGTCCCTTTGATATATCAACTTGTTCACCCAGATGCTATACTCCTACAGGGTTATCCTTAGGTAATAACTGAGCATCACATTGCATGGACACAAGTATCATTTTTGCAGAATGCAAGCCTTCCAATCCTTGCACAAGAACTGTGGCTCATGGTCTAGCCGGAACTTTCTTAAAACTGTGTTGGGATCTGAGAGTCACCCTACCTGTTTCTTCTGTCTTCCCCCTCTCTTTATAGAGTTGTCAGGCATGTACTGCAATTCTGCACTGAAAGTTCTTCCTGCCTACTACTATGCACTCTCTCTTGTCTTTCACCAGACTTCTCTCACTGAATCTCTTGCATGTTGAATCTGCTTCTTAGGGGATCTGAAGAGACATACTTGACTTGGCTTCGAATTGTTATATTGTACTTCTTGCATGTTGATTTTAGCTTGTATATGGCACATGCTGACCAAAGATGAGGTGTATATGGACCCGGTCTGTAGCTTGAACCAAGTGCAGCCCAGCCTACAGTAACATCATCAAACCACCATCAACCATTCCACAGACGTGAGCATAGATAAAATATTGTCATTTTAGACCATTGAGATTTAGCACAGTTTGTTATATAGCATTATTTTGACAGTACACTAGTTGATTGTTAAGACAGTAGGATTTTGGCCTTTTTTGTAACTTAGATGTAAAGCCATTGGAGAATTTGAAACACAAGATAACACGATCTGACTGATCCTGTTTTAGGAGGTTCACTCCTATTACTGTTTTGATAATAGTCAGAAAGGGATTAATGGTAAGAACAGAGAGAAAACTATTTAAGAAATAATTCAATCAAGAGATAATGTTGGTTTTGACCAAGATGGAAAGAAGTCATAGAAATCAAGATATTTTTCAAAGACAAAAAAGACAGGATTTATTGATGCGATGATGTGTAGTGTGCAATAAAGAGGAGAACATTACGACACTAAGGGTTTTGACCTGAGCAATTGAGATGATGGAGTAGTCTTAACTGAGAAAAGATGCAATCTGAAATCAGGCTTTACAGATCCTTGAACTTTTCAGCTGCAATCATCTGTAGGTCCTTTATACTTTAGCCACCTCCGATGGTTCTTTCCTGGGCCTGTCATCACCAATAAATACATAATTTCCAGAATCTAGATTTTAGGTATGCTCCATTCTGGTAACTATCTCTTACTTTCAAATTTACTGCATCAAGTTTACAGAGTACCCCATTTCAAAAATGCTTCAATGTTATCAGGAGTTAAAAATTTTATGCTATCGACCTCAGGAGCTTTTTTTTTTTTCTTTTTCTAACATAAGATACCATACTTTTTACTATAAAGACTCCCAATATAAATTTTCCTTAGGAATACTCACTACCTAGTAAAATCTCAATCCTTATCTGCAACTGTTCACGTCTAAGGCCACCTTGTCTCTCATGCTCCAGCCCATCCTTGCTCCTCAATTACCTGGTCTATCTGCCAGATTACCAGCTTCTTCCCTGCTAATAAATAATTTCCAATAGTAGGAAAATATGCTTATCTAGGTCCAGTATGAAATATCTGCTCCTTTCTCTGCCCACCCAGGATGTCCCACGGGTGAGGCCTAGAGGGCAAACTACCCACTTGAAGAAGACTGGATGCCACCCTGACAACAACCTAGATATCCTGAGTCCTGGGTATCAGAATTCTCTCAACTTTTCATACACAGCAACTCAGCTGCAATCTAGAGTCCACTGATCTCTGCTGTCCAGGCAGCAACTTACTCCAACCACTAGACCGTTATGGTTTTTGCATTAGCTTGTTACAACACTGTGCCTGATTATGGACATGGACTCAGAGCTCTAATACTACTTACTGATGGCATAACTTACTGGAGCTTCAACTTTCATATCAGTATAATGGGAATGATAAAATGATAATGGAACCTAATCCAAAGGACTGTTGTGAATATTAATTGTCCTCATGTGCAGAACAGACTCTTATTTTAGGAATGTCTGTAAAGGATTTACTGTGTTTAGATTTCACTAGGACATATGACCAATAGTTAACATGATTATGTAAAAATATACATTCAGCTTAACTTATGGAAACATATTGAAATAGATCAAGGAAAGTTAAAGACCACAAATGAAATATGGATATGTGTAATAAAGATCAATATTACAAAATAAAAATCATGTTCTCAAGAAATATTTCATTGGCATGCAATCATACCTAAATTAATCCATGGATCCAAATAACAGTTGTGCTTCTGTTACTTGTAATACAAAAATATGTAAAATCATGGCTAGTGGATGAGACTTGTAGCACATATTAAAAAAAATTATGACCAATAGAATAAAATAATAAGACCCATGGAATTAGAGATTTGTTTGTCTTGGGGCTTCATGACCAAGTTTAATTTATTAAGATATGAAAGGATTATTTAACATTAGAAATGAATTAATAAAATGAATTAATTCATCTCAATAATAGATTAATGGAATTTAAAATAAATGAAAAGTAGGTAGCTGCCTCAACATGCATAGAAAAGGCATTTAATAAAAATCAAATTTCTACCTTAAATAGGAATAGGACAGAACTTCCTTGGCATTATAATGACCATGAAAAGTTATAATAAAGGTCATGCTTGATTTTGAGACTATACAACTATTCCACTTGGGAAATAATTTAGCCATCATCCTAAAATTGAAAATTTATATACCCTAAAGCTTATGCGTAATAACAATCATTGCTTCTTAATATTTTTCAAAAGATAAATGCAATGTGGTAGGTTCATATGATAAAGTATAATGCATCTCATAGACAACAAATCTCAAAACAAAATTCTAGGGGAGGCAAGGGATTTAATCAACTAAGTTTTAGAGCAATGCCAATGTTTCCAGGCTACTTTTGATCATCAGAAGATGGCTACTTAAGATGATATAAAATTAAGAATCTAAGTTTCTCTTATTTTATTTGGAACTGTGATAAATTTATGGTGTCATAAATCTAAAGACAGAAAAATGTGTGTATTGCAAACTGGGAAGTGCTTGCAGTTTTTGACACATTATGTTCTAGAATATATGTTAGCACACTTTTCTGTAAAGGGGCAGATATATCTCAGTCTTTGTAAGTCACAAATGGTCTTGGTCTCTATCACCTTCACAGAAGTTATGTCCTACACTCATAGTAATTCCAAACAACTACTGTCCCTTGGTGTTTGATATATATTATATGCATTTGATTTCAGAAATTAAAGTCTGAAAAGTATAAGTAAGCTTTTAAAATGCTAACCACTACAGTTACTTCACCCCTTTGGAAGTTTTTTCTCTACAACCTTCATTCTTCCAAAACACTTTTATCTGCCCAAATTTAACATCATTGAAAACTTCCTTATTTGCATCATTATAATCTGTTTTTATGTCTCTTCTGCAATGTTTTAATCATAAAAGAGAAAAACCAAGGTTTGATGGTGAGATAAACTTTGTTTTTTATCCTCCCATGAAGAACTTGTGAAAGGAATCTGGGATTTATGTTTTCTAAAGCTGTGTAATATTTGTGAATATACCTATTTACTTAAAGCACTGCTTGTGCAATAAAAATGTAGAAAAGGCTTGAGGATCAATGGGGAAAGAGAGATACACTTAATACCTACCAAAGATTTCAGAAGATTTATATTTGGATTTTCATTTTGCTCTAATGTGTGCTCATGGATTTGATATTGTTAAGGCATACCATATATGACAGTTGAGGAAACTGCCGTCTCTTACCTCTCAGTGCTCCCTTTCTCCTCAGCTCAGCATTAATAAAATGTTCTAAATCTAACTGGAGCTGAGAAAATGGAGAAGAAACTTAAGAGTTTTAGTGCAGTGTGATCCAAAAGACTAAACTCAATTTAAGACTGTAGAAAACAGGGTGGTCATAGAAGACAACACTTTCCATTATATAAATTCCATATGACGTCAACCAGTAAATATGTACTACATTTCTACTACGTTTTAGTACAAGGTTAGTCTCCATGGTGGATAGTAAAATATGTAAACGCTATCTCTGTGCTCAAGTAAATGAATGATCAAGTATATACATGATCAATTATATACATGATCTTATGAGAAAAGACCGATAAACACAGACAGTTAATAATTGACAGCATGATAAAGTAACTTGATTGACTATGAAGTAAATGCTATATGCTCAGTTAGGACATTTTATCAATTTCACACTGAGACTAAACCTTTCACACCATCTGCCCTTTGTTATATCAACACATATAAAATTTGAGCAGTGCAAGGTAAGCTACATGATCAACATTCAGGTAAATAATAGAAATAATTCCCTTTGAAAAGAATAGAAAATGATATTGCTATTCAGCCATGTGTCTAGGAGATATTTAAGAGTTGTTGACTTGCAGTTTTTGTTTTTGTTTTTCTTACACCACCCAATTCTCTGATTCTCCAACACCAACTTGGGTGTCCAACATTTCAATTCCATGCTAATTGTAACTACCTGGACTTAGCCCAACCCCCATGGGTTAAGGACTCAGTCCCACGAGATTGTCCCTAGTTTGGACATTAGCTTCAGATGGGGTGTCCAAGCTACCCACATTTCTATCTTGCCAACTACAAATACAGGCGTTCCCAGAACTGCAGCCTCAGGTTTGATAATTTGCTAGTACAATTCACAGAACTTAAGGAAGACCTTTATTTAATATTACTATTTATTATAAAGGATACAACTCATTTTTTTGTTTGTTGGTTGGGTTTTTTTTTTTTTAATGATAAAGCAGCAATATGGAAAAGATGCATAAGGCAAGGTATGGGTTGGAGGGGAAGGGATATTAAGCTCCTATGCCCTCTTTGGGCACATTACCCTCCTGGCACCTTGATGTGTTCACCAGCCCAGAAGTTCTCTGAACCTCATCCCATAGGTATTTGTTTGCAGGTTTCATTACATACGGTTGTTTGATTAAATTACTGATTTTGATGATTGAACTCAACTTCCAGTCCCTATTCCTTCTCTGCAGGCCAGGGACAGGGCTAAAAATTCCAACCCTCCAATCACGTGGTTGGTTCCTCTGGAAACAGACCCCATCTTGAGCTACACAGTGTCTACCAATAGTCACTTCATAAGTGAAAACTCAGGTATGGTTGGAAGGACCTCACTATGATAACAAGTTATTCCTTTTACTCAAGAAATTCCAAAGTTTTTAGGAGCCAGGAATCAGAGGAAAAGACCAAATATTTTTCATTATACCACATGACCAAGTAAAGCATTTTTAGACCAACTTATGGTCAAGATTATCAAATTGTTGAAGAAATAGCTAAAGCCTGAGAGATATCACTATTGATAGCTAATAAAAAGAAACTCCAGGCTCTTAATGGAGTGGGTAGATGCATTAAGATTTCAGTTTGAGGATAAGGGCAAGTGCTCCCACTCTTCTGTAAGAATCAGCATGTGCCCAGGCTAATATATGTATATTTTTTCTGTGAATTATAAAAGTGATACTTCCTTTGTTATTGAATTTCTGTCTCTGGAATGGAAAGGTAAAAAATAGAACTGATGAATCAAGAAAGTTTATATGCTGCAATCTGCATATTTTCCTGGATAAATCTCCGTACTTTTCTCTCTGTTTCTGTACTAAATTGAGCCCAGATAGTGTCACATCTTTGTAGACTCTTAAGTCTACCAAATTATCATCAAAAAAATGTTCCCCACTAGTGACAGGTGCCTAATTGATTAAATCTTTTCCTCCAGAATAATGTTTGAGGTTTATAGGAAGATGGTTTAAAAAAATAAATGATAAAGAAATCTTAAGGTTACCAATTTTTTCTATAGTTTTCTCATTATCATTTTTATGTTTTCATCATGTGAGTCTCACACTTTAAAACAGATGGGGCTGTATAATGACCTAAATAAAATTCTTATAGAGGTTCCTCAATCTAGATTCAATTAAAAATACCTATCATTTTTAATATGAAATATATTGATATTTAATCTTATACTTTATTCAAAATAAAGTATATTTTATGTAAAAATTTTATAAGCCTTTTTAAAAAGTCTTCTTATCAGATGTGTGGTGCTTGTGACTTTGAGGGAGGTTTAGTTTCTAGGAAGGATAAGATTCTCCTGTATTGTGAGAGAATGAAACCTTGTGACAAGTCGAGATACATAGCCAGGTGAAGAGGATGACCAAATCCAGGAAAGGAACGGACTTCCAGCAGGACTGGGAGCCATGGTTCAGAGGCTGAGCTTCTGGACGCTGAATACAGAGTAGTTTGGGCTAAGAGGGAGTCCACTGGAAAGTAATGATAGAAAAGGATTTTGATCCTAGAATCAAACATGTTTAATGAGATTTTTAATTATAATAAGATCTATACTATGAATTTTATGAGCAGCCTTCAAAGGCAAGAACACAGGAAAACCAAACCCCCTGAAAATCTGAAAGAACCAGTGATGTACAGAGCATTTCATAAATGAATCTATCTCATAGAATTTTTCTCCTGTGTTGAAACATCACTATACAATGTGAATGTGATGTACTTCTCACTTAAACTGTGATGTCTTCTTAAAAGTTATTTTAGATATTTACTTAGAGCAAAAAAAAAACAAAAAACAAAAAAAACAAAAAACCCTTTTCCTAGCACACCAACTTTGTTCATCTATTCATTCACCAAACATGAATGTGACACCTACACTATGCCAAACACTATTCTAGATGCTAGAGATGCTGCAGTGGTTAAAACAAGACAAAAGCAAAAAACAAACAGAAAAACAAACTCTGTCCCTAGGAAACTTAAATTCTAATAGTGGGGGACAGCAAATAAACAGAAGGAATATGTAATATATTTAGTATATTAGCTGGCAATAATTCTGGATCACTGTGCTGGCAGTTTCTACCGTCCACTCATGGGAATGTTGCGTTGCAGGTAGATGTGGTCCAATTAAACTTTATGAAAATTCAATCACTGTGAGGTTAAAAAAAAAAAAAGAAAGAAAGAAGCCTAATTATACCACAGCCTCACACACTATTTATTTATTTATGCCAACCATCATATTCAGTAACTAGAATCATCAGGGTCATTATAAACCATACAGATTAATTTAAAAAGTGAATTTTACAAAGTCAGTTTTATTTAATCATTAAATAAGCTTAAAACCATGACAGAAATGCATATAAAGAAGGAAGAATTTGACAAGAGCACACATTAATGTGGGTATAAAATGGGAGACAAAATAGGAGATTGTGAAGAATTCAACTTCCCTCATGCATGAATTTTCCTTGGGACAAGATGGTAGGTTAGTTTCACAATTTGTGCCAACCCTGACTGCTTAGCCCCCTGAAGCACTGTGTGATTTTTTCCTAATTTAAGGCGATACAAACGTTTTACCTGGCGGGCCTTGGGGGCAAGCAGTCGTCTGACACCGGGCTTGTGCACACCAATGCAATGCCATCCTCGCAGAGAGGTGCAGTCAAGGACCCAGACCCTTCTGCCTCGTCGGGCTCTTCCTGTAGCTGCATCCCTGCCACAGGCACTTTCATGCCTAGGTCTCTTCATCTGAGACATTGGGCAGGGCATCTCTTCTGGTGCCTCCCCTGAGATCTCCTTATGGCAGGTTATGAGGAGGAATCTCAAAGACCCTTTTCCCCACCCTGACTCCCTACCCAGCACTTCTCCACTCTTAGTCCAACACTTTCCGCCCCAAACCCCAGCCTCTGGTCCAAAAAACTGCAAGAATTTGTATTTGGGGCTTTCTTAACCATTAGTCGACACTCCCTTAATCCTCAACGAGGGATCTCATCCATGGAGGAAACTAAAAGGGGGGAGGTTGGTGCTTTCTCTAGGTTTAGCTGGTAATTTATAGTATGGCAGTAAGTAATTAAAAGCTTCACTGTTACTTTCATGTTGGCTCGTTGGTGCTTTAGTACAGGCCTGCAACACCAGGAAAGTTCTCTACCTTGACTGGGCTCCTGACTTTGGGAAGCCATGTCTCAGTTTAGCACTCAGGAGTATCTCGTCAGTAACTGGTGCCTGCCTGAGCCAAATCCTGGGTTTCGAGCACCATCATGTTAGACCATTCAGGTGTCTCAAGAGGGTGGCATGAGTATGAACATGGGGGGAAAAAAAGAAAAGAGAAAGGTAAACCAGAAAACAGATTTTTTTTTTTAAGATTTTAGTTTTTTATTTATTTAACAGAGATCACAAGTCGGCAGAGAGGCAGGCAGAGAGAGGGGGAAGCAGGCCCCCTGCTGAGCAGAGAGCCCGATGCAGGACTCGATCCCAGAACCCTGATATTATGACCCGAGCAGAAGGCAGAGGCTTAACCCACTGAGCCACCCAGGTGCCCCAGAAACAGATTCTTAAGTATAGAGACCAAACTGGTCTTGCTGGCACAAAATAGGAGGATGCCTTCCCGTCTTCCATCAACTAGAGCGTCTGCCATTCCACATTCTAGTTTGATCCATGGGAGGTTTTTCACTCCTGTGCAGAGTTTTCTCAATCTGCTTCCACATGCCCAAAGTTCAGATGAACTAAATTCCGATGAATTCAGTTTCCAGGGAAATTCAGGATCCCAGCGCTATAGACTGAGTGTTTCCTCCAAAAGTTCATATGTTGGAACTCTAATTTCCAATGCAATGGTATTTGGAGATAGGGCCTTTGAGAGGTAATTAGTTCATGACAGGGGGAGCTGTCACGATGGGAGGAGTATCCTCATATAGGCAGGAGAGCATTTTCATCTCCTTTCTCTGCTGGTCATGTGAGAACACAGCAAGAAGGCAGCTGTCTGCAAACCAGGAAGAGAGACATCATAAGAACCCAACCCTTTGCATTCTGATCTCAGACTTCCCAGCCTCTAGAGCTATGAGAAATACATTTCTGTTGTTTCAGTGACCTAGTCTACAGTGTGCTCTTATGGCAGCCCAAACTGACAAGGACACATTTAAATGTGAATTTCAGATTAAGAACTAAAAGCAAAATTCACTATTAGATGTTTACCTGAATTTCCAATTTAATTTTATTTTTTATTTGCAAAATCTGACAATGCAAACTATAAAATAACCCCCTTTCTGTAGCACTTAGTCACAGCTCTCCCAAAATACTTCTGGGATCTGGAAACTAAGCAAATGCAAGTGTCAGTTCTACAGAGCAGGTCATTGTTGTTGCCAGGGTTCTTGTCCCTGTCTGTGGGCGATAGCACTGTGGGGAGAAGGATTCTCATAGACCCTTCTGTACTATCACGAGAAGAAAATGTGTTTGAAAATTACCTAAAACACACCCCCTGCTGCACAGAACACGTTCATTTTGGACTTACTTTAGGATACTAGCTTTCTAGACAATGTCCTGCTCCCTAACACATCTTGAAATGTGACTATTGACCTTTCATATGTGGTGGGTTAGGGCTACAATGTCAATTCTGAATATAAACAGCTTTCAAACCAGCTTTACTTACTTGACAATTTTGCCTGGGGTCAAAATGATTCTAAGAATTGCTGATGATATCACAATGCTTTCAGCATAGGCTCTTTGCAATTCCTGAGGAATAATCAAGAGGGAATCAGGAAATGTCCTCCACTTACTCCACAGAACCAAGAAATAAGATGAAGTAAATATGACATAGATCTTCCCCTTAAAAAGTAAAATTTCCTGCAAAAAATGGAGTATTTCTACGCATGGCAATCAAACCCCTAAACTTTTGATTTTATCTAAATGCCTACAAAGAGGTATAAACTTGGCATCTGGAATTCTTGGCTAGTTGATGAAACTTTATTTTGTTTTACCCAAAACTTTTTCCACCCCTGCCTATGCCCTCTGGGTGCTGAAGTTGAAGGATGTATTGTGCCTTCTGCTACGTTCATTTCCTCCTCCCAAACCTTGTCTCCAGAATAAACTCTCTATTTGATGCAAAGACATCAGGAGCTTGAGTGGTACTGGCAGATTTATGATATGAGCAGTGGAGGGAATGGCCATGTTGCCCAGATAGGACAGCAGCTGCCCTGGATACCAGATAGCCCTGGCACCATCTGGTTGGCTGACCCACTAATCTGACAGCCAGTTTTTGTAAACGCCAGAATTGTTTCCCATTGGAGATTTCTTGAAACATCTCTTACATCAATTAAAGACTAAAGAACAGATGGTGATTTCTTGAGACAGTGAAGGATTTAACTGATTGATTACTCATGTAAGGAACAGTGATAACAATCAATTCAGCATCATATGCCTTGGCTTACTTTTCTTTTAGATTGTCAATTTCTAGTATGTTAGGAAATGTCAGGTTTTAGGAATGGAAATATGCTTCTCTCCTTCAGATGATGGAGACTGATAAGGATCCCCTAGGATGTCAGCAAACACAGGGATCTCTTTCAATAATGGCAAGGTCAGGCCTTATATTAATGGAAATGGTGTTCATCACCTTGCAGGTACTAAAGCAGTGAAACAGGTGATTGCAGTAGAATTTGATAATGGTGGATGTCAAACATAGCACTGTGCTAGGCACGCAGAAAGAACTCAGCAAACAGTAGCTGCCATTGTACTACTAACTACAGAAATTCATTCTTTTTTATGGCAGAGTAATATTACATTGTATGTGTATATACCATGTCTTCTTTATCCATTCATCTATCCATGCATACTTGGGCTGCTTCCTTATTTTGGCTATTGTAAATAACGTTACAATAAACATAGAGGTGCATATATCTTGAATTAGTGTTTTTGAATTCTTTGAGTAAATGCCCACTAGTGGAATTCTTGGATCAAATGGTAATCCAATTTTAATTATTTGAGGAACCTCTATACTGTTTTCCACAATGGCCACCCCAGTTTGCATTCCCAGCAACAGTGCAAGGGATTTTCTTTCTCTCTACATCCTCGCCAACACCTTTTGTTTCTTGTGTTGTTGAGTTTAGCCATTCTGTCAGGTATGAGGTGATATCTCATTGCAGTTTTGATTTTCATTTCCCTGATGATGAGTGATATTGAGTGATATTGATATTGAGCACCTTTTCACATATCTGTTGGCCTTCTGGATGTCTTCTTTGGTTAAATGTCTTTTTATGTCTTTTGCCCATTTTTAATTGGATTATTTGTGTATGTGTGTGCGCATGTTGAGTTGTATCTGTTTTTTATATATTTTGGACACTACCTCTTTATTGGATATGTCATTTGCAAATATCTTCTCCCATTCTCTGGGTTGTCTTTTAGATTTGTTGATTGTTTCCTTTGCTGTGCAGAAGTTTTTATTTTGATGTGGTCCCAATCATTTATTTTTGCTTTTGTTGCCCTTGACTTCAGAGACATATCTAGTAAGATGTTGCTATGTCCAATGTCAAAAAAAGTTACCATCTGTGTTCTCTTCTAGGATTTTATGGTTTCAGGGCTCATAGTTAGAAGTTTAATCCATTTTTAACTTACTTTTGTGTATGGTATAAGAAAGTGGTCCAGTTTTAGTCCTTTGCTTATGGTTATCTAGTTTTCCCAACACCATTTATGGAAGAGACAGACTTTCCCAATGGATATTCTTTCCTGCTTTATCAGAATTAATGGGACAAATAGTTATGGGTCCATTTCTGGGTTTTCTGTCCTGGACTGTTGATCTATGTGTCTATTTTTCTGCCAATACCATATTTTTTTTATTACTACAGCTTTGTAATATAACTTGGAAGTCTAAAATTGTAATACCTCCAGCTTTGCTTTTCTTAATCAAGGTTGCTTTGGTTATTTGGGGTCTGTGTATTTCCATATAAATTTTAGGATTGTTTGTTCTAACTCTGTGAAAAATACTCTTGGTATTTTGATAAGGATTGCATTAAATGTGTGGATTGCTTTGGATATTATAGACATATTAACAATATTTCTTCTTCCAGTCCATGACCATGGAATGTATTTCCATTTCTTTGTGTCAACATGAGTTTCTTTTATCAGTGTTTTATTGTTTTTAGAGTAAAGGTCTTTCTTCTTTGGTTAGGTTCATTCCTAGGTATCTTGGGTTTTTTTGGTACAATTGTAAATGGGATGAATTTCTCTTTCTACTGCTTCATTGTTGGTGTATAGAAATGCAGCACATCTGGGGCACTTGGTGGCTCAATGAAGTTAAGTGTTTGCCTTCAGCTCAGGTCATGATCTCAGGGTCCTTGGATTAAGCCCTGTGTCAGTCTCCTTGTTCAGCAGGGAGTCTGCTTCTCCCTTTCCCTCCACCTCTCCCCCAGCTCATGTACTCTCTCTCTCTCACTCTCTCTCTCTCAAATAAATAAATAAAATCTTTCTTTTTAAAGAAATGAAACAGATTTGTGTACTGATTTTTGTATTCTGCAACTTCACTGAATTCATTTATTAATTCTAGTGTTTTTTTTGGTAGAGTCTTTCAGGTTTTCTATACATAGTATCATGTCATATGCAAATAGTGAAAGTTTTACTTCTTCCTTAAAAATTTGGAGGCCTTTTATTTATTTTTGTTCTCTGATGGCTGTAGCTAGGACTTCTAGTACTATGCTGAATAAGTGGTAAGAGGGCATGGCTTTGTCTTGTTCCTGACCTTAGGGGAAAGGCTCAGTTTTTTTCCCATTGAATATGATATTCAGGGTGCCTAGGAGTTTCAGTTGGTTAAGTGACTGCCTTCAGATTAGATCAGGATTCTGGAGTCCCGAGATCGAGTCCCACATCGGGCTCCCTGCTCAGCAGGAAGTCTGCTTCTTCCTCTGACCCTCCCCTCTCTCATGCTCTCTCTCAAATAAATAAATAAGATCTTTAAAAAATACTATGTTCACTGTGGGTTTTTCATTATTGTCTTTATTATGTTGTTGTTTATTCCCTCTAAACCTACTTTGTTGAAGTTCTTTTTTTCTTTTTTTTTAATCATGAATAGATGTTGTACTTTGTCACATCTTTTTTCTGCATCTGTTAAAATGATAATAAGGGTTTTTTCCTTTTCCTTATTGATATTATGGATCACATTAATGGATTTGCAAATATTGAACCACGCTTGCATCCCAGGAATGAATCCCACTTGTTTGTGATGAATGATTTTTTAAAATAGTATTTGATTTGGTTTGCCAATATTTTGTTGAGGATTTTTGGATCTATAATCATCAGAGATATTGGCTTGTAGTCCTCTTGGGGGTTTTTTTGTAGTGTTTTAATCTGGTTTTGATATCAGGGTAATCCTGGCCTCATAGAATGAATTTGGAAGCTTTCCTTTCTCTTCTCTTTTGAAATAGCTTGAGAAGAATAGGTATTAAACTCTTCTTTAAATGTTAGGTAAAATTCACCATTGAAGCTGTCTCATTTTGGATTTTTGTTTGTTGTAGCCCCTTCTGAGTTTTGTATTTACCAGGTTCAAGCTCAGCAGATACTCTATGGAGATATGTTATCACATTTCACATTGAGATGCTGGCAATGCAGCTTCTTCTGATGGTAGGAAGTAGGCTGGGGGAACTGCAGAGGAGCAAACTCTGAATGACTGATAAGATGCATGGATGAACCTGAGGTGGAGCCTGAGCCAGGCCTGCTGAGATCAGCACCTGGACCAGACGTGATGTCCCCCCCCCCCCCCCCGCCCACTGACATTGTGGTGAAACCCAGCCTAAGAATCACCACATGAATGAAATCATGGTCTTGGTTATGAATAGCTTCTATACCTGCTCCGAATGCCTGATCCCACTTTAATTCTGATCATTCAGGCACAGCCCATGCTGATATGAAACTTTACCTCCTGCCTCTGCATCTTTTCTCTTTAAAGGTATAGGAACACCCTTCTTTGCTGGAAAGAGCCCAAAGAAATGTTGTATACACAAATCTTTTATGATTACTACTGACACCATCAAACTCTAAGTAGTATACTTTTAGGGTTCAAAAGTTTGTATAGCATTCCCAAATATTAGTGCTAGATATTAAGATTTATTAGGATTTATTTATTTATTTATTTATTTATTTATTTATTTGACTGGGGAGAGGGGGCTGGGGACAGAGGGAGAGGAAGAGAGTCAGAATCTTAGGCATTCTCCAAACCCAGTGCAGAGCCCAACGTGGGGCTCGATCTCAAGACTCTGAGATCATGACCTAAGCTGAAATCAAGAGTTGGACACTTACTGACAGAGCCACCCACCTCCCCAAGAGTTTGTTATTTAAACAGAGACAAACTGCTGGAACTTCAGCTTCATTTACATGCAAACTCCTGTTAGAATATGGCTTATGCACATTTCATGCCAGGTTTGTGCATGAGTAGAATACAAATTCATAGGAAAATTTGTGACACTGTAACTTTTAATTTCCTTACTAAAACATATATTTCATGAAGAATGAGACTGTTTTTTTTTATCTTGGATTTTTATCATTGGTGCTATGAAGAAGACTAAAACATATTAGGTGCTTGACATGTATTTGTTTAATGACTATACATTGATCATTTGATTAATGTCATGGCTCTTCTTGGTGTTCATAACACCCCGGAATATTACTCCTACACAACATCACCTGCTTAGTTACAAGATATTCTGATCATTCTTTCCTGGGTCATCCATCTTCATATGAGCATAAAGATTTGAAGTTACTTATTCTGCCTGAAATTTCAGGCCTTCCTACTCACATCTTCTCTTCAAACACAAAATTACAACATATTCTCATAAATCTAAGACCAGTAAGACTAGTCTAAACAAAGTAGGAGGAAAGGCTAATTTTAAATGTAGGCTATCATAAAAGAAAATTATAGTAAAAGTTACAGATGAATATAAGTATTACTCATTTGCAACATTGAATAACATAGATCTGTGGCAATCATTTAAAAACAAACAAACAATAAAAAGAGAAATATAAATGCCCTAAGGAGGAATGAGTAAGTAGACATAAAATACATGAAGAAACACTATATCCCCGTTCCTTTCTATATAACACTAACATCCAAAATGGGACAAAGATAGCATAAAATAAGAAAGCCCAAGAGCAGTGTCCTTTAATATCAAGACACTAAATCTTAAAAAAAAAATTATCTAGTATTATATTGGAAGAATAATGGCAAATATTGTTTATTCAGGGAATGCACATAGGGTTTGATATTGGTTATTCTATTACTGTAATGTAATTCATCATAATTAAGAGTTAAAGAACCTAGATGACTCAGTCAATTAAGCAACCAACTCTTGATTTCAGTTCATGTCATGATCTCAGGGTCCAGATATCAAGTCCCACATCTACTCTCTATTCAGCAGGGAGAACTGCTTGAAATTCTCTGCTTGAAATTCTCTCCTTCTGCCCTTCCCCCACCCTGCTCACTCTCACATGCACTCTCTCTCTCTCTCTCTCCAAAATAAATAAATTAATCTTTAAGAGTTAAGGAAACTAAAGCTATTTATATAAAACTGGTATCCAGGGGCTCCTGGGTGGCTCAGTGGGTTAAGGCCTCTGCCTTCGGCTCAGGTCATGATTCCAGGGTCCTGGGATCGAGCCCCACATCAGGCTCTCTGCTCAGTGGGGAGCCTGCTTCCTCCTCTCTCTCTGCCTACTTGTGATCTCTGTCTGTCAAATAAATAAATAAAATCTTAAAAAAAAAAAAAACTGGTATCCAGAAAGAAATAAGCATTACAATAAAAAATAGGGCCTGTGTGGCTCAGTCCATTAAACGTCTACCTTGGGCTCAGGTCATGACCTGGGGTGGGTGCTGGGATAGAGTTCCTCGTCGGGTTCCCTGCTCAGCAAAGAGTCTGCTTCTTCCTCTCCCTCTGCTGCTCCCCTTGCTTATGTGTGCTCTCCCTCTCTCTCCCTCTGTGTCAAATAAATAAATAAAATCTTAAAGAATAAATGAATAAAAAATAAATCACACCTGAAGATACTAAAAGACTTGACTACATACCAATTTAAAACATCCATATGTTATCCTGGAAAAATGTTGATATCAATTTGCTTGTACATTTTTAAATAATTTTCTGTGCAATATACATCTACCCACATGTGTACATGTATCTATAGTGGTATATGCTCAATTATTTTGTAATCATTTAACTTTTACTGTGTAACAAACCACTCCAAAACTTAGTTGTTTAAAATAATATGCATTTGTTATTGCTCAGGAATCAATGGGTCCATGGTCAGTAGGGTAGGTATCACCGCTGAACTTGGTGGGACTTTCTTGCATGCTTGGAGATTGCCTGATGAGTCTGATCCACATTCTCTTCCTTTTGCTTGCACTCACCTTGTTACATAGAAAGGTCCACACAAGGAGGGGAATAATTGCAACCATTAAAAAAAAATAAACAATGTATCTCAACACCCAAGAAAGAATATTATATCATATCCATGTATTCTGATAAAGTTTTGATGAAATTCAATGTCCATATGAAGAGAAAAAAAAATACTTATTGGGCCAGGAAGAGAAATACTTCCTCAAGCTGGTAACAGATATATAATTCATGCCAATAGTCAATGCCCTATTGATGATCAAAGATTTCATGAATCCCTACTAGACTCAAGACAGGAATACCCTCTATCAGTAGGAGGGGAGAACTGAGCAGGCTAACAAACTGCCAGGGCACCCCTCCTCTTGCCTCTCCTATCCACATCCCAAGAGCTAAGGGACCATAATTTAAACATATTATCTCCAGTGCTGTTCTGATTAAAGAGTGGAAAGGAGATATCCTAAGAGGGGAGTTTTTAGTAGTATGTCAACAAACAGAGGTGGCTTCTGGGAGTTGATTCCCTTAGCAGAATGAGAACTTGATAATAATGGTGCCAATTGTGTAGCACTGTCAGCAGTTGCTTCGAATAGAAAATTAGTTAAGTTAGTCCTAATAATGGTTTGATTCTTCATTCAGTGTATTATATCAAAGGAAAGTTTGGAATTTCATTCCGTTAAATATGAAACATCTGATCTTATTATTTATGCCATTTTGCAAATGAAGGTTATAAAGTCCTCCTTTGAAGATGACTGTTTTATGTGCTTGATACTATAAACACAAATTTTGGTGGAGCAGAGTATTATGGCACAGAGAAATCTGATACTTAATTAAGAAACCTTCAGAGCAAAACCATTTTTGGAATTAGCTTTGGTACACATATAATTCAGAATTTAACCAAGCCATTTTCAAACTTGTACCAACCCAAATAGAAGTTATAATTGTAGGAATTTACATATATTTTATGTACACATATTTAGAATAACTGTAAAATTTTCATGATGATACAAATGGTAAATATACAAATACACATTAGCATAGCAGTACATGATTTCTGTCTTTGCTGCCCATTATCACCAGGCTGTTAAAATCAGTTGAACCTTTAAAAATCAACTTTGTAAATCAATCTAAATCTCTTTAAATGAAATTAAGCTATTTTCTGTACATGGGCCCTCCATACTGTGCTTGCAGTTTATTTAAAATCTGTGAGAATGTTTACTCACAAACTGTAATAAATCATATGCTCATCCTATTCAGAATGCCAGTAGGTACAAAACAAAAGACCCAAGCTTAGATAAATTGCAATGAAATTTAAATGCCCACAATTATGTATTAAAAAAAAACTAACACTCCAAATATGGGGGGGACAACAAACATGTCCTTTATGCATACAATACCACATCAATTTTGTCACATAAAGACCAAAATTAAAAACATTATTAGATGATTGGCTCCAATAAAGAGATAGCAGTGATGACTACTAGAAAGATTTGGGAATTATTGATGATCAAACAGTAAATTAACTATTAAAAATACCAAGGAAAGATCTAAAGAAGGAAAAGTACCCTATATTGTGGAGTCTAATATTACAATATTTTCAGATATCACAGTTACATTTGTTTTTCACATAGCTGAAATTTAAATGACTCTCATAATCATTTTTAGTCAGGAAACAGCCATGATGTAGATGCCACTGCTGGGTTATGCTCAACTGGAATGTAGCTAGTCAGGCCATTATCGTTATTGGTTTAGCTAAGTGCAGTGTTAATGTTACGTAAGTAGAGTTAAATTGTTGTTTGAAATGTCACCTACAGGACACCTGGGTGGCTCAGTTGGTTAGCATCTGCTTTCGGCTCTGGTCATGATCCCAGGGTCCTGGGATTGAGTCCCAAATCAGGCTCCTTGCTAAGTGGGAAGCCTGCTTCTCTCTCTGCCTGCTGCTCCCCCTGCTAGTGCTCTCTGTCTCACTCTCTCTCTCTCTCTGACAAATAAATAAATAAAATATTTATTAAAAAAAAATAAGAGAGATGTCTTCTTGAACAACTAATATGATTTTAGGCCAAAGTGAAAAGTTGTTGTACTCAGAAAGGTATGAAAATGCAGCATTAACTAATACATTGGATGACATTAAAGCAAATGCTTGTCATTGGAAGACTGGCAGCGGTCTCATCCTCCCTTGTTTCAAAGTAGCGAGCAAGAGCTATACAGGACATAAGAAAGGAAGTTACTAGCAGAAGGAATTATATTATTTTTAAAATTATTATATAGGACTTTTTTTTACAGCATTTTATTATTTTGTGTTACTGAGATGCATGCATAGGTATTGACTATTACAAGATAAGAGTGCAACTAAAGCGTGAGAAATTGTCAAATTGCTCAAAATGTTGAAAGAAATTTCAAATCTCAGAGGTATATTGAATGATTATTCAAAGGCACTATTGTAGATTAATTGGCAGCACTTTTAAAAAAAAATTTTTAGAAGGAGATAAAAGGGTGGTGTGTCTTTTAATTTATATCATTTTTTCAGATTTGATGTGAAGTGTATCCATAACAAACAAGGCCAAACACTAGGCAGCAACAACAAAAGACAGGGAGGTGACACTGCTGACTCCAGCGTGTTAGGGAGCAGGTGTACTAGTAACTGTCTTCTACAGAGGACTGTATAGCTACTGATAATTGTAATGTATGAAATGTACCTACATAAGAAAAACTAAAATTTGGAGTTATTTCAATTTTATTAAATTCTAAGTATTTTCAAATGTTACATTCTTTTCCCTCCATGATCCCTGAACTGTTCAGAACTGTGAATTGTTTTGTATAAATGTGTGAAGTTGAATTGGCCAGCATCCTGACTACAAAGAGATCACTCTGAAGGGATGATTGGTGACAATATTTAGAATTTCTGTTTTGGGGGCACCTGGGTGGCTCAGTGGGTTAAAGCCTCTGCCTTCAGCTCAGGTCATGATCCCAGAGTCCTGGGATCAAGGCCCGCATCGGGCTCTCTGCTCAGTGGGGAGCCTGCTTCCCCCTCTCTCTCTACCTGCCTCTCTGTCTACTTGTGATCTCTGTCTGTCAAATAAATAAATAAAAATCTAAAAAAAAAAAAAAAAAGAATTTCTGTTTTGAAGGTAGTGGCCATAGGATTTATTGATTGTATTTAAATTCTGAGGTAAAAGATTAAAGATAAAACTATAGTTATTTTTCATAAGCAAATAAAAGGATGGGGTTGCCAGTATGAGATGCTGAGTGATACTGGGTGATAAAAGACTAAGTTTTTTTAATTTTTATTTAATTTTATTTTTTTTCAGTGTTCCAAAATTCATTGTTTATGTACCACACCAGACGCTCTATACAATACGTGCCCTCCTTTTGAAAGAAGGTCAGAATTTTGGTTTTATAGTTACTTAATTTGAGATGTCTGTGAGACATCTGAGTAAGTATGTTGTAGGTTTTGGATATAGGGATCTCAAGTTCACAGGAGCACTGTAAAATGGTGACATAAACTTTGAAACCATCACCATAAAAATCATATTTAAAGCCATGATAATAGATGAAATCATACCTCCGAAAGAGTATATAGGGAGAAAAAGTTTCAAGTGAAAACCCTGGACCATACCAACGTGTAAGTCAGAGAGAAGAGAAGCAGCAGCAAAGGAAACTGGCACAGAGTGGCCACTGAGGCAGAAGGCAAACCTGGGGAGTTTGAGAAGGGGAGTGAAGGTCTGAAAGCCACATGAAGAAAGGGTTTGAAAACCTAGAAGTCATCAACGATGTCAAATGCCCAGTTAGATGGGGACAGAGAAAGCTGATTACAGTATAACAAAGTAGAAATCACTGGTGGCCTTGATCAGAACACTTTCAGGGCGGGAGTAGATAATGAAAGCCCAACCAGCATAGAATTTAGAGAGAAAGGGAGAAGAATTTAAGAGAATACAGGCAGACAATTTCTAAGAATTTTACTCTAAAGGAGAGGAGACAATGTAAAGGAGCAACTAAAGAGATAGGTGCCCAAGAAAAGGTTTTGCTTTAAAAATATATATATTTAAAGCAAAAGTTTTGCTTTAAATGTATGTATGTGTATATATGTGTGTGTGTGTGTGTGTGTGTGTGTGTGTGTGTGTGTGTGTGTGTGTGTATACATACAATGTGTATATATAGGTATATGAGGGACACCGGGTGGCTCAGTCAGTTGAGCGTCCAACTCTTGGTTTCAGCTCAGGTCATGATCTCAGGGTCATGATATCGAGCCCTGCACTGGAGTAAGCACTTAACCAGAAGTCTGCTTGAGAGTCTCTCCCTCTCCTTCTGCCCCTCGCCCTGCTTGCCCACACACTCTCTTGCTTTCAGTCTTTCTCAAACAAAATAAATAAAATCTTCCTTAATTATGAGGGAAAAAAATAGCATGCATGTGTGTTGATGAGATATAAAAAGTGGGGAAGACATAAATGGTGGTACAGTAGAAAGGAGAAAATCTGCAAGGAATAGTAGTTAATGTGCAAGTGGAGGGGTTGACCTTGGGAACCTTGTGTAAGAACCGTTGATAGTAACAGTAATGAGAGCTGAGGGTATGAGCACAGATCCCTGTGAGTGAGGAGTAGAGGTGGAAACTTGTGGAAGTTCTCATGTCTGCCCTTTTCTTGAAATAGAAAGCTATGTGTCTGCTGAGTAAAGATGAGCGACACACGAGCAAATTACTTTGTTCCCACAACATGCATTTACAAAAGAAGGTATTCTCTCTAAGTATCTCCACAATATCCTCTAGGTATCTATGGCAGCAAACTTGCTGGTTGTATCTTATCATTTCTATATTACTTCTTTCTTTTGTCTCATTCATTGTTCTTTACACCTGTAAAATGAAGTTAGTAATGCATATCTCAGAATATTGTTGTGACATGAGAAGTTAATTTATTTAAAAATTTATAAAAATATCTAGAACTTGTGTTGCATGATACAAACAAAATTTTTTCTTTCTTCTCTTTTTCTTTTCCTATTTTTCCCATTTAAATCAAGAAACTTCCTCCTTAGGGAAATTTATCTTGTCTCGTAAAATGTCTAGTCTGAGCTCTAGTGATCAAATGAGGATTCATCCTAGTTCTTAATTAGTGATGCACACCAGGCCAGCTATAATTAAGTGCATACTCCCCATCACTTGTAGGTTAAATACATGGTTCATGGCATCAGACAGTAGGAAAAGCTTTGTGAATGGGGCTCTCAAGTGTAGTCTGTTTTACCATATAAATTTATTGCTGGGAAGAAATTGCTTTTGGCAACGTAATTATAGGTTAGAAAGAAATGAGGGGCAAATGGTTCAACATATAGCATATGCCGTGACTGACACAACCAGGGCTTGACAGTTTAGCAGGGATCTGTACTGGAATGCTTGGTGTACCATGACCTCTGATGCCAGTTTTGCCTCTATCATAAATTATTTCATTCATAGTGATTGGATGATTGCTTTTGTACCCATGAACAATGACCTTGCTCTTGAAATAAGGGACCTTAGGTGAGGAAGATGAATCTTCAATTCTTAAAAAAAAAAAAAAAAATGAAAATGAATTCTTGAATATTGTTGTTAAGGCCCTGTCCCTACACCTGAAACTTAGAAATTCAGAGAACTGTTATCCTCCAGTTCAAATTCATTTGAGAAGTAAGAAATGGAGAGAAGAAATGCATGTGGTAAGAGATACTTTCTTCCATTCATGTATGTAATGGGGGCGTGCGGACGAAGGAAGATGAAAAGGACCCCTTTCCTGAGAGAGGTTGTGGTTAAGAATCTCTACAGTGTCAAAAAAAAAAAAAAAAAAGAAGAATCTCTACAGTGTCTTGATGACAATTATAAAAGGGGGAACTGTTTAAGACAGTGACAGCCCTAATCCAATGAAACAGAAGAATAATTGAACCAAAGCTTTATTTTGCAATCTTATGTCAAGAGCATGTCATGGAAGGACTTCTGGACTTTCTAATAAGAGTCTGTTTTTCTGGATGATGGGCAAGTAATCAACATATAACACACCTTTACTCACACCTCAAAGTGACTCACACTCTATTAAAAATATCATACTTTTTTTTTTTCTCTAATGTGAAGTTTGAATTTTCTACCTATTCAAAGCATACATAGATGGTGATACACATAGGTCTTTTTTTTAAGATTTTATTTTATTTATTTATTTGACAGAGATCACAAGTAAGCAGAGAAGCAGGCAGAGAGAGAGAAGGAAGAAGGCTCCCTGCTAGGCAGAGAGCCTAATGTGGGGCTCGATCCCAGGACTCTGGGATCATGACCTGAGCTGAAGACAGAGGTTTTAACCCACTGAGCCACCCAGGTGCCCCACACATAGGTCTTAAAAAAAGGGACAGTCATGATGCAAATCTGCCTCAGGCATTGACACCAGGTACTAGCTTTCAATCACTATACATTATAATTACTTACATCTAAGTAAGTACTTAGTAAGTGTGACTTACTAAGTAAGTAACACTAAGACTAGATTCCAAACAAGAAAAAAAGACTGGAGATAGGATTCATGTAGCTGGTGTATCAACTCGGTAAAACTATGAGAACAATTTCAAATGATGGTGGTCAAACTACCAGCTCTTGAAGAACATTCTTCCTCTGTCTGTCCTATCTTTGTGGCACCACAGCTGAATTCCAGGACCATTATTTTAATTAACATATTTTTTCCCCCTGACTCCTAGACTAAGTTTAGAATAAAGGATTATAAAAAAACAACTTTGGAGACTTCCAATTCCACCTTTGATATGTAAGAATCTCAGAAGTAATTATTCTCATTCTTAAAAAGCTGGGCAAACTGAAAACCAGTAACTTTTTCTTAGACCCATCAGAAAACTGCCATTGCAGAGCAAAAAGCTACCCTGAAATCTGGAGAGACAATTTTATCCAGAGCGACACAGCTGAGATCTACTTTTTTTTTTTTTTTTTTTTTTTTTTTTTTTAAGTTCAGAAGCCACTAGAGCTATAAACCAGCAGGAAGGCTTACATGTCACTTTTAATGAATTGTTGGATGCTGGGTGTGAACTGATGTGAAAGCGAGAAGCTCTTGAAGACTGCTCTCCTAGGAGAGGCTTATGGGCTTTACTTCCAAGACCTGCACCCTTCCCTCACAATGATTCAAAGAAGATCCCTTCATGGATCTGACAGGGAGAGAACAATCATTGTGAAATAAGCCATAGTATTCTTCATAATAAAGACCTACTCAGCATGGACAAACACTTCACAGAAAACTTAGCCCACTGAAGCAAAGGAAAATTATCTGACTCTAGCCCCCATAACCTTCCCAGGCATCTAAGAGTGAAGGGGGAAAGATACTTTCAAAGATCACAGCCCAGGGATGCCAGCTGGCCAAAACATGGAGTTTAAATCATAAAATTATAGATTATCTCCTCCCCACACAAATAACCATCACAAGACTCCAGCATAATAACAGTGGATTATAGCCAACTTGCTGCAAGGTGCAAACTTTATTTTTTTTAAAGATTTTATTTATTTATTTGACAGAGAGGTCACAAGTAGGCAGAAAGGCAGGCAGAGAGAGAGGGGGAAGCAGGCTCCCTGCTGAGCAGAGAGTCCAATGTGGGGCTCGATCCCAGGACCCTGAGATCATGACCCGAGCTGAAGGCAGAGACTAACCCACTGAGTCATCCAGGTGCCCCAAGGTGCAAACTTTATTTTAAAAAGCATTCTCTGGGGACCCCAAAGATACCAGGAAAGACAAAAACTAAGACCCTAGGGAAATTTGAATTCTCTAGATCCTCCAAATACAGGAAACGCTAACCATAGAATACCTCATAAACAGATTAGGTGGAGAGTTCAACTCCCCTCTTTCAGTAATTGATAGTTCAAGCACCAGAAAATCACTGAAGGATATATCTATATATCTTTATATATACACTCTTCTGCATTCTTTTTTCAGGTTCACATGAAACCAAATTAGACCACATTCTATATTAAAAAACACACTTCAACAAAATTTTTAAAATTTTATTAGAATAAAATATATACAATGTAGACTCACAGGCCACAAGAAAATTAAACTAGAAATCAATAACATAAATTTAATTATGAAATTCCCAGATGAAACAGTACATTTCCAAATAACACAATGAGGAAAGGAAGAAATCTCAAGAGAAATTTAAAAATCTTTTGAGCCAAATATAAATGACAGTGCAAGTTATCAAAATGTGTAGGATGTAGCAAAACCAGTGTTTAGCAATTAAATGCATATATTTGGGGTGCCTGGATGGCTTAGTCGTTAAGTGTCTGCCTTTGGCTCAGGTTATGATCCCAGGGTCCTGGGATCCAGCCCCACATCAGGCTCCCTGCTGGGCAGGAAGCCTGCTTCTCCCTCTCCCACTCCCCCTGCCTATGTTCCCTCTCTGTCTCTCTCTGTCAAATAAATGAATAATACCTTTAAAAGATAAATAAATAATAAATATATTAGGGAGAAAGAGAAAGATCTAAAAATCAATATCTTAAACTTCAATTTTGGGAAATAGAAAAAGGAGACAATTTAAAAATAAAGCAAACAGATGAAAAAGAAATAATAAATATTAGAAGAGAAATCAGTCACATTGAAAACAAGAAAAGAATAGAGAAATACGATGATACCAAAAACTGATCCTTTGAAAATACCAATAAAGTTGATAAATTTTACTTAGGCTAACCAGGGGAAAAAGAGAAACACAATTACCAATATCAAATATTAAAGAAGAAGAATCTTTATTACTGATCTTGTGAATACCAAAGGGTAATAAAGAATGTATAAAGAAAAGTATAAATAATGCTATGCCCACAAATTTGATAATTAGATGAAATGAATCAATTCATTAAAAGATACAAAATGGCCAAAACTCACACAGAGATAAATAAATACCAGAATCGTCCTCTATCTATTAAGTAAATTAAATCAATTAATAATAACTTTCCAGAAAAGAAAGCACCAGGCCCAAATGGTTTCACTGGTGATTTCTATCAAACTTTTAAGGGAAAGGAAATGCAATTTTTCTAAAATGTCCAGAAAATAAAAGCAAAGACAGTACTTTCTATGTACATTTTAATGATGAGGTCAACATTATAGTAATAGCACCTGGCCAGTATAGCCCACTGGAGCAGATAACAATATTATAAGAAAAGAAAATATAAACCATTATTTCTAACAAAGATTCATACAAAGATCTTCAAAAAATATTATCAAATAGAATCAATATTTTTAAATAATTATATGCCATGATGAAGTGAAACTTATTTCTGGCATGCAAGGCTGGTTCAACATCTAAAAAAAAAACAAGTTGATATAACCCACCATATCAAATAGCTAAAATCATGTGATTTAACAAAATACCAAACCAAACCAAACCAAACAAAAACCCAAAACAGATCACATCCATTCATAATGAAAATTTCAATAAGGGGGGAATAAAGAGGAACTTCCTCAACTTGATAGTGAACATATACAAGACAACTGTAGCTAACATACAGTTAAGGTGAGAAATTGGGTGCTTTCTTCCCAAGATCAGGAACAAACAAAATGACCTCCTTTACTACTCTTTCAACATTGTTTGGGATGTTGTAGTTACTGAAAGAATACAAGAGAAGTAAAGATTATATAGGCAGGGAAGAAAGTAATAAGAATGGCTTTGTTTACAGATGGCATGATTGTCTATACAGAAAATTCCAAAGACTCAACAACAATCACAAAATACTTGGAACTGTTAAGTGACTATAGCAAAGTCACAAGATACACTGCTAACATACAAAAATCCATTGCTTTCCCACGTCTGCAATAAAAAGCTGGAATTGGAAATGACTAAAACAAATCAATGCCATTTAAAAGAGCACAAATACAATGCAATATACAGCTATAAATCTCACAAAGTGAGTATAGAGTTTATGTTCAGAAAATTACAAAACACTGACAGAAACGTCAGAATGACAATGAAGGGAGAGGTACTCTTTTTTCATGGGTGGAAAGACTCAGTGTTGTTAACATTTCAATTCTTCCCAGTTTCATCTAAAGAACAATCTTAATCAATATCCCTGTAAGCTATTTTTTTACCAAACTGATTGGCAAACGGATTCTAAAGTTTATTTGGGAGGGTAAAAGACCTAGAATTGTCAACACAACACTAAAGGGAATAATAAAGTTGGAGAAATCACACTACCTGTTTTTAAGACTTACAGAGAAGGGAGAAGTCTTACAGGGAGAAGCCTGCTTCTCCCTCTCCCACTCCCCCTGCTTGTGTTCCCTCTCTGTCTCACTCTGTCAAATAAATGAATAATGAGATGATGTGGGATTGGCAAAAGGATGGACACATAGATGAATGAAACTATATAAAGAGCCCAGAAATTGACCCACACAGATATAGCCAACTGATCTTTGACAAAGGACTAAAAGCAATTCAATGGAGAAAGGATAGTTTTTTTTTAACAACTATTTCTGGAATAGTTGGATGTCCACATGAAAAATCAAACAAAACATTAACCTTGTAACGAAAGCTTCATCTTCCACAAAATCAACTCAAATGGATTTTAGGCCTAAATGCAAAACACAAAATACAAAAAATTCAAGCAGAAAACACAAGATAAAATCTAGGTGATACTTAACTTGGCAATGAGATTTTATTCAACATCACAAACATGACACACAAATTTTTTTTAAAAAATTGGTAAATTGGACTTCATTAAAACTCAGTTCTTCTACTCAGAGAAAGACCCCATTAAGAGAAAGAAATAATGAACTATAGGTAAGGGAGAAAATATTTGCAAAATATGTATCTGATTATGCCCAAAATATGCAAAGCCCTCTTAAAACACAGCAGTAAGAAAACAAACAACCCCCATTTAAAAAAAAAAAAAAAAAGGTAGGCAAAAGACATGAATAGACACCTCACAAAAGAAGGTATATAGATGGCCAATAACCACATGTAAATATTCTCAATGCAATTTGTCATGAGGGAATCACAAATTCAGACAACAATGAGATAGGACTACATATTTTATTACAATGGTTACATCAAAAAAATCAAACAATACTGATAGCTGATAAGGACGAAGAGCAACAGCAATTCTCACTCATCATTGGTGGAATTGCAAAATGATACAGCAACTTTGAAAGACAATTTGCCAGTCTCTTACACAGCAAGTCAATCCTGCTGTCTGATTCACCAGTTGTACTCTTAGGTATTTACACAACTGATTTGAAAAACTGTGTACACATGAAGAACTGTATATGAATATTTATAACAGCTTTATTTATAGTTGCCCAAAACTAGAAAACCAAATGCCCTTGAATTGATGAACACAAAAACAAATCGCTATACATCCATAATAGTGTGTTATTCAGATATGAAAAGAAATGAGTTATCAAGGCACAATAAATATAGATCAACTTTTAATATATATTGCTAAGTGAAATAACCCATTCTGAAATAGCTACATGGCATATGTTTCAAAGCATTTGAAATTTTGGAAAACCAAAACTACAGTAAAATAGTATAGTAAAAATATCACTGGTTTTCAGATGTTTGGAAGTAGGAATGATAGTTAAATAAGTGAAGCATAGATTTTTTTAGGGCAATAAAACTATTCTGTATGATACTATAATTGTGGATACCTGATCTCATGCATTTATACAAGACCATAGGACTATATAGTACAAAGAGCAAACCTTAATGTACACAAACATGAAAAGATCATTTAGGAATCAGGGTGAGTTAGGCAAAATAATCTGTGTTACACATTTATGAAACAACCCTACTTAAGGAGAAATGTTTTGGGGTGGAGGGGATTGCTGACCTAAATAACCTTGGAAATGATGGAGTCTATAAAACTAAAGGCAAAAAGTAGCTGTACCCTAGCTGATAGACTTGCTTCCCACAGGGATATGGATTAACAATTTTGTATTGCTATACATGTACACTGGAACTGAACAATTAAACAAGTGGATGAATGAGGTGGAAACCAGCCTTCTCACTGTTAGAATAGGAGTTTAGAGGTAGGCAAAGGGAGGAGGCTAGACTGATGCAGTTGTTAATGGATTATAGTTACAAACATGGAAACAGTTACAAACATATGAACTTATGTCTAGCTAAATATGGTTACAGTTACATATAAAAATGTTATAGATATGAGTAGATATACAACTTAGCATTCATGCAGAGATTTCCTTGCTCTGTTATTGAGAGGGTCTAGTAGTAACAACCATACCTAAGCCCCTATCTGGTTTCTTATATCATTGCCAGACAATGCCCAAACATTGTATATATGACTGATTCTAGCATGGGGGCAGGAATTATACAGAATAAGCCTGGAGTATTTTAGAGTGCTAGAAAGTAAGAAAGTGTTCAAAAAGAAAAGAAAAAAAAAAGTCCACAATAATGAGGATTTTTCAAAAGGAGAGAGGGACCAAATTAAAAAGTTCCCATTGGAAAAGGTAGGACAACAATTATATTTTGAGCAACAAAATATAAAAGTAGAATGAGATATAAACGAAAGTATAAACTATATATCCATTAGTCCATATAGATATAAGTAAGTGATTAGATAAATAAATACATGGAAAAAAAAGAGACCAATTTCACATGCAACGGAATCCCAAATAATTTATGTTAAGTGTTGTACCTGCTCAGAGATGGAGCATGACTCCTTATTCTTTCAGTGTGGGTTATGCATGGTATCTTCCAAAGAGTACAATATGAAAAGGGAAGAAAGGGTAACTTTATAATGGAGAAATCTGACAAACACTATCTCAAGTTATGTGCTCAAGGTTAACATCAATATCCATGAGTCAAATTGGCAGTATGTATTCTCAATGTGACATGATATAAATGCTATGTTTCCTCTGTAAACCATAACCCCCATTTAATCACAAGAAAATCATCAGACAAAATCCAGTAGAGGGACATTCTACAAAATACCTGATCAATGTTTCTCAAGTTTTTCAAGGTTACTAAAAATAAGGAAAATCTGAGAAACTATCACAAGTATAGAATTGTGTAAGAAGACATGACAAGTAAAGTTAATGTGACATGTAGGGAAGAATAGAGAAAAGGACATTAGAGAAAAATTAAGGAAATCTGAATAAAATAGAGATTTGACTAATAAGGTATCAATATTTGTTTATTAATTATAACAAATACACTTTATAACTAAAAGATGCTAATAATAGAAACTCAGTATAGGGCATATGAAATCTCTCTGTACTGTCTTCTCAATTTTTTTTTTTGTAAATCTAAAGCTCTTTGAAAGAATACTCTATAAAAAATGACTTGTAACCAATTTCCACACTAACATAAAATGTTGTGCTCAAAATATTTCAATATAAAAAGAATTTGTTATAATTTCTGACACCGGTGCTAAAAAGTATATACAAAATATATGGAGAAATTAAGTTTTCCACATTCTAATAAATATTTCTAGAATTCAAGGTATTTTTGAAAATCAAAATACGTAGAGGGAAACTTTTAAAAAAAGTTTGGAATCCTGTGCATTTTTCTTAAAGAGAGAAATAACAATTACCAAGAGTAGTTTATTAAAATAGTAGGTATATATATATGTGTATATATATATACACATATATATATACATATATATGCATTTTATATTTACATGGATGGATGGATAGATGAAAAATATTTTAGCCTCCAATTTCCTAATTTATAGTAAGTCCAAGTTTAATATTTATTCATCTTACTTCAGAGATTTGGAATTACTAGGCTCAGGGCTAGAAAGTTCCAGAAATGGGCTTTTCAGAAAGCCCAATATGACTATAAAGCTATTTTATTGTTGTTGCATCTCCTTTCCTTTCAAGGAGTATTAGAGAAATCTACCTAGATCTGCCATGAAGAAGCAGTTTATCCTTGATCAACATAGTTTTATGGCTGTTAGTCAATAAAAATGTTTTGATCCTGCTACTGCATAGCCTTGCTTTGAGGATGAAATGAATATCACATATGCATAATATATAGTATATATATCATATATAATATATATACATAATGTATAGTCGTATATAGCATACGTATGATGAACAGCAAGAGAAGAATCTCTTGAAATTCCTCTAATTATTACCCTTTTTTAAAGATTTTATTTATTTGAGAAAGAGTGAGAGAGGGAGAGGTAGAAGAGGACTTCATCTTGCCCCACCCTCTCCACGCTGGAGCAAGGGGCCTGATGCAGGTCTTAATCCCAGGATCCTAAAATCAGGACCTGCGTCAAAATGAGATGCTTAACCAACTGAGCCACCTAGACACCCCTCTAATTTCTATCTTTCTTGAAATTTTAATCTAGTTAGAATGGTCTAGAAGCTGTAACCTAAGGCATTCTTTCAAAATATTATTAAAATCATAGCACAACTAGAAGATGGTATAGAACTAATATTCCAGGTATATTAGGATAAATACACAAGTCTCCATTATCCTGAAGGAACTAGAGCCTCCGTGGTCCAGGTCAAGCCCAAGTAGAACTAAACAGTATCTGCGCACACCTGAAAATCAGTCTCAGGTTTCCAGCATGTTGAGGCAGACAGGGTAGTATACTGCACTCTGAATACCTTGAATTTCTCCACCCCCAGGCCTTCAGTCAGCTCATCCTCTACCTATGCTGCCCCCAGCACTCACAGAGTGGGTGTCACTTTGGTATCCAGAACCCAACTCCAATTTTAATTTTTCCATGTTTCTTCCTGAATATTTAGCCACCCGTGCTTTCTTGTTTTTATAAATTTCCACAGTATTTGCAAATATCTCACTAATTAGCTCTCATATCTTGACTACATTTTTAATTTTATTTTCTTGATACATGTTTTTGTTTTTCTGCAACAAAATAAAATTCTTAGAGGAGAAGAAAGTTTGTACTTATACATCTCTGAGTTCTTCATAGGACCTTAGCCTATTGCAGACCCAAAATGTTTTTGAGAATGTTATTTTTTTTTAAAGATTTTATTTATTTATATGACAGACAGAGATCACAAGTAGGCAGAGAGGCAGGCAGAGAGAGGGGAGAAGCAGGCTCCCCTCTGAGCAGACAGCCCAATGTGGGGCTCTATTCCAGGACCCTGGGATCATGACCTGAGCGGAAGGCAGAGGCTTTAACCCACTGAGCCACCCAGGCACCCTGAGAATGTTATTTTAAATGTAACCTCATTACCTTAAACTTGTAGCTGTGTGTGAAGAATATTTCAGTGGATCCTGGCATCATGACTTGTGAGCGGAAGCAACTGGCCTATAGATTGCATATGTGGTTGCCAACCCTGTCCTCAATCCTTGCTGCAATAAATGTCACAAGGTGCTTTTTTAAAATTTCTGTGTGCTGAAAACTTTCAGCGTACCTGAGTGATCAGAAGTTTTTCCAGTATGACTTTTATCAGAATATGTGACTCTGATTTTCTGGATGAGAGGTGAATCATGTGCTATAACATGTCACAAAGCTGTCTTAATATATAAGATAAGGTAGGATAGAGAAAGAGATATTTTACCTATTCCCTAGAGTGCCCCAATTCTGACAAATGAAGGATATGGCAGGTTGCAGATTAAAGTTATGACAAAAGGGAAATAGCAGCATGTGATACGCTTGCAACATATGTTCATGCATCTTTCCAAATTTAAACAAAAAAAAGGAAAAAAACATAGCATTTAGGAATTGGAATGTGGAAATCAGCCTTCATTAGAATGACAATCTGAGACTTTTTTTGTTGAAGTACAAACAAAAAAAATCATATAGCATTTGCAGCATGAAATGTTATTAAAACTAAACCAGATGTTACATTCATATTCAAAGTTGTGAAGTCTTCTTAGCAGTGACAGTGCATTAGCAAACAAAGTAAAATAAACAATATGATAATGTTGGAATGTTGGGCTTGCTGCCAACGGAGGTAAAACATAATCTCAAAGAAAATCACCCAGAATAAGGAAACTAGACAGGAATCTCACTGATATTTAACTAAGGAAATCTAGATAGATCAAAATACAGATATGGCTCCAAGAAAAACATGTTCCCTAAATTCATAAAGACAATCTATGTTGGGTTTTATACATTTGTTTTCTCTTATAGATGATCAGAAATAAAAAATTCTCTAAATGAATCCTTAAGAACAATGAAAATTAATGAATGCATTTTATGAATTCAAAACATTGGATTACTTAATATATGGCACTTTGTTTTAGGCTATATATACTACCTGAATACACCTGGGGCAAAGCAGCCTAGTGAGAAAGTTTAAGACTGTGGCATCTAATCTCATTCCAAATCATGATATATAATATAAGTGTAAAATAAAATCAAATCTCAGTGTTCTCATCCTTAAAATGGAAATAATAATTATATTTAAAAAAAGATTTTATTTATTTATGACAGAGAGAAATCACAAGTAGGCAGAGAGGCAGGCAGAGAGAGAGGGGGAAGCAGGCTCCCCGCTGAGCATAGAGTCCCGTGCAGGGCTCGATCTCAGGACCCCGAGACCATGACCTGAGCCAAAGGCAGAGGCTTAACCCACTGAGTCACCCAGGTGCCCCTAATAATTATCTTTTAAGGTAGGATGAGGGTATTTAAAAATGTTCTAATGTATGAAATGTGTCAAACCAGGGGCCTGGCACCCAATAGACAGACACAAAATATTACCTGTTATTTTATTGTTTTGATTACAAGATCATAGCCAGAGAATGAAGAGTAAAAGAACCAACTTAGCAGACAAAGATGTAAACACACAAAACACTTCCAGAGGCCACCAACTTTCCTGAGTGCTCCCGGTATCCCACTGGGAATGCCCTCAAGAGTACCAAAGCTGGGGGATGCTGTTTGTGAACTAATGCCCCACTTTTTGCGTGTTGCGTTTGGAAGTACTTGCTAGCATTGTGCTGCATACAATATTGAATGCTTAGCAAAACGGTGCTTTCATATTGTCGTTAAAATCCCCTTATGCATATAGGGTTGGTACATGAATCTGAGGGAGATTAATGAGAAACAAAGCTGATTGTCATGTATTGTCACGATGTATTCGGAATTCCCCTGTCCCCTCCACAGCTTATGGTGTCAGGTTTATCATGTCTGGCTCTCTCCACTGCTGGGTAAAGTTGTTTCTCAGGAGACTCCTTGATCTTTTATTGAAATGGACACTTCTCTGGCATTCCCCTCCCTCATTTCAACTGATGAGAAAGGGATTTATTTAAAATTTCTATTTTGATCATCTACACCAAAAATATGACAGTCTTAAGCCTTTATGTAATTAATAACATAATATATAGCAACATTGAAAGCCTACACCACTAGAGGTACAAAAAAAGATCCTAATTGTGCTAATAGCTAATACTTATGGAATACTTACTAAATGTCAGGCTGTGTTCTAAGTGCTGTATTTATATTAGTTTAGGTTGTCCTCCAACAATCCCATGAAGTAGGGGTCTGTCTTATTCTTATTTCCAGCATAAGGCACAGAGACGGTGATGTAATTGATGACTGCAGGATTTGACACAGCCGGTCTGATTCCAGAACTGGTTGTCTTAGCCACTACATTATGCTCCAGTCGTAGCATAGCCCTTCAACCCACCACAGTAAAATCAGCAGAGCTCACCAAAGGTCTCTCCTGTTCTCTTACCTTCTTTACACCTCTTAGAGTTAGGTGAAGCTGTGTGACTAGTAAGGGGCAGAGGGCAGAGGTATTGGATATCACTTCCAGGTTGAAGGATGAAAGAGCTGCCCCTCATTCTCCAGCAATGTCTTCTCCATTCCACCAACTGAGAAGGCCACGTGTTCCAGATCGAGTGGCCACAAGAAGAAGGGGCATCTCAGTCAGGAGCTTGAGTGGCTGTGTGGAACTGAGACACACTCCTCCCAATACATAACAGATATTAGATATGTGGCATGAATAAGAAATAAAATAGAAAGAAATTTTTATTCAGTGTAGCCTCGCTTATGCTAAGATACTCCTTGCTCTTGAAGCAGGAGAACGAGGTTTTTGTCTCAGAGTCGAAGAATGAATCTAGCAGACAAAGCAGAGTGAGTAAAGTGACAGAAGTTTATAAAGCAAGGATACAGGGAAAAAAGCTCTCAGGGGTAAGAGGGTTCCTGACAGGGCTTTTAGGGTTGGTCTTTTATAGAAAGCTAACCAGGGAGCTTAAATCATTTTGACTTTTCTACTACATTACCATTGATTAAGGACCTGTGATAACATCTCTAATGGCTTACTTCTTAAGGGTCTGGCTACTTTCTGTTGACCACAGGAGATGGTCATAAATTAGATTTCTTCCTCAGACACCTAGGGCAAGGTGGTCTGGTGTATGCTCTTATCTCTGGTTTTCTTACACCTCTACATTTTGGGGATTTCTTTGAGGCTGATCTCGGAACTCCTATCTATCTCTCCCTACCTAGCCCTGCCTGTCCCTTTCTCAATCTCAGAAGTGAAAAACTATTTGAATAAAACACCACAAGCTTTATTATCTGTCTACCTATCAGTCAACTTTGTATGTGCAGAACAGAACATACATTATAAATATCTATGAAATATCATCTGACATAATGAAAAAAATAACACAACTTCACAAGCCCCAAAAGAAAATGCTAGTCAGAAATTTAAAACCAAAGCCAACAAATTTAATCTCAAGTACATTACCTATTCTGTTGAAGAGAAAGTAGAAATAAGTTGGATATAGGACTTTAGCCTAGCATATGAATAGACTATTCTGGATCTGACTTCCAGGTCCTAATATTTCTTCATATATTTTCTATCTACAATGTTAAAATTTCCTTGACTTTCTATATAGCTTATCATTTGGATCTAAACTCACTAAACTGAGCTCCTGGGTAGCTCAGTTGGTTAAGTGTCTGGCTTTGGCTCAGGTCATGATCTGTGGTACTGGGATCGAGCCCCCTGTCCATCTTCCTGCATAGGGGGGAGTCTGCTTCTCCCTTTCTTCTCTTTGCCCCTGCCCCCCACCCCCCACTTGTGCTTTCTCTCTCTCAAATAAATAAAATTTTAAAAAAATAAGTAAATAAATAAACTCACTTTCAATGTAGTATTATGTACTAACATTGATTTGAAAATTTTGGTATTTTTAAAAATTCTGCAAACTATTTTTTCTTTTATTATTACTTTTTTTAAAGAAGATATTACTATATTTTGTGAGTTTAATACCCTCTGTAATTTCTCTGAGGACACTTATCAGAATTATTTAAAATCCCATTTGTT
This sequence comes from Enhydra lutris kenyoni, assembly GCF_002288905.1. Lineage (NCBI taxonomy): Eukaryota > Metazoa > Chordata > Mammalia > Carnivora > Mustelidae > Enhydra > Enhydra lutris. Next base: position 35,264,312 of record NW_019154096.1, on the reverse strand, counting down.
CTTCACAGAATTTCTTCTGCTAAGTCCTCCAGAGGCTTCCAGAGTCAGGTGTTAGTTTGTTCATTTTGGTTTTTCTTGTTCATTTATGCTTTTCTTAAATGTTTATTGATCCTTGATGTGTTTCTTCACTAATCAAAATCATCATCTGATTTATATGACATAGAAATTCCACTTTTTCGTCTTTCAATGTTACTTCCTCCTGTTTTTTTTTTTTTTAAGTTTCTTTTTAATTTTTTTTTTATTTGTTTATTTGACAGAGAGCTAGAGAGAGAGCACAAGTAAGCAGAGCGGCAGGGAGAGGGGGAGAGAGAGAAGCAGGCTCTCCGCTGAGCAGGGAGCCCAATGCGGGGCTCGATCCCAGGACCCTGGAATCATGATCCGAGCCGAAGGCAGCCACTTAACCAACTGAGCCACCCGGGCGCCCCCCTCCTGTTTTTGACACAATTGTTAATTTATTCTTTTTCCAATAACTCTTTTGCTGTTCCAATGTGATTAGGGGAAAGAACAAGTCTAAACATTTATGCTTAGTTACTATCTTGATGTAGAATTCTGCTCTTGACTCCTTTGGGTTGAAACTGATCCTATTTTATAGCCTAAGGTTGTCCTGATCAACTGATTGATGATTCCAGCCCACAGGTTCAGACCTCACACCTGGATCCTCAGTCATCAGCTCTTAACAGGTTAACTGCTGGATTCTAATGAAAAGAGAGCACCTACCTGTTTAATTTAGTGATGCCCCCACTACCACCACCAAATGTACCAGGATGCGCTTTGCTCTGATATCATCGCCTACACATTTTTTTTGTAATCAAATTATCAGCTAATAATTGGGTTTTTGGGTTTTTTTTAGATTTTATTTATTTATTTGACAGAGAAAGAGATCACAAGTAGAGAGAGAGGCAGACAGAGGGGGAGAGAGAAGCAGGCTCCCTGCTGAGCAGAGAATCCGATGTGGGGCTTGATCCCAGGACCCTGAGATCATGACCTGAGCCGAAGGCAGAGCCTTAACCCACTGAGCTACCCAGGCGCCCCTAGTTGGATTTTTTTTAGAAGTTTTTATTTGAATTACAGTTAGTTAACATAGAGTATAATATTAATTTCGGGTGCACAATATAGCGGTTCAACACTTTCATACAACAACTTAATCCCCATCACCTATTTCATCCATCCCCCCACCCACCTCCCCTCTAGTAACCATCAGTTTGTTCTCTAGAGTTAAAAGTCTGTTTCTTGGTGTGCCTCTCTCTCTCTCTCTTTTTCCCCTTTGCTCATTTGTTTTCTTTCTTTTTTTTTTTTTTTAAGATTTTATTTATTTATTTGACAGACAGAAATCACAAGTAGGCAGAGAGGCAGGCACGGGGTTGGGGGGGGGGGTGGCAGGCTCCCTGCTGAGCAGAGAGCCCAATGCAAGGCTTAATCCCAGGACCCTGAGATCATGACCCAAGCTGAAGGCAGAGGCTTTAACCCCTGAGCCACCCAGGCGTCCCTGTTTTGTTTCTTAAATTCCACATAAGAGTGAAATGATATGGCATTTGTCTTTTTCTGACTGACTTATTTCACTTAACATCATACTCTCTAGCTCCATCCATGTCGTTGCAAATCATTGCCTACACATTTGCCTATAGAACTGAATAAATGCCTGTACGGTTAAGCTACTGCAGCAACTCACGTTCCAATTTGAATTATTGTTTTACTATCTTTCTTCATTGTGTACAATTTGCTGAGAAAAATGATACCCTGACTGTGCCCTTTTTCTTGTTTTATAAATATTCATTTCTTCCTGGTGATTTGAAAAATGTTGAAATGAAAGTTCCAGATTTTCCTGGGGAAAAAAAAAATGACAATTTTCAATTACTGTGCTGCTTATCACAAAAGCAGTTTCAGTTGTCTGATGGCTTCATTGACTGGTGTCAGGATAATGCCACGTAGAATGTTTTGCTAGTTTCATGCCACCCACAGAGCTAGACAAAATATTACTTTTCACGTACTTTACAAGAATAGTAGCTATTAATTGTGCCGCTCAACCATAAACTGATCAAGCTAGAGAAAACAAGAAATGTGGCATTTACAATTTAGAAAGCTACTTCCCTCAGATTTTTAGTCATTAATTCAGTTAATCTTGGATTTAAGAATACTTATGAAATTATTTTAAGTCTCCTGATTTGCTGAATGTTTTCTTTTTTGCATGTCAATGAAGTAAAGTTCTAAAGAGGCTTGAGGCTACTGACTGAGGTTTGTTACAACATTATAACTGAACGTTGTGTTTTTGTACCCACGTTTAATGTATTAAATGTTAAGTTAAGGAATGGGATTCAAATTTTAACAATGATTGGACATAGTCATAAACAATTTTCTTCAACAAGCATTGACTGGTGCTTTTGCCATATCATGCACTGTTCTAGGCACTATGAAATACCAAATAGTAATTTTAGAATTATATGTATTTGTTTTAAAGCAAGACCAGAGTGGGTACCTGTGTGGCTCAGTCAGTTAAGCATCTGCCTTCAGCTGGGGTCATGAACTTAGGGTCCTGGGACTGAATCCCACATTGGGCTGCCCACTCAGTGGGGAGTCTGCTTCTTCCTCGCCCTCTGCCCCTCCCCCCAACTTAGGTGCGATCTCTTCCTCTCTTTCTCTCTCTCTCAAATAAATCAATAACATCTTAAAAAAAAAAAAACCCACAGAATTTAAGGTACAAAAAGTATAGTGGTAAAATTTTCTAGAAGAGTAGACCAGAACCAGATTGTGAGAAACCTTCAATGTACGGTCCAGGAATGTAAGTACAGAAGGAGAAATGTAGATAACACTCAGAAAAGCGGCATGATAGTCCATGCTTTAGAAATGTCATTTTTGGGCACCTGCGTGGCTCAGCTGGTAAGCGTCTGCCTTCAGCTGAGGTCATGATCCCAGAGTCCTAAGATCGAGTCCCACATCAGGCTCCCTAATCAGTGGGGAGTCTGCTTTTCCCTCTACTCCCCACCCCCTCTTGTGCTCTCTCTCGTAGTCTCAAATAAATAAATAAATATGTATTTTTAAAGAACTCACACACACAAAAATGTCATTTTGGTCATAATTTGAACAATGCCCAGGTATGGGATGAGACCGGATGGAAGGGGAGTAGTACAGTGGGTATATCATGTAAATAGTGAACATATGCCTGGTGAGCAATAGCAAACATAGAAGCAAAATAGTTTTTGAAACTGATTATTACTCTGAAACTGAAACAGATGAGCAAGCTATTGTTTGGAATCACAATGGTTCATATAGTATGCCTCCTGGGAAGTTATTTACATAGAAACTTTTACCATTAGACTTGTTGACACTCACCCTTCAATACTAAGAGCCCATTTTCCATGTAACAGAATGGAAAAGTAGATAACTATGGTGGTTATCATAATAAGGGACCCTAAAAATAATTATAGTTGTGGTAGTTATAAACACAGTAAATTAAATTAAAACTAAATTAAATTAAAATTCTGGCTATGCCACTGTGATCATTCAACCTTAGGCAACTTACTTAATCTTTTTAGCCTGTTTCTTCACTTTTTGAAAGGAAGATTTGCTATGTGAACATCATGGAATTGTTTTCAAATTTAAAGGAAATATGTGGAACACATAAGGGGAAATTCTGTCAAACAATAGTGGCTCAAAATTTTAGTCATTATTATGTAGACAAATGAATTTGAAAGTCATTTTATTAATATCCTATTTTCAATTCACCTCCTATACAGAACTGCAATATAAAAAAACAGGTAAAAAGAAAGCTTAATTTCTATTTATTTTTAAGTTCAGATGTATTTTTTTTTCTTATTCATGAATAAATTATTGCAGATAAATCTTAATCCGTAGGGACTCTAATATACTAATATTTGTTATATCCCATTTGATTGCATAAAGTTTGAATTAAAGTATTTAAAAATAAAAAATATTGATGAATAAATTAGGTCAAATTATAATGAAATATTTTCAGAATCCTGGAAGTATTCCTGAGGAATTTTGATCTTGTCTGGAAGACCATTGCAAAAACAAACAAACAAAAAACACACACAAATGCTGTAAAACCTTCATCACCCTCATTTTGCAAATGGGAAACACCTTTAGAAAGCATAAATAAATGACTTGCGTAGACTGACAGGTTACTGGCAAAACCAAGACTTGTTCTGTTTTGTTCTTGGAAACTTGCAGATAGAACAGGTAGCAGAGTACTCTTCTGATAATGAAGCAGCAGCACCTTCGTGTATCTTCAGCTTTGCTCTCCAGACTCCTCAATTGCTATTGTCCCCATTTCATCTTAGAAAAACTATGAAGGAGATCATGATCAATGTGAACAAAATCCACTAAAACAGAAGCTCCCAAAAGTAGGACTTTCGTCTCTTTTGTTCACTACTGAATCTCTAATGCCTAAAACAAAGTCTGGCTCATTACCAAGTTCTTGTATTTATAGAATGCGTGTCCATTTTATAGACCATGAATGAGAGGGACTAGGAGGTACATATGATTTCAATTAAAATAATGATAATAAGGATAATGACATTAATAAAAATAATGATAATAATAAACATCTGTCTAGCAATAGTCTAAGTACTATATACATATACATATACATACACACACATATAGTCTATATGAAGATTATATGTCTGTACATATAGTCTTTATGATACATATATACATATATAGAGTCTACACTATACATAGAGTCTTTATGCTTATATATGTATAAAGACTCATTTAATCATCTCAGCAGACCTACAGGGTAGTTGTTTTGATCTGCATTTTCAAATGAAAACTTAAAAGATATAAAGTTTAAATCATTTTCAAAGTTGCACAGCAACTGAGTAGCAGGGCCAGTATGAGAACAAAAGAGTTTGGCTTTAGAATTTGCTCTCAAAACCACTAGAAAATGATTCCAAGATTAAGTCTGAAGTTTCATTTTCCTTCTGCAGGTTTCCTGTTAAGTCAGAATGAGACTATATATGACACTGTACAAGTTTTCTCGAGATAGTACAGCCAGAGGAAGAAGGCTGTCTTCTTCCAGAGTAAGGGCCAGTCTCTAAGGAGGGCTTGACATGCACATCAGGACTAATACCAGATCTGGGCCAGAGATGACCTGAAGCTGTGGCAGTTTTAAGCAAATTACCAATTATTTGGTGCTTCTCCCTTCATGAGGATGAAGCCTTACTGTGCTCAGCTTGGTGAATCACTTGTAACAGATAGAATACAGTGCACTGATGGTATGTTACTGAAGAGATTAATTTATATTTTTGTGGCTCCTGTCTTGTGCTCTCTCTCTAATGATTTGCTCTCAGGGAAGCAAGCTGCCATGTTGTGAGCAGCCTGGTGAAATGACCTACAAGGCAAGGAACTTAGATATTCAGACAACAGATGGCAAAGAATCGAGGCCTGCCTGCAACCACATGAGTGAGTTTGGTGGCAGGTCCTCCAGCTCCACATGACTACAGGCTGGGCCAGGAACTTGACCGTGACCCCTGAGGAACACTGAGCCAGAACTATCCCTCTAAGTTGACTCTGACCCACAGAAACAGTGAGATAATCTGTTTACAAAAAAATTGTATTAAGATGCTAAGATTTGGAGTAATTTTTACGTATCTATAGATAATATACTAACCTAAATTCTCCAGGAAAGGACAGGTGTAATAGGAGTTGAAAGAAGGCAATGTTTTTTGTAATGTAGATTCTTTTCACCTCCTTGATCATTTTAGTCTCATCACAAAGTATGAACATTGACTTCCTAGAAGAGGTCTTTATCAGTCTGCAATTACATAAAGACCCCCTAGGAGGATCTTTATCAGTGCCCCATCCAGAGTTTGATATGGGTGCAGAAGAAGCATTTTCTACTCCATTTACTCTGTTGAAAACTCAGAAGCCCAAACCATACTCATCTTAATAATTGTCTTCCCATTGTGCCATTAATAAAGGGAAAAAGTACTTGCTGGTCTGGGAGAAGACTAATTGAGAGGGGGAAAAGAAATAAACAAATTAGAGTTAGTAATTCTATTGTGATAAAATGTCTTAATGGTAAAATTACATTGTAAAGCTCAGCCATATAATATCTGAGGGAAGCCTTTTAGTGTACACTGCACATTAAAATGCATTTGTGTGTGCATTTTAATTTGATGAATGGTGACACCTTCCCATTCAAAATGCCAAGTGGTAGTCGACAAAGAGTTCAAGAGGGACTGAAACAAAGCAAAAGGAAAAAGTGTATAAAGAATTTTCATGCCCCCATCAGAACATGCCGAGGCCATATTCAGAAACCCTTACTAAGGTGCCCAAATAAGGGTCTCCCCCATCAACAAACCATAAGCATTATGCCTTCTGTGTATGTAGCCATAGAGAGAATTTTTTTAAATCTTAAAAATACTGTATTCCAATGTGTACTGGCAAATTTAGGTCCTTGATAGCAGAAAGAAGAGAAAGTATTCATTTTTCTATGATTCCATTTGCATTAAATGACAGTGGCTTGGATGACAGTGATAGTTATAAAGTGTGTGCAAAGTGGAAAATCGCTGATACCAGGATGTTTTTGAAAGTAGTTGACAGACTCGTGATCAGATGTGGAGTGTGAGACAAATAGAAGCAGGGATGAACCAAAAATTTCACTTGAGGAATGACAATCACTAGTGCTATTAACTGTAACTGAGAACACTAGCTTTGAACAGCTTAGGTGATAGTGATGGACAGTGAGTCAGGAGTTCTATTAAAATTTCATTGCTTATTTACACCTGAATGTAGATGTCAAGTATGCAGCTGGATTTACAAATCCATAATCAAAGGAGACATTGTCACTGAAAATATAAACTTGAGTATCATTAAATTGTAGATAGTTGTGGTAGCCAACCTCCAAAACAGCCCCAAATAATTCCTGCCCCTGGTATTCATGGCCTTGTTTGGTCCCCACATTCATTTTTACCAAGGGTGATCTAAGTGACTAATAGAATATACAAAAGATGGTATGTCACTTCTGAGATGAGGTTGTTGTATTAGAGTTCTTGAGAGAAACAGGAGAGAGACAGAGAAATTCATTTAAGGAATTTGTTCATGCGGTTATAGAAACTGGTAAGTCCAAAATCTGAAGAGTGAGCCAGCAGGCTGGAGACCCAGGCTAATGTTCAGTTGCAAAGGCTGTCTGCTGGCATAATTCCTTCTTGCTTAGGACAGATCACTCTGTGTTATAGTCAGCCCTTCAAATGATTTGTTGAGGCCCACCCACAATGTACCTAGCAATCTGATTTACTCAAAACATACTTATTTAAATGTTAAACTCTCAGGAGGCACTGGGTGGCTCGGTTGTTAAGCATCTGCCTTCAGCTCATGTCATGATCCTAGGGTCCTGGGATTGAGCCCTGTGTCCGGCTCCTGCTCGGCAGGGAGCCTGCTTCTCCCTCTTCCACTCTTCCTGCTTGTGTTCCCTCTCTCTCTGTGTCTCTTTCTGTCAGATAAATAAATAAAATCTTTAAAAAAATAAGTAAATGTTAATCTCATCCAAAAATACTCTCACCAAAAAATGAAAAAAAAATTTAGAATAATGGTTGACCAAATATCTGGACCCTGTAGCCTAGCCAAGTTCACTCTTGAAGTTAACCTTCACAATTATAAAAGACACGAGGCTTCTTCTTTGCTCTCTCTTGGGTCACTTTCCTCTGGGGAAGCCAGCTGCCATGTTATGAGGAAACTTGACAGTCCTGTGGAGGAGCATATGTGGTAAGGAACAGAGCCTTTTGCCACATAAGTGCCATCTTCAGAGCCCATCCTTCAGCCCCTGAATACTCAGATGGGTCAGTTGTAGTCCAGAACTTGACTGCAATATCCTGAGAGAGTGTGACTAAAACTACCCAGATAAGTGGCTCCTGAATTTCTACTCCTCAGAAAATGTGTAATATAACAAATGTTGTTTTTAAACTATAACATTCTGGGATAATTTGTATGTAGCAATTGATAACTAATACAGCTTCGGTTGCCAAAAGTGCTTAAGTATTAATTAATGCTTAAAATGTACAGCGGTTTTGGAATAAGTCAGTGAGTAGAAGTGAGGAAAACTGATGGGAGTGTTCATAAAAGCCTGAAGAGCCTTGAGGAAATTTTGTAGAAACATCATCATTGACCTTGAGGAAGCTTTGATTGATGAAAGTGAGGAAAATCTCAGAAACTGGAGCAAAGGAGATCCTTTTATGTGTAGTGACAGAATGTTTAGCAACACCATTCCCTGTAAAATGAAGAAAGTAGAAGATGTGCTTAATGAATTTTGTGATGTAGCTAAGACTTCCAGCCGGAGTGTTAGAGGTAACACTTCTTTTCATCCTGCGTCTTAAAGTAAACTGTGAAATGAGAGAGAAAAAGTAATGGGAGGACTGTTAAACATGGAGGAGCTGGGATTTAATGGTGTTGAACATTCTCAGGTTCTCCGGTGGGAAAATGATGCTAAAATTAAGAAATGGCTTATAAATAATGATCCACCTCAGGGCACTACTAGGAAAACATGGGCTAATGATAAAACCTACTGTGTGACAGTAACATCTTTTGTTAAGACCTCAGAAAAATCAAAAGTAGTGCTTCAGTGGGGCATCTGGCTGGCTCAGTAAGTAGAGGATGTGACTCTTGATCTCGGGCTTATAAGTTCAAGCCCCATATTGGGCATAGAGCTCACATTGGGAAAAAAAAAAAAAAAGGTAGCACATTAACATTTCATGGGTCCTCTAAAGAGTGCAAGGTTGTAGCTCATACATACTCTTAAACCTCCAAGTGCAAATCAAACTTCTAGGAAGCCGAAGGGCATTGATCCTTAGATGAAACCCAATGTAGAGAAGAGCTTACTTCGAAAAGGTGTGTAGGTATATCTTTTGTCTAACATATGACAGGATGACTTCTCTGTTTAGTTTCACAGGTCTTCAGATTTAGAGAGAAATGATACTTGAAGAGATGTACTTAAAGAATTACATTCAAAGAGCCTGGTCTAATCCCTGCCTCCTAGTGTTCACAACCTTGTTTACATCTATCACACATTGTCTTGAGATTAATCTTTTTGAACAATAGAAAATGGCAAATCTTGATATGTCACTTCTAAGTCTATGTCCCATGACATTCTGGCTTCTGCTTGGTTCTCTCAGGATTCTTACTTGGGGGAAATGCAGGTGTCATGTTCTGAGAATACTCAGGCAGCACTTGGAGTGGTTCTTATCAAGAGGAACTGAGGCCTGTTTCCAAGAACTGCATGAGAAAACCGTCTTGGAAGTAGATCCGCCATGTTTAATCAAGACTCCAGATAAGCTCTGGCATAGCTGACAGCAAGAAGGCCATGTGATGAGAGACCTTGAATCAAACCACCCCCCAAAGCCACTGATGCAGTCTTCACTCTCAGAAACCATATGTGATAATAAATATTTGCTGTTTTAACTTGCTGAATTTGGGGTAATTTGTTACCCCAGTAGTAGATATCTACTAAAATGCTATTTAAAGACATTGCTCTGGGGAGCATCCCTAGAAAGTAAAGGTGGGTAGAGAAGTCATGTTGTTAGGGATGTGATGCCTGAAGCCTACTGGTGTTTATCAGGAGCAGGGAATAGAAGATACAGCTACACAACTTTGGCAAATTACTGACATTTATTTTCCCAATCCATCAAATGGAGATAGAACAGCTTACAATGATGTGGGTGAAGATTAATGAATAACATTTGTAATGTGTTTAATATAGTGTGAAGCATTATAGAGTCTCAATTAATATTTTCCTTCTTCTTTGTACCCTACTTACCATAGTTTTAGGTTTTCATTCTTATTAACAGAACAGGATCTCAGATGTTCAGAAGAGCATTGTGAAGTGTGTAAGTTTCAGAATTAAATTCAAGTTAGGCTGACTGTGCTTTTTTTAAGATCTCTTTTCTCTTTAACTTGGTGCTGCATTCCAAAGCCTGTTTTCCAAGGACAGTAAAAGATACTTATCAAAATATGCGTCTATTAGAATTATATGTGAGAAATATTGCTAAGGAAGGGGCATGTTAAGGACTTAGCTACAGAATGATTTTTTTTTTAAAGATTTTATTTATTTATTTGACAGAGAGATCACAAGTAGGCAGAGGCAGGCAAAGAGAGAGGGGGAGGTAGGCTCCCTGCTGAGCAGAGAGCCCGATGGCAGGGCTCCATCCCAGGACTCTGAGATCATGACCTGAGCCAAAGGCAGAGGCTTTAATCCACTGAGCCACCCAGGCGCCCCAGAATGATTTACTTTTCAGATTATTCATGTTCATTATTATTCTTTCTGACTGTTGAGAAATTTCTATTCAATAGTATATTTTTTCTAAGTATAACATCTGGGGAATTTTTAAGCAATGAGAAGTTAGAAGGTATCTATTCAAAGAAGATGGGTAGAAAATGTATTTTCCTCAGAAATTATTTAATGTCACATTTAGAAATACTCTACATCTGAAATCCAAGATTGACCATCAGGCATCTGACAATTTTCATCCTTATCTGTCAGTCAAATGCTTCAAAAAGACTTAACGATCTCACATTTCATAACATACTGGCAAAATTAGGTTCCTGTTGATGGGAGGAGAAGTCAGGGAAATTATTCTTGTTTGACTCCCTTAGAATTTTGGAATGAGGTTTCTACAAAACTGTTTCTTATATTGTTGTGAAATAAACATTATGGCCACATCACACATTCCATTTTAGACAATGATGATTACATTTTGAAAAAAGTGGGCTCAAGAAATGATTAAATCTTTTTTATACAAGCTTTCATAGAAAAAGAAATGTAACCTTGTCAAGGTAACATTCCTCATCTTTAACAGAGAGTATGTCTACCACTGGAGCATGGCGCCTTTGCACCACTAACACGGATGTTGAAATTACTTTTTATTACCTTTTGCGCCTGTTCCTTTTTTAATCTATTCTCTTCTACTTTCTACTGCTACTCTAAGCATCATTCACTTTTTGCTTCCTACAATATAAATTTCATTGAGAAGAAAAAAAATTGTGTAATGAGAAAAAAATGAGTATCTTTTTCAGTGTTTCTACTTGACCCAGGTTTAGTTCCTGAAAACAGATTTTGAGATAAAGATTCATATTCAAGAAGTTTATTAGAGATTTTCTAGGAACATACCTGAAGGGGGAGACAAATGAGATTAGGCAGAAGGGTAAGTTAAACTGTGGAGCAGGGCAACAGAGGCATTCTGGAGCTGAATTTGTTCTTCCTATTTGTCCCAATAACCCTTCATTGACTAGTCATTGGAGGCAAGCTGCCCCCAAAGAGGAGCATGGAAGCCTGTAAGCCACGGGAATGATGGAATCTGTTGTTACTGCTTCAAGAGATTCAACTGCTAAATATCCAAGAATTTTGCAAGCTGGTTATTGAACTGTTGATACCTTGAAATTGGCCATCACAGGAATATTTATTTCGGAGCTTTGCTTTTGGACCACCGGTTTACCAACACAGGACTGGTGTATCCTCCAGAGAGGTACTTGGCTATGAGCCATTAGCAAGCAACAATCCCAGAAGCCAGGAAAATGAGTGTCCCAGTCATGAAAGGGGAGATGTGAGCAGTGCAGCATGACATACGGTACACTTTACACCATTCATCACCCAGAGGCACGTGCTTTGTGTAGTAGGTTCATGTCATGTAAGAAATCTCTCTTCAGAATTCCAGGTGGTCTCTTTCCCTTGAGTAACTTAGAAAATAAAGGGTAGTTAGTAGACCTTGAAGCCTCAAATTATAATCATCATCTTTCTTCCTCCCTCTTTTACAATCTCTTGTAAATTCCCCTTATGCATGACTAGCACCTCTGTTGGTCTAAGAAGCGTAACTGATGGGGAGAGACTTATCGCCATAACTGGGAACTCCAGGCATGGCTGCTATAGTTCCATTTATCATCAAAATTAGGTAATGGAGTACTAAATAATTCCCAAGTGGATCATGTAGGTCCTATCCCTGCCCCCAGGGATAAAAAGATGTACCCCTACTGATGGATAAATAAATGTATCATGTACTGATAGTTATGGTAAGTTGCGCCTGGCAGAATGTTGACTCCTTTCTTTGCCTTTGTTTCCTTGGCACAAAGGATCAGGAGAGAGTAGGTGAAAGTTTGAAAATAGATTTGAATAGGACTCTACCTATGTCCTTTGGTAGAAGTATTACTCCTTTGGGAACTAAGAGCTCTAGATTCTCAAAGTCTAAAGTAATAGAAAATAGAAATACAAATTCCTAGGGCACTTAGGTGGCTCGGTTGGTTAGGAATCTGACTCTTGATTTTGACTGAGGTCATAATCTCAGGGTTGTGAGATCAAGGCCCATGTTGGGCCTCATGCCAGGTGTGGAGCCTGCTTAACATTCTCTATCTCCCTCTGCCCCTCCACGGCCCCTAAAAAGAAAGACAAATTTCCTACATGGGTTATTGCAAGTTATGGTAATTAAAGCTACTCCTATTTCATTCATTTTAGTTCATTCATTCTACTTACTGAAGACCTCATATACTCACATCTCCAAGTTGGTACTGCAGCTGGGTCAGGACATGAGCCTTGAGATATTTTCATATGTGATATGACACCCATAAACGTGTGTCCACTGACATGTCTCCTTTGGTGTGAAGTTGATCACTGGGTCTATTGTGTTCTTATGCAGGATTCTGTGTTGGTGCCTCAGATATTCTGAATATCTTTGGATAGTGTGTTAGCTGAGGCTCTATGGGCAGGAAAGAAAAATCCATACCCAAAATATATGCTGATTCTAGTCAGAATGAATGGATGTCTTCAAGGTAGCAGGGATCCAATGTAGTAAACTTGCCAGCAACAAGTCTTCTTAGCAGATAATATCTTATGGTCTTGTATGGGTTTGTGTTGTGGCAGGTTCAACATTTAGTAGAAGCAGTAGCTGTATAAGGCTTAGTGAGCTGGAACACATGCTATTGGGACCATGTGTATTTTATACCTCTGATATAATGGCTACTCTACTTGTGAACTCATGGTATTAGGAATGAGGTGGTAGATGACACGCCCTGACTGATGCCCTGACTGCTTGGTGATTCAGGACTTATTCTATTGAGTTTGTTTTCTTGTGGGCATCAATATACAATACAAAGTCTTCAAATGTTATCTTCTAGCTTTCTTCTAAGCCCACACAAATCCAGCCAGTCATTTGTCATTGCCCAATAGTCTATTTGCATTCTTATCCTGGACTGCTTCTCTTTCCACACAAAGTGGGTAACCAGATATCTGTATCTTGGCCTTTTTCTACTTCTACTTCTATCAGCTGGTCGAAAAGAGTTTTCTCGTGTGTTTCAGGTAGATGTTGAGAAAGAATCACAGGTGCAATATTAACAAATGATATGGAAGGCTGGCCTATCTACTCATGCAGCTATGCCACCTTACTCGTATTATATCTGGATATGCCACTTCATTTCACCATAAATTGCTGTTGAGCTCATTCAGCCTAGGACTTCATGCATTTGACAGGATGCCACTATGGCCATGTGGTCAAATGATGCCCATGGTCAACATTTTACTGTACCAGACCACTAGCAGACCAGCAGCTATTTGTCAAATGGTATATAGTTCTCCACTGCAGATCAAGAACTTGCTGCAGATCCTCAGGGATCTAATTATGATTTTTCTATTGGGGAATTTAATAAATGTCATATGGCACCTTTATTAATTGCACCTTTTACATTCATGGCACATTTTACTACTGCAAAATAGTATAGAAATTTCCCTGTAATAACTAATTCCCTAATTATAACTCACCTCATATGCATAATCATATCACTATCTTTCATAACCGTTCAGCAAAACTAACATTGCATAACAAAATTAACATTGGTACAGCAGTATTACTCAACTATAGACTTTATTCAGATTTTACCAGATCCTTAAAGAATGTCTTTTTTCTTTGTTGTTGTTCCAGAACCCAATCCAACATATCACATTGCATTTAGTTGTCAGATCACTTTATGCAAATTAAAACCACAAGTTGATGAACACGTGCCTTATAAAATGGCTAAAATTAAAAACAAAATTCTGACAATACCAAGTTTTGACAAGAGTGTGGAGCAACTGGATTCTTATACATCCCTGGTAAAAATGCAGAATAACACAACTTTGCAAGACAGTTTGGCAATTTCTTATGAAGATAAGCACATTACCCAGCAATCTAACTCCAAGAATTATGAAAATATATGACCAAACAAAACCTTTCCTGGAATGCTCATAATAGCCCCAAATTGGAAACAACTCAAATGTCCAGCAAATGGTAAATGGACAAACAAATGGTGCTACATCAATATAACAAAATACTGCTTAGTAATAAAAATGATCTAATGACACATACGTAAACATGAGTGAATCTCAAAATTCTTACACAAAGTGTACATATTTTACAATTCCTTTAGACAACATTCTGGGAAAGACCAAACTATTTGAACAGATATTAGAACAGTGGATACTATGAACCAGAGGTTGGGGAAGGGGACTGAATGCAAAAGGGAGGAGGGAATTTTGGGGAGTGAGGGAAATATTCTGTTTTTACTGTGTTGACGGTATTTACATGACTATATATTTGTCAAATTTGTCAAAATAAAGCTGAATAGTATAGTCATATAAACTCTCTAAATCTCAGTTATTTTCTCTGGAAATGAGGTTGACAAACATTATTTAACAAGATAAGCAAAAATCTGCTTATCTTTCATATGTTTATCTAACAAAGATACCATAAAACATATGCAGTGTATCTAGGGTGGTATTGGCTCAGAGCAAATGCTTAATAAGTAGAATTCAAATTTTTATAATCATCAGTACTATAATCTTAAATTGAATGTGCCCATTCACTTTTCAGATGTTCATCTGGTGGGTCTGAATACTTCTGTTTGTTAATGAGTGTTAGTGGATGTTTTGTGTTCAGAAGCAAACATTTACATCACCTAGATCTACTAAAAGGAAAATAAAAGCTGTGTCTAGTGAGAACAAACATCTGAATATTGAATCTATGGAAGATGAAGTGTTCATACTAGAAATATTTTATTCATAATTTATTAAAATCAATGTAAAATAATATGAAGAAGTTATCATACCAAGAAATTAAGAGAACACAAAATAAAAATGTGAATTGTTAAAATAGTTTAAGGAACTGCTGAATCACTAGAAAATATATTTTCTGTATTTCTCCCAGTTCATCACATATTCAGACTATGAGCCCACAAAATGGTTATCAAAAAGAGGCCACCATATATTATATCATCATTAGAAATTAAAAGATGTAATGGGTCATTTCCTTTCTTTTATGGTGTTTCCTTTAGCAAAATGTAAATTGTGAGTCTTTAATTTTGTGTTCTCATCTGAG
The DNA here is from genome assembly GCF_002288905.1 of Enhydra lutris kenyoni. NCBI lineage: Eukaryota > Metazoa > Chordata > Mammalia > Carnivora > Mustelidae > Enhydra > Enhydra lutris. Next base: position 35,248,968 of record NW_019154096.1, on the reverse strand, counting down.
ATGATTCTTTGAAAATTACGAGGCTTACATGGCACATACAGGAGGAAATGTCCCAATTAAAATCTATATTATATGATGATGATATAAACAAACCAACTAACCATATGCCTCCCTAACCTGCTCCCATTAAACTTCACTTATATTTCAAGGAAAGTTTTTATTTCATCATTGGGTGTATTTTATAGACCAAGACTTCAAACATTTTCCCAACAACAGACATCTAATAGAAGGATAACATTAGCCAAAGGCTAATTTACACCTCTCACTTACCAAGAACTAAATAGAGGATATTCTCAAAGAATCTTGTTATAGTTTTATTTTATTGCATTTTATTTTATTTTTTTTAATTCAAGTAAATAACATATAGTATATTATTAGTTTCAGAGATAGAGTTCAGTGATTTATCAGTTGCATATAACAGTGCTCAATACGTCAAGTGCCCTCCTTAATGCCCATCACACAATTGCACATGTATCCCTACCTCTCTCCCCTCCAGCAACCCTCAGTTTGTTTCCTATAGTTAATAGTCTCTTATGCTTTGTCTCCCTCTCTGATTTGGTCTTATCTTTCCCTCACTTCCCCTATGATCCACTGTTTTTGTTTCTTAAATTCCACATATGAGTGAGATCATATAATTGTCCTACTCTGGTTAACTTATTTTGCTTACCATAACACCCTCTAGTTCCATCTATGTCATTGCAAATGGTCAGATTTCTTTTTTTGATGGGTGAGTAATATTCCATTGTGAGTGTGTGTGTGTGTGTGTGTGTGTGTACACCACATCTTCTTTATCCAATATACAATAAAATCCAGAATTGTGATGCCACCAGCTTTGGTTTTCTTTTTCAACTTTCCTCTGGCTATTCAGGGTCTTTTCTAATTCTATACAAATTTTAGGATTATTTTTTCTAGGTCTGTGAAAAATGTTGGTATTTTGACAGGGATTGCATTGAATGTGTAGATTGCTCTGGGTAGCATAAACATTTTAACAATTTTTTTTTTCAATCCATGAGCATGGAATGTTTTCCCATTTCTTTGTGCCTTCCTCAACTTCTTTCATAAGTGTTCTATAGGTTTCAGAGTACAGATCCTTTACCTCTTTGATTAGTTTTGTTCTGAAGTATCTTGTGGTTTGTGCAATAGTAAATGGGATCAATTCCTTAATTTCTTTTTCTTCTGTCTCATTGTTACTGTATAGAAATGCAACTGATTTCTGTGTGTTGATTTTATATGCTGCCACTTTCCTTAGATCCTGTGTAAAATCTAGCAGTATGGGGTGGAGTCTCTTGGGTTTTCTACATAGAGTATCATGTCATCTGCAGAAAGTGAGAGTTTGACTTCTTCATCGATTTGAATGCTTTTTATTTCTTTTTGTTGCTGAGGCTAGGACTTCTAGTACTATGTTGAAAACAGTGGTGCCTCATTGTCATGTTCCTGGTCTTAGGGGAAAAGCTCTAAGTTTTTCCCTGTTGAGAATGATATTTGCTGTGGGCTTTTTGTATATGACTTTTATGATATTGAGGTATGTTCCCTCTATCCCTATAGTACAGGGAGTTTAATCAAGAAAGGATGCTGTATTTTGTCAAATGCTTTTTCTACATCAACTTAGAGGATCATATTGTTCTTGTCCTTTCTTTTATTAATGTGGTATATCACATTGATTGATTTGCAGTTGTTAAACCAACATTGCAGCTCAGTAATAAATCCCACTTGGTCGTGGTGAATAATCCTTTCAATGTATTGTTGGATCCTATTGGCTAGTATCTTGATGAGAATTTTGGCATCCATGTTGATCAGAGATGCTGGTGTGGTTTATTTGCTGGGTCTTTGTCTGATTTTGGAATCAAGGTAATGGTGATCTTGTAGAATAAGTTTGGAAGTTTTCCTTCCATTTCTATTTTTTGAAACAGCTTCAGAAGAACTGGTTTAATTCTTCTTTAAATGTTTGGTAAAATTCCCCAGGGAAGCCATCTTGTCCTGGACTCTTATTTGTTGGGAGATTTTTGATTACTCCTTCAATTTCTTTGTTGATTAGGGTTCTGTTCAGGTTTTCTGTTTCTTCCTGTTTCAGTTTTGGCAGTTTATATGTGTCTAGGAAGGCATCCATTTCTTCCAGATTGTCTAGTTTTGTTGGCATATAGTTGCTCATAATATGTTCTTATAATTATTTGTATTTCTTCAGTGTTCGTTGTGATCTTTCCTCTTTCATTTATGATTTTATTTATTTGGGTCCTTTCTCTTTTCTTTTTGATAAGTCTGGCTGGGGTTTATTGATCTTATTAATTTTTTCAAAAAACCAGCTCCTAGTTTCATTGATCTGTTCTACTGTTCTTTTGGTTTCTATTTCTTTGATCTTTGTTCTAATCTTTATTATTTCTCTTCTCCTGCTGGATTTAGGCTTTACTTGTTGTTCATTCTCTGGCTCCTTTAGGTGTAAGGTTAGGTTGCTTATTTGAGACTTCTTTTGTTTCCTAGGGAAGGCTTGTATTACTGTATACTTCCCTCATAGGACTGCCTCTGCTACATCCCAGAGATTCTGAACTGTTGTGTTTTTATCTTCATTTGTTTCCATGAATATTTTTTATTCTTCTTTAATTTCTTGGTTGACCCATTCATTCTTTGGGAGGATGCTCTTTAATCTCCATGTATTTGTATTCCTTCCAAATTTTCTCTTGTGATTAATTTCAAGTTTTAAAACATTGTGGTCTGAGAATATGCAGGGGATAATCTGAATCTTTTAGTATTGGTTAAGACCTGATTTGTGATCCAGTATGTGATCTATTCTGGACAATGTTCCATATGCCCTAGAGAAGAATGTGTATTCTGTTGTTTAAGGATGAAATGCTCTGAATATATCTCTGAAGTCCATCTCATCCAGTGTATCATTCAAGGCACTTGTTTTCTTATCGATCTCCTACTTAGATGATGGGCCCTTTGTTGTGAGTACAGTGTTAAAAGTCCCCTACTATTATTGCTTTATTATCAATGTGTTTCTTTAATTTTGTTATTAATTGGTTTATATTATTGACTGCTCCAATTTAGGGGCATAAATATTAACAATTGTTGGATCATCTTGTTGTAAAGGCCCTTTAATTATGATATAGTGTCCTTACTCATCTTTTATTATAGACTTTAAAATCTAATTTGTCTGATGAAAGGATTGCCACCCCGGCTTTCTTTTGATGTCCATTAGCATGAAAGATAGTTCTCCACCCCCTCCCTTTCAATCTGGAGGTGTCTGAGTCTAAAACGAGTCTCTTACAGACAGCATATCAATGAGTCTTGTTTTGTTTTGTTTTTAATCCAGTCTGATACCTTATGTCTTTTTTTTTAACATTTTATTTATTTATTTGACAGATAGAGGCACAGCAAGAGAGGGAACACAAACAAGGGGAGTGAGAGAGGAAGAAGCAGGCACCCCACAGAGCAGGGAGCCCGATGTGAGGCTCAGTCCCAGGACCCTGGGATCATGACCTGAGCCGAAGGTAGATGCTCAACAACTGAGCCACCCAGGCACCCCACCCTATGTCTTTTGATTGGAACATTTATCCCATTTATATTCAGAGTAATTACTGAAATACATGAATTTAGTCCCATTGTATTACCTGTAAAATCACTGTTCCTGTATATTGTCTCTGTTCCTTTCTGGTCTTTGTTAATTTTTGGTTCTCTCTTCACTGAAAGGATCCCCTTTAATGTTTCTTGAAGGGCTGGTTTAGTGATTACAAATTCTTTTAGTTTCTGTTTGTCCGGAAACTCTTTATATCTTCTTTTATATTAAATGACAGACTTGCTGGATAAAGTATTCTTGGCTGCATTTTTTTTTTTTTAATTTAGCACATTGAATATATAATGTTAATCCTTTCTGGCCTACCAGGTCTCTGTGGACAGGTCAGCTGTCAGCCTTATCTTTCTACCCTTGTAGTTTAAGGACCTCTTCCTCTGAGCTGGATTTTCTCTTTATCTCTGAAGTCTGCAAGTTTCACTTTTTTTTTTTTTAACATGTTTTTGGAAAGTGACTTTCAACAAGGATGGAGTCCTTGGTGCAAGCTTTACTATTATGTGTATAGGTGTTGACCTGTTTTTACTAATTTTGAGGGGGTTCTCTGTGCCTCCTGTTCTTAAATGCCTGGTTCCTTCCCCAGATTAGGGAAGTTCTCAGTTATAACTTGCTCCAGTATACTTTCTACCCCCTCTGTCTTTCCTCTTCTTCTGGGACCCCCAATTACTCTAATATTGTTTCACTTTATGGTATCACTGATGTCTCAAATCCTCCCCTCATGATGCAGTAGTTGTTTATCTCTCTTTTTCTCACCTTCCTTATTTTCCATCATTTTGTCTTCTTTATCACTGACTCTCTCTTCTGCCTCACTTATCTTAGTAATTAAAGCGTCCATTTTTATCGCATTTCAGAAATAACCCTTCTGATTTTGAACTGATCAGATTTTTGTTCTTTTATTTCTCCAGTAAGGGATTCTCTAGTGTCTTCTATGTTTTTTGTTTGTTTTGTTTTTGTTTTGTTTTTTTTTTTGTTTTTTGAGCCCAGCTAGTATCTTTATAATCACTGTTTTGAATTCTAATTCTGACATCTTACTTAATATCCATATTTATTAGATTCCTGCCTGTGAGTTTTGCCTCTTGTTCTCTTTTTTGGGGGGATGTCTTCCCTCTTGTCATTATGTCCAGAAAATAGATGAAAGGGAGGGAAAATACAAAAATAGCAAAATGACACCAGAAAAAATATACATTACACAAACCAAAAGAGAACAGAAACCAAAAAGAAAAGAAAAGGCAAAAAATAGGAATAAAACCAGACAAGTTGGACAAAACAGAACAGATCCTGGGTGTATTTTGGTCTGTTTGTTAGAAGAAACTAGATACCAAAATAAGCAAGAAAGAAAACCTTACACAGATACAAAAACGTAGGTGAATACAATGAAAGGAAGCCAAAAATGAAAAATATATATATAAAACATAAATGTAAAAATGAAAATGTAAAAAGACTTAAAAAATAATTGGTATGACAAAAAATAGTTGAAAGGATAATAAAATATGAAGCCGAAGGACTAAAGAGTAATAACTGTATTAGAAAAATATGCACTATATACAAATCAGAAGAGAACAGAAACCTAACAAAAGAAAAGGAAAAGAATATGAGAATAAAATGGGAATAAAATGAGACAAGAAATTGAATAAAACAGAACAATTAACTAGATTCTTGGTATATTTTGATCTGCTAGTAGAAACTAGATCCCAAAGAGGTAAGAAAGAAAAACTTATATACACACAAAATAAAGTTTAATACAATGAAAGGACACCAAAAATGAAAAAAAAAAACCCTATACCTATATCTATTTATAATTTTTAAGTCTTTTTAAAATTTTCATTTTTTCACTGATAGAATAATATACATTATTATATATATAATATAATATATATATTATATTATAATATTATATATATATTATTCTATCAGTGAAAAAATGAAAATTTTAAAAAGACTTAAA
>NW_019154096.1:35176264-35243061 GCF_002288905.1 Enhydra lutris kenyoni | reverse complement strand
TATATTATTCTATCAGTGAAAAAATGAAAATTTTAAAAAGACTTAAAAATTATAAATAAAATAAGAAAATAGCTGAAAAGTATGATAAAATATAAAATTGAAGAACTAAAGAATAGTAAGAAAAAAACATGAATACTGTATACTGTCTTCCTCTAGTGCTGGAATTTTCAGATCTGTGTGGTTGGTAAACTTGGCATTAGCTGAATGTTCCCTCTGGTCTTCTGGGCGAAGGGTCTGTTGCTCTGATTCTCAGTTGTCTTTGCCTGGGAGGAGTTGCATGGCCCTTGCCAGGGTACCACACTCAGTGTAAACAGCTCAGGATTGTTCTATGTGGCTTTTGTTCCCTGAAGGCTTTCAGCACTGCTTTGGATAATGGAAATGAAAATAGCTCCAGCCCCTCCCCCACATTCCTCACTGTGCCTTAAGGAAAAGTAGTCAATTACTTCTTGTCTCCCTGGTTTGTGTTTGAACTCAATGTTCACCCAGCCTGTGACCAAGCATTTTGTATCAGGCATATGACCCCAGTTTGAGTCTCCAAACTTTATGGGCTCTTGCAGGGTGCACCCATGCCATTCCTCCTGAGGGATGGAAGGGGGTTTCCCATTGTTCTGCTGCTTGCTGGGCCCCTGCTTGAGAGCTGTCACCAACCCTGCAGTTCCTGGTGTATGACAACACCAAGCAGAAAGCCCGTGCCTGGGCTCACTGCAGCCAACTTCCTTGCTCTTATGCTTGGGAATTCTGCCACAGTCAGGTACCCCCATTCTTTTTGTGAGCTCAGGAATTCTGAACCACACTGTTACACCTAGGATTCCTCCCTGCTTCACCTCCTGAGCACCTTTCAAGTAAACTCCTAAAAGTTCTGATTTTTGCATTCTGCTGCTTATAACACTTTCTAGTAGCTGGCTTAGAGAATCTCCCTCCCCCCAGGGTTTATCTTCTGAATATCACTTCAGATTCATGTCTCTGCACATCCTACATTGCAAAAAGTAGTCACTTTTCTATTTGTAGAATTGTAGCAAATCTTTTCTCAGATGTCTGGTTAATTTTGTATTTTCAGAATGATTTGATAAATATATAGCTGATTTCCAGGGACCGGACAAAACTAGGATCTCCTACTCTTCTGCCATCATGGAGGTCTCCCCTTGGTATGGTTTTTAATCTAGAAAGACAAAGGACCAAAAGAAAGGACAGGTGGAAAGAAAAGGACTTGAGATCCCTCTTGCCACTGTTGGTGGGTGACACTGGCATGTCCTTACTTTGGGGCAGCGCAGAGTTCATGTGACATCCTCAGCAGCAGGAAGCATTCCTTGAATTGGGATTCTCTCTCTTGTGCCAATAGCAGACAAGGAGAGACCCTAGGTTTATGGTCAAACAAAAAAGACATGTAGAGAGATCATCGCAGCTCAAAGAGATTTTTTCAATATGAGTATCCTAGCTAGGTTGCCCATATAGCCAACTAATTACACTGTTTCTGGACCCCAGAACTCACCACATAAGTTTTCATTAACCCTCTGTTGAGCTTAAGGTCTGATTAAAGGTTACTGGCAGAACAGAACTAATAGAAGTAGTACTGAGGAAAAAAAGTGATAAAGGAAATGAATCCACTCAATTTATGGACAAACATGTAGGTGACCTGGATGGATATCCTCTCAGAGTGATCATATAAATAAAAACTGGGATTAGAACCATGCAAAAGTCTACATCAAGACAAGGAAGGAGAAATATATAACTAGCAACATTCAAAAGAATATATATGTGTATACATATCTCTGTTCCAATATCTGTAGCTATGCTTACCTGCATATTTTCATGAATATGTGTATATGGATCTATAAATCTATCTCTACATATCCATAAAAGTTGGTTACCTTATACAGATTTTGTATGCTGATGAGATTTCTCAAAGTAAACTTTATTAGGGAAAGTTATGTAACCTATTTTAAGACTATTAATAAAAAATATAGAGACAAATGCATATCAGCATCAGACAAGATGCTTCTAGGTGACATTCCAATGGAGTTTGTCCTTACAGAAGGCAAGCAGCCAGCTCATGTGAAGGAAGTAGTGTCGGGTGTGTGTGTGTGTGCGTGTGTGTGTGTGTGTGTCTGTGTGTGAGTCTACACACCATTTTTACTTATTGCCCATTCAAGTCAGTAACTTGTGACTGTCTATAAACGATAAAAGTAGATCTTAACACTATTTTTTTTTTCTTGACTTGTTCCATGTTGTTGTTGAGACATATTTTAGGACAAGAAATGACTTCACCACAGGGGCCTCTTGCATTTAGGGTTTTTCTTGCAAAGATGGAAGAAAATATTGCCTCTGTCAACTGGCTTTAGTATATATTTTTTATTTTCTGTTAGAAAAAGAGTAAAGAAATATCAAATAGCCAAATATGTTAGCCCCTATCCACTACTGTGTCACCACATACGGATTTTCTCAAAGCAAAATATAAAAATGGCCAATGCTTTTGAAGTAGGATTGGCAAACTTGTTATGTAAAGGGTCAGACAATAAATACTTTAGGCTTTGTGGGTTACACAGCTTGTGTCACAACGACTAACGGCCATGTAGGACAAAACCACCATAAGCAATGTGTAAATGAATAAGCACTGCTATGTGACAGAAACAAGGAGCAATCCAGGTTTGTCCCTAGGGCCATAGTTTGCTGACCCTGACTTAGCAAGTATATGGGCTTTATGGTACTAACATTAAAAAAAAAAAAAAAAAAAGGTAAAATGAAAAGACACAATTTTGTGGGGAATTGAAGCTTTTTATACTGGAGTAGAGAGAGGGAAATTTAGATGATTAAAGGAAAGAGTACTATAATCCAATAATGGGAATACCATTTTTTTTTCTTTAGAATCACTTCAGAATTGGCACTTCAGAGAAATCAGCCATGTTCCAGCTACAAGGTTCCAGCACTCGACACCTTTGTCTCAATTTGGGAAATCTCTGAAGAGTCATCCCAGTTCCAGAACTCCTGATGGAATCAGATGGTGCCCCCGCAGAGATTGAACTGCAGGTCAGTTTTTCCTCGGTCCAATCCTTCTTCTTTCATTTCTTTTAGGAATCTTCCCAAGTATCCACAAATCACTGTCTCAAATTCTATTTCCAGCGATCTGTACCTAAGATGATCATAACCCAGCTTTATAATTAGCATTATTTCTTATTTGTTTTATATTTATCTATTATTTTTTAAAGATTTTATTCATCTATTTGAGAGAGAGAGAGAGAGAGTGCAAGCTCGGCATGTGCAGCAGTAGTGAGAGGGGCAGAGACTCCCTGCTGAGCAGGGAGAATGACAGGAGCCTTGATTCCTGGACCCAGGGATCGAGACCTGAGCCAAGGCAGACACTTAACCAACTGAGCTACCCAGGCACCTCTATTTCTCATTTCTTTTAGATATGATTTTTGTTTTCATTGAGGAATTGAACATCTTAGCCACAATTCAAAACTCTTCCCTCTCATCTCTACAGAAGTCCTCAGTCTTTAATTCAATGTTTAAAATTCCTGTGAAAATTTTTGTATTTTAATGTATATTTAGGAATCCATAAGCATTTATATAACTTTTACAGGTATTTAAACCCTATATGTGGTACTGGAGAATATACCCGGCAGTTTGATTGCTGTTTGTGCTGAAAATTGTTTTTTGAGATTTGTATTTGCTGATATAATTAGGTCTTTAAAATATGATCTAAAGCAAACATGTCAAAATATTGACAGCTGATAAATTTTAAATGAAAGCAGATGCATATCTGGTATATTATTTTCTGTATATTTCTTTATATTAAATCCTGAGGAGTAAACATTTTTATAAAGTAAATTAATTTAATAAAGAGAATAATAATAATGGCAATCAACTGTGTCCGTCCTCTATTCCTTTCTAGTCAATACAGTCCACTTTGTGTTACCTGAAAGCCTTTATCTGTGTGACTCAGATTGACCTGTCCAGCTCCATCTGCAGCTGCATGCTGACCTGCTTGCTCCCTTGCTCTGGCCCATCGCTGGCCTTATATCCCACAGAAAGCTAGTCTTGAAGAACGGTCACTAGCGGAAGTACGTTCTGGTCAAATAACTTGCTAACTATGTAAGCCATAGGCTCCTTCTGGATGTGCATTCTCCGTATTAAATGTGGCAAGAAATTCTACAGTAAATAAGCCTATTTAACTTTTATTTAACTGGTATTTCCCAATTTTCCTTTTTTTTTTTTCATGAAATTTTTTGGCCTCAGATCTCCTAATAAATTACCCACAGAACCAATGTACTGTGAACACACATTGCAATCACCCCTCTAGTTAAAATTTTGTCTGCTCGTTGTCCATCCTCAAACATTTCATGAATTATTGTGTCTCCATGTTTTGTCCTTTCTGGTACACGCGTTGAGGATGAGTGTTTTGTTTTGTATTGTATTGTTTTGTTTTATCCACCCAATACAGTGCTTTTTGTCCTTCCAAAACAATTTAATATGTCACCTCCACTGTGTGGCCTAGTAAAGACAATAAGTCCCTTGTCCACTAGAAAAGATTCTTTAATTAATTAGAATCTCAGATCCTTGAAAGCTGGGTCACTATTAGCCCTGTTTACTCAGTGACACCAGTACCTAGCACAGAGATGGAATTCAGTAAATGCATGTTGAGTTCCTAGTGGGCAAATGGGTGGATAAATATGTGTTCTCATGGAATTAATGCACAATTATCATATTATATTGAAAGCATTTGTTTAAACATCCCTCCAACTAGACTGCCCATTCCTCAATGGTAGGGACTGTGCCTGATTTATGTGCATCTGCGCTGCTTAACACCATGCCTGTCATGTAACAGATGCTCAAGAAAAGCTATTTGAGATTCTGGAAAAAGAAGAGAAAAAATATAGGTGGAATCCAAAAAATTTATATGAAGGTCAAGCCCGAAATATTCTCCCTAAAATGTAAGAGGAGGAAGACATGAAAAGAATCTGCTTAGAACAGCTAGCAAAGAAGGAAGGGAGGGAGGGAGGGAGGGAGGGAGCAGCTAGCCTATTTCAAAGTAAATGTGTATAAATTATCTTTACTCTTCCAGGCGATTTTCTTCCTCTCCCATTGCTCTTTGTTTGCATGGAGAGAGTGACTCTTAAAGATGACTTAATCAGAGGCCCAAGGGTCAAATCTCAGAAGCCACTTGTGAAAAATACTGTTTCTATAACTTATAGGCAGCTTCCAGGTTTGTAACATTTTGGCCTAGCATGAAGATTGCATTCTCTTAGAGGCAAAGTATATTCAGGGGATGGATGACTTCTTCCAGAGAGGGGAAAGTCTTACAGTCCAGCAGTCAGTAGGAGCAAATGTGTTTAGAAATTTTATAATTAGTAATCTGTGGTTTTCCAGGTTATTATTATTCTTGTTTACTTGCTTTACTTGTTATTCTTGTTTACTTCTTGTTAACTTCCACTTCATCATACTTCATAATTCTTTCTTCTTATCCAACTAATTCATTCATTACTTCTACTGCTGGAACCCAATGCTATATGGCAGAAACCCTCCCTCGTATTTTCAATCTCCTCATAGAATTCTTTCTCTGACTCCATGCCTTTAAAAAAGATCTTCTTCTTTTTTTTTTTAATAGATTTTATTTATTTATTTGACAGAGAGAGGGATCATAAGTAGGCAGAGAGTCAGGCAGAGAGTGGGGGAAGAAGCAGGCTCCCTGCTGAGCATAGAGCCCGATGCGGGGCTCGATCCCAGGACCCGGAGATCATGACCTGAGCCGAAGGCAGCGGCTTAATCCACTGAGCCACCCAGGAGCCCCTAAAAAAGATCTTCTATGAAGATGTCATCCCTCTATTACTCTCTCTCAAATAGATCGCATGCATACCACACATCAGCAATAATTTGGAGTAGAAAAGTGAGTTTGGCATCTTCATCCATGGTGTTGTTTTTCTGGACCACCTCTTTCTTCGTACTATGCAATACTCTCGACTGCTTGAGGTTCATGTCAGCCTGCTGAAGCAGTGTCTCCCTCTCTGTACGGAGGCCAGCTATTCACTCCAGTCTACTTCGCTTAGTGTTTTCTTCCTTCATCCCTGCCCATCCCCTGAGACTGAAGTAGGAGCTCTTCCAGTGTTCTTTCAAAGAGCCCTGTAATTTTCCAAGAATGAATCAGCATATGGTTCCACTTGTGTGTATTCCTTAGCAGAGTATAACAGCCTGAGAATCATCACTGCCCTTTTTTTTTTTTAAATTATTGCACCTGTGTATTTGACAAAATGCCTGCCCCCAGTTTTACTCCAGTAAATATTTCTTGAATAACTAAAATATTATAGGATACAGGGCATAAGATCTGGATCTCCATTTCAAACGTCATTAATGTTGTTGACATTTTCCACCAGTAATCCTCAGGTCTCCATAAAGCTTTCTAATTAACACTGGTTGCTGTGTTTTTCCCGTTTTGGCTCATTTATTTGTGTCAGACAGCTCATCATACTACATGACTCTTCTTTTTTCCACTAATTTCCTGGATCCTGGTTCAAGTTCTATGTTCTATCAAGGGTGAGCTATCAGTCTTTAGAAGGTGAGTTAAGGGAGAATATTTAGGTAGGTAACAATTCTTTCTGCTTAGAGAGGACGTAGAACCAAGTAAGCTAGAGACTTTCTATTGCCCCTGACCACTTTGAAGAGTCCTTCAAAACTGCTACCTACTAATCCTACCAATCTGGTATGTTATCACATCCCAAATCCAACACTTGAGCACCTGTCTTATCAATGTACAGGTCACTTCACCCTAAACTCATAGGACATATTTGTGTTCTAATTTGGTGCTGGATGAATAACCAACAAAAATGGCCCCATAAAAACAAATTTGGTTTATAAAGATTGGTAGGTATCTTCCTCAATCTCAGTGCTCCTTTGAGATCTTCCCAAATCAACATAACTTCTGGGATTATCCATGTTACTTTCTATAAACTTTAAACTGTTACACTAACTCCCAGTCTTCCCCTGATCCATTTCTCACATATACTTATTCAGTGTTGAGGTCCATCCTTGTTCAATACTTATAAAGTCACCAGCCCCTAGCAAAGCTGATTATTGCTAAAGTCAGTCCTCTAAATAATCTGTTCCTTCCAGTGACCCATAGATTTCAAACCATGTCTGCCTTACTTGAAACTTATCTTGATTCTGATGGACATGAATTAAACTGAATTTCAAGTAAAATCTTAGAGTTCACCATTAACTCCTATTTATAATTTTGTCCTAAGCCTAAGATATTTAAATAAATATACAAGGAGCCTAATTTATAATCTACTGCTGTATTCCCAGATGAGATATATGCATCATCACCACTTGCACCCTCTAAAGATAGGGCAATTAGTATTTCATTCTCTTGACCTATCCCTGATGATGCCGGGTCTACCCAATCATTTGTCCTGGAGAGAACTAAGGAGAAAAATAATGTTTTCATTTCCTTTCCAAATGAAGGGTTTTAATACCCATATTTAGTTGTAACTTGACCAATGTAGCTTCCAAGCTAGGCACTGACCATTCACCGTTGTCCTCATCTACTCTGCAGGATGGACTGATGGTTTCTATTTTGTAGTCCAAGGAGAAGAACCCCTTGTTATTTTTTGCAATACCTGCCTTTATTTTTCAACTCTGGCAGACAGAATCTGTAATCTCTTAATTTAGCTCCTTCATCATCCTCTTAACAGGGTATCTATGGATGGTACTCTCAGTTGTCATCAATTTACTAAAATATTTTATTTACAGTGCCATCTGTATATAGCTTTTTTTATGCTCTCTGCATAGTATTTGGCAAAGAATAATATTATGGTATGATTCTTTCTGTATATATCACATAAGAAAACAGAATATATACTGATAACCCATTCTAGCTAATAAAATTGTTCTTTTATACTCCCTGAGCTACAGATCATGTTCTTCTCAATTCCTTCCTGAATTACTTAGCTCTTGCTTTTTACATGCAGATGAACCCTCCCTGGGACTCAGTGGACTTAGTCACACATTCATATTCTGTTCTACCCCCTGAAATATCAAGTGTTGCTCTATAAAATTCCTCCCTGAACCACTTGTTCTTTGATTCCCAGAATATCAACACAGTAATGTTTCAAAGCTGGCGAGGATATAAATATGCACCACTTATATTCTTAAAGAGCTCTACTTATAAAATAAGGGCTTTAAATCATTATCAAGGGAAAGGAGCTGCTATTTCAATGCTTAAAACTTGACTATGTAGTACATTTAAGCATTCTATATAGCTCATATGATGACCAAAGCATCTTTGCTAGTTTGAAGATGTGGGTGTTTTGTAAAACCTAGGTGATAAAAATGTACCTCGACAAGTCATAAAAGGAACAAACCAGAAAAGAAAAAGTGTAATAGGAAGGCCTTGGACATATTTGGAGTATGATACATTTCATATATTGCATCCCAACACAGGGAGTAAGGTCAGTGTTTTTTATATGAAGCCACATTAATTTGAACTCAGATACAGTTTTGAATTCTGCTTCTCCACCTAATAAATTATGTGACCTTGGAAAAGTACTTAAACTTCTTCAACCTATAAAATAAGGAGTGGTTAGTCTATAAAAAGTGTAACAGAGTTGGTGTGATTGTCAAATAAAACGTTCTGTGAAAAAACTTAGCAGAGTAGTTAGCACATGTCAGGTGATCAATCATCATTAGCTTTCTATAGTACATTAACTGCAAGAAGAAAATCCTTTAATATATTTCTTAGAAGACATCCTTATTCGTGAGTCAATCATTAAAAATGATAAAATAAGTATATGGGAAACATAAGCAGAGATAAATGCATTGATGAAAATGATGCCTACACATAAAGCACATTTTTTCTTAAGTCAGCATAAAGAGGAATGATTTTTTTCCCATTATTTCTACATAATACTCATTTATTCAAAACTATGGAATAGTAGAAACAGCAAAACACGCAGAACCAGGAAGCTTAAACAAATCCTAGACCTCTGAGCCTCATCTTCCTCATCTGTAAAATACCTAATTCACTGTTGTCTCTTTTTTTTTTTAAGATTTTATTTACTTATTTGACAGAGATCACAAGTAGGCAGAGAGGCAGGCAGAGAGAGAGGAGGAAGCAGGCTTCCCGCGGAGCAGAGAGCCCGATGCGGGGCTCGATCCCAGGACCCTGGGATCATGACCCAAGCTGAAGGCAGAGGCTTAACCCACTGAGCCACCCAGGCGCCCCTTCACTGTTGTCTTGAATGGGAATTAAAGATGTCAAATGATAGGTGACAGTTCAGTGCAAACCACAGAGTGCTACACAGCACATGGCATCATTCAGGCATCAGCAGCATTGAATACATGCTTCCTAAGGGTTTTTCTGGGCTTGTTTCTGGCAAGCATTTTAGGAAAAAACGCTACCAGATAAAGGCTCTGTAATTTCAACATACTTTGTCCATTGGAATACCTGATTAATGGAAAGTTAAATAAAACTGTAATCACAGGTGTTTATTAACCTAGCGAAATACCAGTCGAAAAGAGCTGGCACTTCAGAGGAAGGGCAGTTACTCGTGGCTGGAGTGTGTGGACATGTCCTCAGACCATTAGATGTTGAAACATGAACTGCTGCTTATGGGGGTTACAATGAAAATGTCTTTTCATCTGAGATGTTTTCTTGAGTAATTCATGTTTTGCAACCTCCATTTTGTGTCTAACCCATACTTCATCCAAAGTGATTATGGTTTTGTTTATACACCTTTAATTTTCAACTTAGTGCTTAAACACTTTTTCTTTTCCTAAATTAAAAAAAAAAAAGTCATTTGGGAGATCCATATGTTAAAAGTCTAATGATATTTCTTCCCTATTAAAGTCAATTGTTAGGGGCTCCTGGGTGGCTCAGTGGGTTAAAGCCTCTGCCTTCGGCTCAGGTCATGATCCCGGGGTCCTGGGATAGAGCCCCGCATCGGGCTCTCTGCGAAGCAGGGAGCCTGCTTCCCTTCCTCTCTCTCTGCCTGCCTCTCTGCCTACTTGTGATCTCTGTCTGTCAAATAAATAAATAAAATCTTTAAAAAAATATATAGTCAATCGATGTAATAGCAGAAGAACCATCAAGGAATGGGATAAATGTGGCCAAATTTAGCTCATATCTAGACTCTAAAGGACTGCTTAATATATACAAGTTGTGCATGTTTTTCAGTCCTTCATAAGAGACCTGCAAATATTTTTCTAATGCCATAGGGCCTTGTAAGATTTTTCAATCTCTTTGAATTCCTGCATAAAAATGGACAGCAACTACACAGTGAAACCAGACACACATGGGCAACATTTACAACAAAGGTAGGTTCTTCTCTATGAACTGCAAAATATGCCAGTAGCCACAAGACAAGCATTGCACCACTGTTTATATGAGAAGAAAATGAAGGGAGCAAGAAGGGTAGCTTCTTTTGGATCTTAGAGCAGAAGTGACCTTGAGGAGCCAACAAATGTTCTCTGTAAATCATAATGGGCCAGCTTGAGAACAACAGCTGCCATAGGCAAGGAAAGGGGTTGGCCCCCCACGGACTGGGTGAGTGCTGGGGGCCCAGGGTAGGAAGTAATAAAGAAGTACAGCAGCCCAGCTCCCAAGGACTCTCAAAATAGACTCTGCAGGAATCTGTTTTAGGGGAGTCCCTCACTGAGCAGAAACCTCTGGGAGTTAAATTAAGCAGGTTAGGACAAGAGAGAGGAGACATGAGAAGATCTGCATAAAAGTGGGAAAGGAAAACATAGCCAGGAAATCCCAGGAAGCAAGGCACAGAAGCTGGAGCTCTGTGAAGTTATAAAAGCTTTCCTGAACAAGTTTCTTCCTTCTAAAAGATCAGAAAAATTTCACACACACACAAAAAAAAAAAATCCAGAAAATCTTCAAATTACCATACACCAAATGGAAGTTTACATCTCTTTCTCATAAAATGATAAAGATAATAGCAGAAAACACACTCATATTTGGAGTAATGAAAAAGTGTCAAGCTTAAATCTCAATAAAAGCTATTGTAAGAAAAGAATGAGAATCAGAGCTAAGTTCCTCACAAGCTATGGGAGCATACTACATAGATAAACCCACGAGACAAACTAAAATTGTCACTGACTATTTCACAATGAGCCAAAAGACATTAGGAAAATACAGGACATGAAGGGGAAAATATGAATAAGAATCAGCAAAACTCACAAATAGGGTACTGAACTCAGGAAAGGATAAATAGTAATACCAGCAATTAAGATGACTCTGGAAGAAACAGAACAAAAGAAAGGAAAAACAAGATAATGTCTTAAGAAATGGAAGATAAAAGGGAATTTTTTTAATTAAAAAGAAATGAGGCAATAAAAAAGTAATTGAGATAGTGATAAATAACAATGATGAGTTAAAAAGATTGCCCTAGAAATGATAGGCATCTCTGAAGACAATACCAAAGCAAGAGAACAAGAACCCTTGCTTGAATTTTAAAAGGAAGGAAGGAAGGGATGGGGGGAAGAGGAAGGGAAGGAAGGGGGGCAGGAGGGGAAGGGAGGAAAGAAAGAAGGAAGGGAGAAAAAACAGATTTGAAATTACATTATTGACAAACTATAACATATATGTGAAGACCTCTACCTAGAAATAGCCAATATGAAGATATATTCTGATAAAATTACTGGATTAAAAATCAAAATAATAAGCTGGGACACCTGAGTGGCTCAGTCGTTAAGCTTCTGCCTTCAGCTCAGGTTATAATCCTGGGGTCCTGGGATCAAGCCCCACATCGGGCTCCCTGCTCGGCAGAAAGCCTGCTTCTTCCTCTCCCACTGCCTCTGCTTGTATTCCACTCTCTTGCTCTCTCTCTGTCAAATACATAAATAAAATCTTTAAAAAATTAAAAATAATAAGCCTTGTTTAGAGCAGTTTTAGGTTCATAACAAAAGTGTGCAGGAGGTACAAAGAACTGACCCATCTTCACCCAGTTACAACCTCCCCCACTATCAGCATCTCATGCCACAGTGGCACTAATGAACCTGCACTGACACGTTGTTATCCCCCAGAGTCCATGGTTTACATTAGGGCTCACTCCTAATGTGCGTTCTAATGGATTTTTGCAAGGGTTAGATGACATAGATCCATCATTGTAGTATCATACAGAATAGTATCACTGCCCTAAAAGTCCTCTGTGCTGTTTATGCCGCCTTCCCCCCATCTCCTGACAACCACTGGTATTTTTACTATCTCCATAGTTTTGCCTTTTCCAGAATGTCATATAGTTGGAATCATACAGTACAACTGGCTTTTCATATTGCTGTCTTTCACTTAGTAATATTGCATTTAAGTTCCCTCTATATCTTTATATTTATGACTTGATAGTTCTTTCTTTTAAGTACTATATAATATTCCATCATCTGGATGTACCACAGTTTATTTATTTATCCATTCACTTCTAAAGGACAGCTTTTTTGCTTCTAAGCTTTGACAGTTATGAATAAAGCTTGCATAAGCATTCATGGCAGGTTGTTTGTGGATATGTTTTCAGTTCTTTGGGTAAATACCAAGGAGCATAATCACTAAATCACCAGGTAAGACAACAATTTGGTTTTGTAAGACACTGCTAAGTTGTTTTCCAAAGTGGCTATACCATTTGGCATTCTCACCATCAGTGAATGGAACTTCTTGCTCCACCTCCTTGCCAGCATTTGCTGTTGTCAGTGTTCCAGATTTTGACCATGCTAATGTTACTGAAACCCAAGTTTGACTGCTTGCCACTTGAAAGAGACAAGTGTTGGAAAATAAAAGTTGCTTTATTCAGGAGGCTGGCAACATGGGGAGATGGCAGACTGATGTCCAAAGACCATTTCCAAGATTCTAGGTTAAGGAGTGGAGTTTTCAAAAGGAAATTCAGGGTAGGAGATTACATACAAATTGATGAAAAGGACAGAGAAATTTATGCCTATTTATGAAGAAAGATGGAACATGTGCACTGAGCATACATATATGTAACATACATTGTGTTTTTACTTTAGAGTGGAGACTTAACATCAGAAACAGGCAAAAGTGAGCTCCTGATCTCAGGAAATTATCTTAGGAGAAGGAGAAGGGGCTCTGGGCATGGTCTGAGAGCCAATGTAAATATAATGGGGTCTTGTACTCCTTATTTCATGTCAGAAATGCAGGGCTTTGCTTATTCATAGACTGGAATATATCAGTTGACCTTGAGTCCGGGCTTCTGCAGAAATAGTTAATGGATTTTCTTGGGGGGTCTGAAAAGACATGGTATCTATGCTATTATTTTCCTTCTAAGCACTGCTTTCATGGCATCCTGCAAATTTTGATCACTTGCATTTGCATTTGCATCTAGTTCAAAATATTTTTAAACTTCTCTTGAGATTTTTTCTTTGACCCATGTATTATTTAGAAGTATGTTGTTTGGTCTGCACATATTTTGTGGTTTCCCAGTTATCTTTCTGTTATTTATTTCTAGTTTAATTCCATTGTGATCCAAGAATAGATTCTGTATGATTTATATTATTTTAAACTTATTGATGTGGGGTTTTTTTATAGCTTAGAATATTTTCTATCTAGGCAAATTCCTATGTGAATTGAGAAGAATGTATATTCTGCTATTGCTAGATGAGTAGTCTAGAAAGCTATAAACTTTCCATCCAATATCAGGAGCAAGGCAAGGATAACTACTCTTCCCACTTTTATTCAACACAATATAGAATTCTACCCAGAGCAATAAGATAAGAAAAAGAAATAAAAGGCATCCAAATAGGAAAGGAAGAAGTAAAATTGTCACTGTTTACATATGACATGATATTATATATAGAAAACCCTAAAGACTCCATCAGAAAAACTACTAGAACTAATAAACAAATTCAGTAAAGTTGTCGAGTACAAAATCAATAAACAAAATGTGTTGCATTTCTAAACAATAATGATCTATCAGAATGAGAAATTAAGTAAAGAGTCCCATTTGCAATTGCATCAAATTCAATAAAACACGTAAGAATAAATTTAACCAAGGATGTAAAAGACCTGTATGTATATTAAAAACTATAAGATACTAATGAAAGAAATTGAGGAAAAAACAAATAAATGGAAAAGATATCCCATGCTCATGGACAGGAAGAATCAATATTGTTAAACTGTCCACACTACCCAAAGCAATCTATAGATTCAGTGTAATTCCCATCAAAATTTCAATGACATTTTCACAGAAATAGGACAATCCTAAAAGTTTTATGGAACCATTAAAGACCCCAAATAGCCAAAGAATTCTTGAGAAAGAACAACGAAGCTAGAGGCATCATGCATCCTGTTTCAAACTATATTACAACTATAATAATTAAAATAGTATGGTGCTGGCATAAAAACAGACTCATACGTAATGGAACAGAATAGAGAACCCAGAAATAACTCATGAATATATGGTCAAATAATTTATGACAAAGAAGTCACGAATAGACAAAAGAGAAGGAACAATCTCTTCAATAAATAGTGCTGGAATAATCTGGACAGCCACATGCAAAGGAATGAAACTTTAAAGGTTCAAATGTAAGACCTGAAACCCTAAAACTCGTAGAAGAAAACAGGTGGTAAGCTCCTTGACATAGGTTTTGGTGATGATTTTTTTTTGAAATTTGACACCAAAAGCAAAAGAAGTAAAAGTAAAAATAAATAAGGGGGACTAAACCAAACTTAAAATCTCCTGTACAGCAAAGGAAACCATCAACAAAATGAAAAAGCAACCTACGAAGGGGGAAACAATATTTGCTAATTATACATCTAAGAAGGGGTAATATCCAAAATATGTAAAGAACTCATAAAATTCAATAGCAAAAAAAAAAAATCATTAAAAATGGGTAGAACATCTGAATAGACATGTTTTGAAATAAGACATATAGATAGCCAGTAGATACATGAAAAGATGTTCTACATTATTAATCATCAAATAAATGCAAATCAAAACTGCAGTGAGATATTACCTCACTCCTGTTAGAATGGTTGTTATCAAAAAGGTTGAAATAACAAGTGTTGCAAGGATGTGGAGAAAGAGAATCCTTGTGTATTGTTGCTAGGATTATATAGCCACTATGGAAAACAAATTACAGAGGTTCTTCAAAAAATTAAAAATAGAAGTATCACATGATCTAGCAATTCTACTTTGGGTATTTATCTGACGAAAGAGAAAATAGCAACTTGAAAAAATATGCACACCTCCATGTTCATTACAGCATTATTTACAATAGCCAAGATATGGAAACAATCTAAGGGTCCATCAGTGAATGAATGGATAAAGACATTGTGAGATACACACACACACACACACCACACAGACAGGAATATTATTCAGCCATAAAAAATGAAATGTTGCCATTTGTAACTACATACATATATCTGGAAGGCATTATGCTCAGTGAAATAAGTCAGAAAAACAAATACCATACAATCTTCCTTTATGTGGAATCTAACTCAATCAATCAATCAATCCAAGCTCACTGATGCAGTTAACCAATTGGTTGTTGCCAGAGGTGTGGCATGAGGAGGTGGGAGAAAAGGGTGAACTATTTTGGTGTTTGTTTGTTTTGCTTGTTTAGTTTAAATAAATTGAATAATAAGGGGGAAAATTGGTCAGTTAGAGGACAATAGCAAATATGCTGAGGAAGGCAGAGCAAAAAGCTGAAAATGACTTAGGGATTTCACCTGGTTGAATCTGCAAATGAGCCAACTCCGCAACTGCTCTATCTTCAAAGTTATTATTACTTAACATAAAAAGTATTCCAAATTAAATAAAATAGTGTTTATTGCACAAAAAATATAATTTGTGTTACACCACACAAAAAAAGATCTGTCATCCTTATGCAGAAAGTTCAGAAAACATTTTTGCCATGAGACTTTCTTCAAGATTCTGCTAGAAAATGAACTTCAAACTACCAAAGTGACTTGAGAGACATCTGCACAAAAACTGATGGTGAACAGGAGCACCTGGGTGGCGCAGTAGGTTAAACGGCCAACTCTTGGTTTTGGCTCAACCTGTGATCTCAGGATCATGATCTCAGGGTCATGAGATCCAGCCCCGCATGCGGCTGCTTGCTTAGCATGGAGTCTGCTTCATATTCTCTCTCTCCCTCTACCTTTCCCTTCTTGAGCTCTCTCTCTCACACACACATGAATAAATAAATCTTTAAAAAATAAACAATTGATGGTGAACATTAACTATAGTTTCCTGTGCAACTAAATAAGGAGTCCCGAGTAACCTGGAGGACACATGGTCCTGAGCATGTGAGTATCAAAAATCATCCCTCTCAGCGTCATTCCCCACATCCCCCCTCCTTACACATCACTAGTGTCTTCCTATGGACAGATCTAGTTCTGCAGCCTTCCCATGAAAGCCACTTGCCCTGGCTCTCCATCCTTCAAGATGAAGAGGAGGAGGAGAAGAAAGAGGAAGAAGAAGAAAGAAGGAAGATGAAGAAAAAGAAGAGGAGGAGGAGGAAGAGGAAGAAGAAGGATTAGGAAGAGGAAGAGGAGGAGGAGGAGGAGGAGAAGGAGAAGAAACTAAAAAAAGAAACAAAGCTACAACTGGCTGTAATTGCAATTAAACTGCCTCACTCAGGTCCTTTCATTCAAGGTCTTCTCGAAAGTGAGTACCAGATTAGATTAATTGAGCCTCATGTCTCCTGGATCACATAATTAAACAATCCATAGACAACTTTCTATGACATATCTATACTTTAAAAATAAAAACCACATATACTGTCATTTTGACATTCACCTAGGTTTGTCAGGAATATCAGAACGCAAATACACGTTCATTATTTTATAGACACTGTTTTCTGCTCTCCACTTTTTATTATTAAGGAAGAGTAAGTGAAAGTCCATAATTCAGGGGTTGAAGTACATCAACAGTGCTAACCTGGCCAATTTAGAAATAAAACAGGCCATATGTGAATCTAGTTAATGTAAGAGGTAATAAAACATGTCTCCTTCTTATAATGAAAAAAGGCTCATTTTAGAATACAAGTAAAGTAGTAGTTTATTTCCTACTTTGTATTTCTAATGTTCATGTAGTTCCCTAATTAAGGCTCAAAAAAGGTTAACTGCCTCCTTAATAGTGTAATTTTGCTCCCCCCACCCCCATATATATCTCAAGGCCTCTCCTTAGTGGGACAGCTTAATGATTTGCATTTTAAAGAAATTAGGTTCTGGTCTTTTTCATTTGGTATGCAGCCTTGGGCTGAGGGCTGAGAAATTCAGAGGAAGTGACAAAATATGGAAAATTGGAGCTTAGCTAACTATTGTCCTGTTAGCTACCTCCTGAGCATGCTCAAAAAGGAGAAGGGAAAAGTTTTCAGAATTCCTTTCTCAGTGGTCCTCATTGGATAAGCCTCCAGAATGCCATGGTCACTACCACTGAAATGAGCCTAGTCCTGGACACACTCTGCATGATGTCATCTGCTGCTTCTGACTCGCTTTGCTGCAGCAACATTTCAGTGAGTGAGCTGCCTAACCAACAACAAACATAAAGTAGAAAGAGGTAAACAGGCAGTTAAAGGAAGAAACATTGAATATAAACAGATCTGGAATGATACCCTGCTTTTGGTGACCACAAATTTCTTTGTGCTTTCATTTATTCACACATTCCTTTAATGAACATTCATGAATGTCAGTGATAAAACAAGGACTATCATTGGTGCTAGGATTGCAACAGAGGATAAGCTGGTATTTATTACAAGGAACAGTAGGAATGCGTGGGGCAAAGGTCAGATGAAGCAAAGAAAAGCAAAGAGAGAAGCAAAAAGTACAAATATGCTAAGTGTTCTGAGGCAGATATTTAATATACTCTTTCATCTTAATGAAGTCATCGTTGAAGTCAATCTGCTGGGACCTGGAAGTAGTTCACAGAGAAGGTAATGTCAAAGTTAAACTGGAACTAATGAGGTAATTTTGGAATTAAATTTCACTGGACATAGAAGAAAAGCCTCAAATCACAGTAAGCTTTACAGAGATGTATTTCTCTCTCTTCTAAAATAATGAAGGTAACAATAATAGAAAACATACCAATATTTGGCTTGCTGTGAGCCAAACACTATTCCAGCACTAATGCATATTACCTTATTGCATACTCAAGTCAACCCTTTGAGGCTGGTGATATTATTAGCCCATTTTAAAGATAAGGAAATTGGGGTACAGAGAAGTTAAGTAATTTACCAAATGTCACACAGATCTAGGATTTGAACCCTGGCTATCTGTTTCCAGAGTCAGATGTTGGCCCTCGCTTTTTCTGTGCAAGATGTGATTTTGAGGGAGTGAAAGAGAAAAAAGGCATGACATTTTTATTGAAGGCTCCTAAGTTAGACTGCAACATGTGGGCATGCTCAGAAGTGTGTGATTGAGCCTATCTCTCAAAAAACAAGAGGCCACGTTTTCTAAACGTGAGAAGAAGAGTAAGAGGGGTATTGTGGCTTGTGTGTGTCCTACTGGATCCTTGTAGAAGAGTATCAAAGGGAAAACAAGATGCTTTATATCATGAACACAGTGACCATGTCATAAAATATGTATTCTGCCTCTTATGTCTCTTAGATTGGCAATAAAGAGATTCCTAACCTTTTTTTTTTTTTAAGATTTTATTTATTTATTTGACAGAGAGAGAGAGATCACAAGTAGGCAGAGAGGCAGGCAGAGAGAGAGGGGGAAGCAGGCTCCCTGCTGAGCAGAGAGCCCAATGCAGGACTTGATCCTAGGACCCTGAGATCTTGACCTGAGCCGAAGGCAGAGGCTTAACCCACTGAGCCACCCAGGCGCCCCAAGAGATTCCTAGTCTTATAAAATTGCAAGATTTGGCAGAAATTTTAGAAGTTTCAATACTAAATTTAACAAGTAAATCGAAGGAAGGAAGGACAAAAAGAAGGAAAGAACAAAAGGAAATCTCCTTCCAAATCTCTAAGTTTAAAAACCAATTGGTGTATTTGTGGAGGAACCTCTGAATATCTTACAATAAATCTGTCCCATCGACAGGTAGTTCCAGGTGAGGCTGGCTGGGGCAGTTGGTGTTCAGCTGGTAGGAAAAATTTCTGAGTATTAGTCATGTCCATGATGGAAAAAGGCTCTAAAACAAACAATAAAAATGGGGAAAAAGTCAGTCCTCTGAAATGAGACGGCAGAAAACAAAAAGTCCTTTCAATGTAGAGTCTTAAATATGGGAGTCATACAATATCCACAGAGGGAGAGGGAGGTGGGCTCTGCTACTTGTTCCCCTTCACCCGTCCCCAACTAAGTTAATTTCCTGTCTAGTGTTGATTGTATTAGTTTCATGCAAGTACACATGAGAACTTGTCCCTTTTTCATTAAGCAGGGTTTAATAGTTCTTAACGAGAATTACTTCTGATGGAAAGGCTCGATATTTATGTGCTCTATATAATGTGCAAAAATGCTGTTTAAATAACTCATAATGG
Source organism: Enhydra lutris kenyoni (assembly GCF_002288905.1). NCBI lineage: Eukaryota > Metazoa > Chordata > Mammalia > Carnivora > Mustelidae > Enhydra > Enhydra lutris. The sequence continues at coordinate 35,223,639 of NW_019154096.1, read as the reverse complement.
GTACTTGAATACCTAGAGGTGTTTTGCAGAAGTGAAAACTCATTGTGGTGGTTTGTACATTTTATATGTTCCTCTGCAAACCCCATGTAAACCAAGAAATAAGTTTTCTTCGACAGATGGCACGGTTACTTTCCACTGAGGAGGCAGCAGCAGGTAGAGACACAGGCAAATATTGTGCACTCATCCATGCTGTGGAAGTGTAAATGCACTGCTGCTGTATGCAGATTTCTTTCAGGCCAAACCTTTTGAGATTGCAAAGACTGCATAACTGCTATTTTCTTGAACTTATTCTTGTGATACCTCATGAGAAATGGGATAGAGTCATTAGTGTACAGCAATTTAGAACACTGAGATAAAGATGTAAAGAATGGTAATTTCCACCAGTGGTCTGGAAAAGGATCTATTGGATCACCTAGTTCAACTCATTTTGTACGTGAGAACACTGAGGCCCAAAGAGAGAAAGTGACTTACAGATTGTGGGTTTACACGGAAGATAGCCAGTTCCTCTAACTGTTAATTGATGGGGCAAATGTATATTTATTAATGCAAAACTAATTTCCACAAAGATATGAAATGGTATGTTCATAGAATTCTGGAAATATCTATATATCTATATCTATACCTATATCTGTATCTGTATCTATATCAGAATGTATATGTAGATATCTAGTATATAGATATCTAGATATCGATATATATATATATATCAGAATCTTTTTCTGAGTATTTTTACTTCTGAATGTAGTTTTCAGGTAAATATTTTATAATTTATTGTTCAGTTTTGTTTGTTATTTTCTGATTGTTAATAACAAATATGCATTGTATAATAGAGGAAGACAAACATATCTGGGTATTGGTCTTCTTTATCACCCATAAAATTAGCTAATGTTATGATCAGGTTAGACTGGCCAAGCCAATGAGACCTTACTATGAAACTTTGGAAAAGCAATTTACATGATTGATGACTAATAAGGATTTGCTTGCAACTGGAATGTTCCACCAAAAGGTGAAAAGACACCAGGGCTTTACTACTCAAAGTGTGGTCCATGGATTAGCAGCATGAGTATTTCCTGAGACCTTGATAGAAATGCAGAATTTCCTTTTTTTTTTTAAAGATTTTATTTATTTATTTGACAGACAGAGATCACAAGTAGGCAGAGAGGCAGGCAGAGAGAGAGAGGGGGAAGCAGGCTCCCTGCTGAACAGAGACCCTGATGTGGAGCTCGATCCCAGGACCCTGAGATCATGACCTGAGCCAAAGGCAGAGGCTCAACCCACTGAGCCACCCAGGCGCCCCCAAAATGCAGAATTTCTAAACTCAGCCCTTTCGAAACAGAATCTGCATTTTAACAACAGGGTCTCAACTTGTTTCATACACATATTACAGTTGGAGAGTAACTATTATACCAAAGCATAAATCCTATTTGCATCAAATCACTGAGTTTGAAAAGACATAAGGAAGAAAGACTTGGAAAAAAGAGGGTACAGCATATAGAACTGGAGAAATAGAAATTATCATAGGAGACTTGGGGTATGCTTTTAACCTAGCCTGGATGATATTTATTTGTTTGACAGTTACCTTATTTGTAAATGTGTTTAAGAGTCCCTATATCGGGGGTGCCTGGATGGATCAGTTGGTTAAGCGTCTCCCTTCAGCTCAGGTCATGATCTCAGGGTCCTGGAATCCAGCCCTGCTCAGGGGAGCCTGATTCTCCCTCTCCCCGCTGCTCATGCTCTCTCTGTCTCTCTTAAATAAATAAGTAAAATCTTAAAAAAAAAAAAAAGGGTCCCTATATCTTATGACTATTTTGAGTATTAAGTACAGTAATATGTGTTATATATGCAACAATGTACATGACATGTAAGAGATAAGATCTCATTAATGCCATTTTCTTTCCTCTTACCTTGAAAGTTTAAGAGCATGTTTGGTGGCTTTATAGTCCTACAGCAAAGAGAGGATATTAAAAATACAACTAAAGGGACATAGTATGTTGCTTCGGGCTACAACCCTTATTTTCAGAATTTATTAAGTGTTTCTAGCAGTCAGTCTAATACAATGTCTTGTAGAACTCAGATTTGGCAAGAAGGGTTTGGATACTTTCCCTTCCTAAAAAGGGAGGTAATGATGGGTTTTAATTGTAACACAATTAGAGCTTTTGATATCAAATTAATTTTCAGTGATAGTGTTGGTCTTGGCAGAGAGTGAAGAATTGATGAGATTAAAGCCCCGTGAGTATATGCACATACTCATATAGCTTTTTATGCAAATTGAAATCCCTGCTTCATTTTCCAGCTCTAGAATCAAAGATTAAAGATAATAAAGCTTTTTAACTTAGCTAAATTAGTTAAATGCATTTTATTACATCAAGCCATACTTTATTATAGGCCATAGCTGGCAAATTCTCTCCACTTTAAATAATTATTCACAAGTTAATAATTTAATGAAATTTGTTTGTACAGAAAATATGGAGACATGGTTCTACATGAAAATTATGGAGCTTTAATGAAATTTTGAGCCTGTAACCATTGAGGTACTTATTTAAGTCCATATGCTTAAGCTAGCATGAGTTCTGAAACAAAATCTTCTTTTTGTTAGTTAAAAAAATATATATTTATATTTTATATTTATATATATTTGTATTTATACTTATATTTATGTTTATATATATTTATATTATATTTATATTAATATTATAATTATATTTATATTTTTGCCAAAGCAAGTAGCTTTGAATTTTGATTCACCCCATAGACATTGTACAAATTTTTACCCCCACTAATAATATATCAAGGTTTCTATTTTCCCATACACTGACCCACACTGTGTTATTGGGTTTTTACTGGTATTATAATTAAAAAAAAATTCAGTATTTTTAATTACTAAAATTTAACTTTTCACTTAAAAAAGATAGACACACGTTTGTTGCAAAAATTTACTAAATAGGGGTGCCTGGGTGGCTCAGAGGGTTAAGCTTCTGCCTTCTGCTCAGGTCATGATCTCAGGGTTCTGGGATGGAGCCCGGCATCAGGCTCTCTGCTCAGCAGGGAGCCTGCTTCCTCCTCTCTCTGCCTGCCTCTCTGCCTACTTGTGATCTCTGTCTGTCAAATAAATAAATAAAATCTTTAAAAAAAAAAAAGATCGTTTCTTAAAAAAAAATTTACTAAATATCTGATATACACATCACCAATATCCCTCTGATATTAACATCTTACATAAACACAGTACAATTACGAACATCAGGAAATTGATATGGATACAAAACTATAACCTATAAACCTTTTCAAAATTTCACTAAATATTCTACTGATATCTTTATAAAGATCTAGTTTAAATTTGGGATCCATACTTTGTGCATAGTTGCTGTGATATCTTAGTCTCCTTGAATCTGGAAATTTCTATATCTCCCCCCCCCTTCTTTTATTACCTTAACATTTTTTAAAGAGGACTAGCTAGATTTTTTGTATAATGTCTCTAATTTTGGCTTGCCTGTCTCTTTACCACTAAATTCTATGGTAAGAATACAGCAGAAGTAACATTGTGTCTTTCATTGTACCACAAGGAACATGATGTGGGCTTTGTTCCACTACTTATGTCAAATTTGCTCACTTCCTTCGGATGACACCTGATAGGTTTTCCTCTACATTGGAATTCCCCCTTCCCAATTACTGAGTATTTTCTGCGGGATGCTTCAAGACTATCTACATATTTTAAATTCATCCATTCACTTACTAATTTTAAAATGTGCTGAAGATAACGGGTGATTGCCACCATTCATTCTACGTTGGGTACTGGAATTCTACTGTATGGAAGAGTTTTCTTTCCCCTCCTCTTTAGTCAATGCTTATTGATTGATTGATTGATACCCTTATTCATATCAGTCTGGACTCATGGAATATTATATTATTCTATGGTTAGGAATTCATTCTTCTCACTATTTCTTTTCACATTTCAGAGTTTCTTTCTCTAATCTCTGTGGCCTTTTGATATGGCCCCATGGTTTTTGAGTCAGTCTTTGCTTTTCTTATATTATTAGTGAGAGTAAGCCATCTAAATTTTGCTCATTGAAACTTGCTAAACTTTTGTCCATTATTTCATTTAGTTGTCATTTTTCTTATTGATTGATAGTAATTCTTTTCTTACTAAAGCAGTTAATTCCTTGTAATATGATTTGTGAAATATAGTTGATCATTTATGTTTTTATTTTTTTATGTTTTTGCATTCATAATTTATTTTTAATGTAGTAAAATTGACCAAATTTTAAGACTTCTGGGTTTTGTTGTCATAACTGGACAGGACTTTCCCACTCCTTTATTATGAAACATTTTTTCCTGTACAGTATATTTTTACTTTAAGTATACTTACAGATTTCCTTATCTTTACATCTTTTCCATTCGAAGTTTCTTGTAGTATGTTAGTTATATATAAATCTTTTCTCCTCCAAAGGTTTATTTGAGAAAAAAAAAACACATTTACTATTTAACTCATGATTTTTAAATTTTTAAAAAAATTCTATACTTCTCTAATAGTAATATTTTATATGTATTTGATTTTATTTCTTCCATTACTTTCTGTTACTTTGTATCACACTCCTTATTTTGTCTAGTTTTACAATGCATTTTAATACAGTAATCAGGTAACCTCTTGTCACTTAACTTTTTCAAATCTTATTTATTTTTTATATAAAAATTTAGTTTGTATTTTTAAGTTAAATATCAGTTATTATTCTTGAGATCACATTCAGTTAGGAAGAATTAACAATTGTACAAGTATGAGTCTTCTTATTCCAGATCACAGTAATTACTTTCTATCTGTTCAAGTCTCTTTTTGAGTCTTTCAAGAACATTTTATTCTCCATATCCAGAGAGTATATTTTTGTCAAGTTTATTAAGTGGTATTTTTATCACTGTTTAAATTATTTAGTTTATTTATATTATTTATTATAAATTTATTATATATAATACAGCATAATATAATTATAGCAAGTATAATTATATTATGTATGTAATTATAATAATATAAGTTTATTATAAATTTATTATAAATTATTTAAATTTAAATCTGAAGGCATATTTTCCATTATATGCTTTTGGTTTTGTTTGTAAAAAAGAAAATTTTTTTATTTCTAACTATGGATTTTATACTTGGAAATCAATCTGAATTTCTTCACTGTAACTGCTTTTACCAGTTGAATCACGGGTTTTTCAATAGTACGTTCACATCAGTGGCAAATTGGTAAAAGTATGATTTTTTCTCATTTTCGTATATCTAATTTCTTTCACTTGTCTATCTATAATGGCTACTGCTTTCAAAATGCTATCATAATTATGGTAATAGTGGCCATCCTTGTCTTAGAATTCTGATGAAAATGATTCTAGTAGTTCCATCATAAAAAAAAAATGGAGTTTGAGATGGCTGTATTTCATCATGTTTAAAGAACATCCATGTATCCTTATTTTTGTAATCAAAAAAGGATGATAAATTTTATCAAAGGCCTTTCAACATCTATGAAATGATCTATGCCTTTCTCTCATTATCCATCATGGCAAAATTAATAGGTTTCTAAATACTAGAACATTATTGCTATAATGGAATAAGTTTCACTTGGTGATGCCATAGTATTATTGTTTTAATATGTGGCTGAGTTGTGTTTGATAATATTCACTTAGCATTTTCATTAATAATCTAAATAGTGTTTGGTTTGGTCTGTTTATATATTCTTTGCTGGCTTTTGATGTCATTATAAGACTAGCTTCATAAAGGAGACTTACTCGGTTTCTTCTTTATATTAATGAAAAAAATTTAATAGCTTTGTGATTTTCTGATCTATAAAAGTTTTTGGAAAATTTCCCTGAGAAACATTTGGATTTGCTAATTCTAGAAAAGGGATAATATTTTCACAACTTTATCTTTTCTTAGTGAGTGGTTTATAGGTATTCTGTTTATGCTGGAGTCAGTTAATCTAGTGAAAATTCCTAAAAAGTTGTCCTACTTTTTCTTGGAATTTCAATTTCTTTTGCAGAGTTGAACAATATAGTTTCTTATCAATGTTTTAATTTCCTCCAAATATGATGATTTACACCTCATCATTTGTATTTTTGTATTTTCTACTAACCGATTAGTATTGCTCAAAGCTTCAGTGTTCGAATTATTTATTCTGCCATTTTTTTCTTCTAATTGATTGTATTTTGCTTTTATCTTTATTGACTCCATCCTTCTGCTTTCCCTTGGTTGTTCATTGTTTTCATTTTTCCTATCTTCAATTAAAACTTTATGCCTTAGGGGCGCCTGGGTGGCTCAGTCGTTAAGTGTCTGCCTTCGGCTCAGGTCACGATCCCAGGGTTCTGGAATCAAGCCCCGCATCGGGCTCCCCACTCATCGGGGAACCTGCTTTCCCATCTCCCACTCCCCCTGCTTGTGTTTCCTCTTTCACTGTGTCTCTCTCTGTCAAATAAATAAATGAAATCTTTAGGAAAAACAAAAACAAAAACAAAAACTTTATGCCTTAAAAAAAAAAAAACCTTTGTCTTTACCTCATATTTTCTGACATGAATGGCTTTCACGATTGGTGTTTTTAGGCATTCTACAATTTGGCTTTACATTTTTTTCTTAAATTATTTCAGAAGAATTTTCACAAGCTCCAGGTTTTAAGGACCTTTTGATACTTAGTTTTGTTATTATATTCTGGTTGTAGTTCAGTATGCTCAAAAAATCCTTATTGTTTCTACTTTGAAATCCATGGAGGCTTTATTTGCATCTTATTATTCACAAACTTATGAATATTCTATACACATTTTGGAAAAAGGCATAAGTCACTGTTTTCAAAGAACAAAGTTTCAATGTTTATGCTATTTGAATGTTTTGAATGAAATTTAGACTCATTTCGTTAAATTCCAAAATACACTTTGTAATTTTTTTTTTAGAAAGATCAGATGGCAAATAATTTCAAGACCAATTGGTAGAGAATTTATTTTTCACAAAGTTAAATTTAGGAACATTACTTTTCTGTCTTATTCAAAATTTGTTTCACATTTCTTAGTGAAAGCTTTTTCTGTTTGGCTTAGATGTTTTCATAAAGTCAGTTTCTTTGCTTTTAAATATTAGCTATCATACTATGTATCACTAAATTTCATAAAAGTTTTAAATGAAAAAGTTAAACGAGAAACTATAATCATAGCATAGATGCTTAACCTCTTGTAACTTTTCATACGTACACAGACACATACATGCATGTGTATAAATATTTTATTTATTACACAGACTTTCTTTTTATGAAACAATAAATTTGTTAAATCGATCCCCACTTGATTGCCATTTAGGCTGCGTAACATTTTGCTATTATGAACAGTTTAGCCAAGTAGAAATGGTTGTGTGTGCAAATATATATATATATAAGTATGTGTGTGTAAACACACTCAGACACATGTACAGAAAGTGCCAGTTTAATTCCAAGACATCATTTCTATCGGGAGGGTGGGGAGCTTCTCCTCAGAATCCACATTTAAAATTGGTAGCATTAAGAACATGGACACTTAGTACCACATTGCCCCCCGATGCACTGTATTTTGAAGTAATAATGCAAAACGGATCTGTTTATAACTAGTCCCATTACTTTTCCAGCCCTCATGTAATCTCTTGGAATAAGTATATGTGAGGAAATGGAGTTTACAGCAGTGACCCAGATCCCACCCCTATACGACAGTACCTATGGTACACGTGACTTTTACATTTTAAAGTAGCTATTTTTATAAAACTAGAGTAAAACACTTGCTTCAAGAGTGTTTTTTACAATATCTCCAGCAATAACAAAGCCTGCAAAAACATCTGCATCAGATCAGCTACATCAAAATGTCCTATTTTGTCAACATAAACAGTCGTCCTTGTTGGTGTTAGCATTTATTATGGGTTGTCTTTCCTCTGGGAGGTTCTGTGCTTTGCATTTTTCCTGCTAGCATCGTGTATTCCTATCATAATTGAAAAATGCCCTGCGAAATTGCACGACTGTAAAGACAGAGTCTGGAGATACACTGGTGAGCTGTGACCTCTGCATCCCCCACCACCCACCCGTATGCTGAAGGATGATCGACTTAAGTAAATTGGAGGCAAATCTGGTTCTATTCACTTAAATATCTCTTTGGAATAGAGCTGCCTGTTTGGAGGATTGTAAGGACTTCAGGTTGACTAAGTTGGCACACAGGCTCATATTTGTTACCCCAACTCCCAACCTCTGCAGACATTTGAAATATAATCGTTATAGTTTGGTTTCATCTATGATTCCAAAGCTCATTGCCTCTATCACAGAAGCTCCCAGCCACTTCTCACACTGGACAGGTGGCGATAGCTCAGGCCTGAGGAGGGGGTCCCAGGTCTGCTGCTCTTAATGATTCCTCTCTCAGGCTCCACAGAGAGCTCCCTAGAGGAAGAGTTTGAGAAATGTTGTAAGCAGCACATGAAATTTCACTGAGGGGGGTAATATGAAAGCTCGGGCATTTGGGGGGATTATTCAGTGAGAATCAGAGTTGTCGTTGATACTTTGCAGAATTTATTATTTACATCCTAGACAGTTACTCCCCAATTTATATCCGGCATTCTGGATTTGTCTTGTGGACACGCATATTACATCAGGCACAGGTGTCAAAATCATCTGAGCAAACAGTGAAGGAGAGTGATGGGTTGGTTCTGAGTTGTGCCTTTCACAAGTAAAAGGGAAGACTCCTTTTGCCTTAGGATATCAAAATGTCAGGCTATAGCACCTGTGACTGTTGCTGTTATTCACGGAAACCCACACACGAAAGAGGGAAACACGGAACAGCAAAGAAGGGAAGACTTAGCCCTTTTACAGGGTGGGTATTTGGAGTCACCCCATCTTCAGACCCCAGCATGGGCCTCTGTGGTCTTCTAGGGAGGATCATGTAGAGGGTTCTTCCCTCATAAGCTGGCTAGAGTCCATCTTCACAGACTCATCTTTCATCTGGACTCCATTTCCTGTCTTCCATTTGACACAAGAAGTTCCGAAGAGCACCTTCCTGAGCATGGCAGCTTTAAGCTTTTTCTTTTTGTGGGGGCGTGGGAGGTATACATATGCTGTTCCTCTATGCAAAATGTCTTTTCCCACTTTGTTCTTTTTGAAATACCCACTCACCTTTTTGTTTTTAATAATGGTGATATTTATTGTAAATACACAGTGAGCTAAAGTCTTCATTTAATCCAAACAACTTTTTGAAGTATTTTTTTTTATTGAAGTATAGTTGACATACAATATTATGTTAGTTTTAGGTGTCCTACCGTGATTTGACAATTACACACATTATGAAATGCTCACTGTGGGGAGTGTCATTACCAACTGCCACCATATAAAGTTATTACAGCATTATTGAAATATACAGCATATATTTCCTATGCTATACTTTTCATTCTTGTGACTTATTTATTTTATAACTGGAAGTTTACACCTCTTTATCCCCTTCACCTATTTTGCCCACCCTCCCCACCACCCCTCCTCTCTGGCAATTACCAGTTTGTTCTCTGAAATACCCACTCATCTTGAACATACAACATGACAACTCTGGTTGCTTAGACATAGAACCTGAGAAAGGGATTGGTTGCTCATCATTTATTAAAGGGTGCCTTTGAGGGAAAATCTATAAGGGAGTGAGAAAAGTGGTGGTTCAATGAAGAGGAAAGATTTGAGCAAGGATATGGTCTCAGGTAATCCAGAATGTCCTGATGGACAGGGAAGCTGGATCTCTGTCTCCACCCCAGGCAAAGGGTTTGGTGTTCTTTTATTCTCAGAATGGTCAGCCCTTGGCGGTGGAATGCCCATAGGCTGAGGGAAGTGCCCCAGAAAAAAGGAACAGTGGTGAGTTCTTTTTTTTTTTTTTTTTTTTAAGATTTTTTATTTATTTATTTAACAGACAGATCACAAGTAGGCAAAGAGGCAGGCAGAGAGAGAGCGGGGAAGCAGGCTCCCTGCTGAGCAGAAAGCCCGGTGCAGGGCTCGATCCCAGGACCCTGAGATCATGACCTGAGCTGAAGGCAGAGGCTTTAACCCACTGAGCCACCCAGGTGCCCCAGAATTCTGCCTTTTAAAGTGATTTAGACACATGGCACTTTGTTTTCCAACTAAAAATAAATAATCCATTTACAGCGTTTTCCAAGGAATGCATTGTTGTATTTTCACCAGATATCTCAAAGCAGTTCCTGGTAAAATTCCTCCAAGATTGAATAGGACAAAAGTCATTCCAATTTCACTAAATGGTATGCCTTTTAAAAGACAGACCTAAGGCACTAAAGTAAGAGGAGATGAATCGTCTTCCTCAAATATCTATGGGTTGATGAAAACAAAATTCATATGGATTTCCCAGGAACCTGTCCTGGGGTTTGATAATCACATTAACTGTTGAGAGGGCTAGAGAAATGGTTCAATATCTACACATTCAGTATTTCCCCCAACATCTTCAAGAAAATCTTTACTAGCTCGGTGAATACTCTCTCCAGGTAATAAAAGAACAATATCCTAAAGCAAAAAAGGATCTTAACTCTGTCCCTGTCCCCATAGGACAAAGCTTATATGCTCAGCGCAAACACAATGGGCAGGCACTGATAAAAAGGAGCAATTTTAGAATCAGGAAGTAGGATTCTTAAAGTGTTATCATTAAAATTAGTGACCTCCAAAGATAATTTCCAAATAGAACTCTTCCCTTCTGTGTCTTTTTCACCAATCTCATTGTTAATTGATACTAGGTCCAGTAGTTTCTTCATTAGATGTAGACGCAACCTTCGGTTGGCAGGAAACTCCAATGGCCACTTGTAGGGAAAAGGAAGAAGGGCAGCTTCAGTTGAGTTCTACTTCTATTGAGTTTCTGCCTTTTATGTATGAAACAGCTTTACAATATACTTTAACCACAACTCTGAGCTCCCTCTGCATTCCACTAAACAAATGCAAATTAACTTTTTAATCACTATTGGGACTGGAAATCCTCCCAAGACCAAAATGTACCCTGGGGTCTCATAGAGCATCCACACTGTGGAGAATTCCCTCTTTTTTTGTGGTTACTCATCCTCATTGCAAGCTCTTGAGGTAAACTTTGTTCCGCTCTGTGCCACTTCACCACTGCTGCTGCTACCCCTTTTGAATTATATTTGTGTCACAGGCACCTTTGGGGATGCTAGGTCCTCTGGGTCCTTGGATCCCCCTTCTCTCTGGCCATTATATATTCATTGCCTCTGAAATCTTGCCATCTTACCAAAGAGCTGCCACCAAAGAGTTTGTGAGCCTTCCCCTGCAGTGTGACACTCTCAGTTGCCCTCACCTCATCTTACTGCAGAAAAGAGCCACTTGCTCCCTGTTTCTCTCAAAAGGACTGTCTTCATGATAAATATCAATCTCTTCAATGACCATAGGTTTTGCATAGGTAGGAGTGTATATTGACTTCAAAGTGTTTTTCCTCTTCTACCCTGAAGAAGAGAGCAAGATAAGAATAATTTAAAATTAGGGTCACCTGGGTGGCCCAGTTGGTTAAGCATCCTACTCTTGATTTCGGCTCAGGTCATGATCTCAGGGTCATGAGATTAAGACCCTTCTCTGGCTCTGTGTGCAAAGGGTAGTCTGCTTGAGATTCTCTCTCCCACTCCCTTTGTTTCTCCTCCCCCACCCAGGAGTATGTATGCTCTCTCTTCTCTCTCTTTCTCAAATAAATAAGTGAACCTTAAAAAAATAAATAAATAAATAATAAAAATCTGCTTTAAAATGTATAAATTTAGGGAATGAGTTGGGAGTAGGGTACGAGGATTGGAAAGGGAAAATACAGATAGACAAAAATTGGTCCCTCATATATCCTCTTATCTTGATGAAAAATAAAATACAATAAGCAACTTTTAAAAATTATCAGTTATCCAATTAGGGGAGGAGAAAGCATAATACTAATTAGGTTTTATATCCTTCTGACCATTTGTTTTCCTTTGGTGGTGGAATATATATCAATGCAAAATGCAATGCAAAATGGAGAGCAATTTGGCAAATATCTGTCTGAATTACAAATGTTCATGCTTTTACCTGGCAATTCTACTCTAGTAAATTCATTTTGCATTTCAGGCTAATAGTAAGGGAAGTATCTGTAGAGTCTGCTTGTAGGCAACTAACTTGAACAATGGGAACCTGAGGAAGGTAGAAGGATCCACAGTGACCCCTATCCCTCTGGCTGAATACAAATAGGCTCATTAGGCAATCAACCTCAAAATATCAATTAACCCTAGCCGACCAATGGGTTAGTTACGCCCTGACACAGGTACCAAAAAAGGAAATTTCCGTGCATTCCCATACTTCCTCATTTCCCCCCTTAACCATAGCCCACACCACTGCCTCCTCGTAGTCTCTCTTTTGCAGTCCTGCCCACTGCTCCCTTGTGGTGTATTCAATACACTTCTATCTCCTTTGTTCTACCTTGGGTGAAGTCTGTCACCTCTAATCCAGCCAGCCTCCACCTGATGAGAGCACCCACAACTTGGTGGCCTCCCCTCCCCCACGGTATCTGCAAGGATATGCAGTGCCGCATTTTTTTGAAATAACAAAAGATAGAAATAACATCAACAGTCTGTTCAAAAAATATGGTACATCCATATAATATAGTACTTTGTATCCATAGAAGAGGATACAAATGCCATACTAATATGGCACGCTCTCAAGATATTAAAGCAACACTAAAAAATTTTTAAAAGTTTGAACTTTAAATCTGGATATTGAACAAGGGAAACCTAACCCCTCTGTGTATTATTTTTCTAATTTGAAAAATGAAGATGGTGATCTTGTTCCCCTCATACAGTTGTTGTGAGGATTGTATGAATAAATACTTGAAGAGGACTTAGAATAGGAATTGACATAGAGGTTAGCACTATTTACATTCCTGAGACAAATTAGTTGGTGGGGGTGGTCAAAACAACGTGAATGTATGCTTCTATTTATGCAAAAATGGGAAATACAAGTACACGTTTTTACTTTTGTTTCCATGTAATACATAGTGAAGGTTATACAGGGAACCATTAACCCTGGTGTTCATGCGGGGAGAATTGGATTGGAGTAAAGAGGAAAAGAAATTTGTTGATGTATGGCCTTGTATGCATTGAAAATCAAGAATAATGTTAATTCATTATCTATTCAAAATTAAATAGATAAATATAAATAAGTCCTTCCCTGCAGCAAATTTAGAAAAAGTTCACTATTTATGCTTCTAATTCTTTTGCCACTGTATGAGGGAGCGGTTATTGCCAGCCGATGGAGATGAAAGTCCCAGATGTCTGTTTGGTCTCCTTTGAGCCCACACTGCTGTTGTTAGGGTGCCTCATTAGAGCTTCACAGTGGCGGAAATCAAAGCTCCCCCATGTCCTTTGCTTGTGGTGGTGGGGGTAGGGGAACCAGGTTTATAGGTTTGATTAGGGAAGTTTAGTTGTAGTCTAAAAAGGGCTAAGCTGCCCCTTTCTTGTTCTTTTGCTAGAGAAAACAGGCTTTCTCTGAGGTGGTGGTGATGGTGGTGCTGCCATGTTGGCATTTCCATCTTGTCTTTTTCAGCTCCAAGTCTGGGCTGAGGCCAAAAGAAAATGCAGGAAATTCACCAGGATGTCACTTTTCACAACCTGAGGTTTCTAGCCACTCTGCCTTCTCCTGACCTTTCGGGGTCTTCTTATGTCTGTTTTAAAGAATGTCCAAGGTTTTTATAGTGTTTATCATGAGGAATATGGGAAAGTATACCTATACCATCTTGAAAACAGAAGTCTCATATATTTTTTAAATATCTTCATTGATTAATTTCTTATTATGGTAAATCTTGATAATTTATATTTGTGGTGCTATTCTGATTTGGCTAATTTTCCAGTATATTCACACAACAGATCATTCTGAATAGGAAAACCATTAACATAGTTTTGACATGACATTAACATGACAATGTATATTTAGCCATGTTACTCAACTGTGATACTTTCAGTAGTATTTCCTTAATTTTCTCAGATATCCTGGGAATATTTTTTTTTTCTGTTGATAGAAGCTATTACATTTTCTTCTAGCTAACCCAGTGATGCGGGAGACAAAGGCAAGAAAAAATTAAATTTCCTTTCTACTTATAGCCATTGACAAGTCCCTAAAATAGACAGAATGACCCTCTGGGAGCTCAGTTTCCTCAGTGTTGACACTTCATCAAGAGCAAAAGGCAATCTTGCTTAACATTGTCCCAAGCCCCCAGGATCCTGTGAGTCTACTTTAAACATATGGAAATTCCTTTGGAAACTTTCTTTGTCTCTACCCCACAAAATACATGTTGGCAGTCATCCTCCAAGCATATGGCTCACCAGTATATATCTAAAGGGTCTCATTGATGTGGGAAACAAAGACAGAAGAAAAATGATTAAATTTCCTTACTACCTACAGCCCATTGGTAAGTCCTCGAAACAGGCAGAGTAACATTACTCCAGGAACTCAGCTGTCACAATGTTAATACTTTGCTAAGGGCAAAAGGCAATCTTAGCCCAACCTCCCAGATCCTGTAAGTCTTTAATATATAAAAATACCTTTGGAAACTTCCTTTATCTCTACCCCCCAAGATACATGTTGGCAATAATCTCCCAAGAAATGACCCACCAATATATATCTGAAGGGTTTCATGCCTCAAGTTTTATAAGACAGTGATAAATGACCTTTTCCCAACAATAGCTAGTCCCCTCAAGGTCCTGGAAACCTTGCTTCCAAAATTCCTTAGAGACTTATGCTATTCCTAACTATCCTCCTCCAACTTGAAAGTATCTAATGGGCCACTCCTCATGACCCCAGTGCAGCTCTTTCTGCCCACAGGTTCTGTGCTTTAAGAAAACCATGTTTTTGCACCAAAGACATCTAAAGAATTCTTTCTTGGCTGTCAGCTCCAAACCCGAACATTTCCACATCAGTCAGGTTTTTGAAGTTTCTGTTTTATTTCATTGCACTGGAAACTTCAGAAGAATGTTAAATTATTTTAATAATGTCAAACTGTTCCCCCTAATTTAATCAAACATTGTGTCACTTCTTCATTGCTCCTTCATTCCCCAGCCCACAGCAATCAGCAGTCAAATCCTGTGATTAAGGAAACCTATCATCCTAATATTTCCACATTCAATAGGACTTTTCTTTCTTTCTTTCTTTCTTTCTTTCTTTCTTTCTTTCTTTCTTTCTTTCCTTCTTTCTTTCTTTCTTTCTTTCTTTCTTTCTTTCTTTTTTTCAGTCCTAAACTTACTGGTTCTATGTGCTTCAATACACATTCACAATCAGTCTTTTTTTTTTTTTTAAGATTTTATTTATTTATTTGACAGACAGAGATCATAAGTAGGCAGAGAGGCAGGCGTTGGGGTGGGGAGTGGTGAAGCATGCTCTCCGCTGAGCAGAGAGCCCAATGTGGGACTCGATCCCAGGACTCTGAGATCATGACCCGAGCCAAAGGCAGAGGCTTAACCCACTGAGCCACCAAGGCACCCCAATCAGTCTTTTTTCCTTGATGCTCTACACCTTTTTATCTAGGAAGACTCTCTAGCAACTCTTCTTTAGCCTACTGAGTTAATTTATCTTCCATTCTGCAACCGTCACGCACTGGTTTTTATCAGGGTTCTGTCCATACCCCTGCCCATCTCCTCCATCCATGTGCTTTTCCTTATTTTGTGAATGTCTTTGTTGAAGAACATGGTTAAACTATCATTGAGATGCTAAAATATGTATATGGAAGTCATTGACTTCTTTGTACACAGGAAATAAAAAAAATCGACCATCATCACAGAAAAATAGAAAATATACAGAAATTAGCATAATAAAAAAATAGACAATTCCTAAGGCACTGTTCACCACAGATCCCTTGCCTCAGTTCTGACACGTGTGCCAGCTATATAATTTCCATCCAGCTGTCCCCAATGTGCTGATACCCAAAACATCCAAAATTGACCTCTCATCTCATGCCCACAAGCCCTTACCTCCTCTTCTATTCTTTCAAGTGGTGGCAGCCAAGTGTTTTTAGTCAATTCCATTAATGTGACTCCCTGCTCCTCTCCTGAGCAAATGAAGACACCACCACCAGAGGGCTTTGCTCTGGTCATGTTCCTCTGTCTGTGCTGCCTAACGCCATCTTCTAGCCCCAAAGAGTAGGTTGGAGAAATGTAGGCAGTCTTCTCACATTAGAAGACTACTGATAATATCTTCTATAGCTTGTACTTCTCCTCCACCTGAGCTAATACATGAGAATAGATTTGATCAGACAGAGGCATGTGTCCTGACTTATACTATTCATTCTTCTAAGAAAAAAGAGGAGACTCTGAGCCTGTCTCCTGGCATGTAGAGAAAGTGTCAGGTCTCAGGTGGACACCAACTCACTGCCTTGGGAGCATCCACAAAAACATGTATTGCAGATGTGGTTTCAGGATTAAGGGTTGTTCTGGGGACTGTAGTCAAAGCTTCATCAATAGAGTGAGGACCACATGTTTGGACTATAGCCCAGAAACTCTTCCCTTCTACTCTGTCCTGCCTTAGCCTTCACATAGGTTGCAGCCCACTCCGTGGTAGAAATAATCAACAAGGGCAGGTGGAAAAAGGTGCTAGAGGTTCAGTTGGGGTGTGTGTGGAGTGATAGGGTTAATGCTTATTCTGCAAGGCCTAACCAGCTGGAACTCTGAGCACAAGAGTCTGGTCAGTAAGAGCATAGACTCTGGAACCCAGACTCTGAAAACCACACTGCTTGTGCTTGACTCATCTCTCTGCTATGTGATTTTTGGTGGGTTACCTAAACTCTATGTTTCGGTTTTCTCATCCATAAAATGTAGGTTATTATAGGACCTCTGTCGCAGAGTTGTTTCAGGGATTAAACGAGTTACTCTGTGCAAAGCATTTACAATAGTGACCAGACATGCCCAGCTGTTAAAAGCTTTGGCTATTATTTCTGTGGCATTGAGACTCCTTGCTGCCTGATTGATGGGCCTAAGAGAATAGTAAACTGTCTTGGAAAATCAACCTCCTTGTATTTTTTCTTCTCACTATAATTTGTGATTTCAAGAACCTTGAGACCATTTTGGACTGTTCCCTTTCCGTCTCTCTCCACTTAGGCTCCTTGTATTTCAAAGCACGTATCCTACTGATGTTATTTCCTCAGTCTTTCTTTTCTATGCCTTTTGTTATTATTCTATTTAGGACTTCGTTGTTGGTCATCTGAATTACTATTGTCACTTTTTTTAATCCATCCCCTTAAAATCCATCATCCACTGAGCTGCAATTCTGATCAAATGGTTTCCCTTTAAAAACCTTTCACTGGCTCCCCATCAGCAATATAGTGAAGTCCAGGCTCTGTCCGAGGGACCCGAGGTTCTTCCCATCTCTTCTCTCCTGTCTCCCCACTGTCTCACACTCTGTGCTCCAACAACACTGAGCTGCTTGTTATTCCTTGCAAAAACCCCTCTGTCTCTTGCCTCTGTAATTTTCTTAGGTGTCCATGGCAAAGATGAAATGGATTGAGTGTGTGTGTGTGTTCATAGGCAGGGACAGAAATGTAGATCTGAGGGTGCCTTCCTGAATTTTTAAAAAATATTTTTATGTTTCGGGGTACCTGGGTGGCTCAGTGGGTTAAGCCTCTGCTTTCAGCTCAAGTCATGATCTCAGGGTCCTGGGATCAAGTCCCACATTGGGCTCTCTGCTCAGCAGGGAGCCTGCTTCCCCCTCTTTCTCTGCCTACCTCTCTACTTGTGATCTCTCTGTCAAATAAATAAATAAAATCTTTTAAAAAATTAAAAACAATTTTATTATATTATTATTATTATTATTATTATTATTTATTTTTAGGAAAGGGAGAGAAGGTCGGGGGAGAGATAGGGAGGAAGGGTTGAGGGAGAGAAAGAATCTTTTTTTATTTAATTTTCTATTTATTTATTTATTCGACAGACAGAGACCACGAGTAGGAGTTGGGAATGACTGCTGGCTAGATCCATAAATGTCTGACATATGAGGAAGAGGACATCAGATGTATAATGTATAATGTGTGTGTGTGTGTGTGTATAAAATGTATAATGTATAAATATAAATGTATAAATAGTGGGTTGACCCCATGCTTCTTGAGTTAAAATCACTACTTTACCACTTACAGGTCTTCAATGTTATGGAAATAATTCAACCTTACTGTGCCTCATTTTCCCTATCTATGAAATAAAGAATAATAATATTTACCTCCTAAGTATGTACTCAATAGATGTTAGCTATAATTACTATTTATTAGTAATTATTTAATTATTAAATTATTATATATTATATAGATACATATAATATATATTATAATAAATTATAAATTATTAAATTATTTAAGTGATCATAGAATTTGTATCCTTTTGGTTTTCCTTTAGGATCCCAGGACTGCCACTTACCTCCAATGTCTATCCTTATGTATTGATGTTCTTACCTGGGGTGATATTGCCCCTTAGGAGGTATCTAACAATGTATTTTTATTGCCACAATTGTTGATAGGTGGCAGAGTCCTATGGGCATCTAGTACCAGAGAGAGGCCAGAGATACTACTAAATACCCTACAATGCATAGGATAGATTCCACAACAGAGAATTATCCAGTCCAAATCTTAATACTGTCAAGACTAAGAAGGTCTTTTATGTTGGTAACCAAGACTCAAATAGCTAAAAAATAAACATTTTTTAACCACCTATATCAATCATCATTTTTTTGTCTACAAAATGGAGTTAATGATTCCTTCCTTATAACATTGTTGAAAAGATTAAAAATCCAACATGTGTGCAACATGCCAAACAGAATGAGTTAACAGTTCACATCACTGTGGCTCAGTTTCTTTAACCATAAAATAACGGCATAATCATGCTTCAAAGTAATGTCACTGGAGGATAAAACAAAATATGCTTAAAGTTCCCAGAATACAGTAGGTAACATTAGGTATCGGTAGCTTTCTTTCTTTTCTTCTCATTAATCTTCCAAAGGCAGAATTTTTATCCTTTTTGGTGATTAGGTAATTAAGGAGCTACCGAGGAAAAAAAAATTGACAATGCAACTTAAATAAAAACTGGGTCCCTAGAGCTGAGAAGTTCTTTCACTCTTCCAGTTGTGACAAGAGAGCACTCATGAATTGTATTAGATCAATTAGGCTGTAGTAAAAATTTGTACATCCAGTTCCAGAATCAGAAACATGTATTACAAGAAGGGAAAAAAAAATCAGTACTTATTCTATTTCTCATTTGATTTTTACAAGGTCATTACTTCTTTAATGGCATTTATGAAAATTTGTAACATGGAATTTCCACATGCTTACTGGTCAACTCACTGTAAGAGGCCCTAGACTCTTCATTTCCAGTAAGCTGACCTGAGATGCTAAAGCTGCTAGTTAACCAACAACCATTTCATCGTGCATATTTACTACATAAAACCCATATTATTTATGTAATGAGTCTTGGTAATAAAACAGCAACCAGTGATTCATTTCTCTGTATTATTTCATGCAGTACACTTTTGAGATCTGAAATATGGAAAGCATCTTCTTTCAAAAGGAAATATTACAGAGAAGACAGTGCGCAGGTTGAAACCAAATGAGACCTGAGGCTAATAAAAGCTCTGAAGCTTGACCTTGCAGACATCCTCACACCTTGCCTAGTTTCCAACTTAGACAAGGCCTAATGGCCAACATAAACCATGCTCAAATCCCGTTAACACTTAAAGATTTCAAAATTGCCACCCAATAAAATGGAAGAAAACCTGTGCATCCACATGTAGGAAATAAAGACTGAGTGAAAAACGTGTTGGTTAGCATGGAGAGGGGGAGGGAATGGAGGGCCTAAGGCAAGGCACCAGATATATACAGTAAAATGGAAGAGAAAAGCTCACTCTGACCATTCTAATTGCCATGGAATTGAGCCAATAGGGTTAATGAAACCAGCCAGAGCATTCAGTGTTTTAACTTTTGTGATTTGTACTATGTTTTGTCTGCTTTTTATCTTCCGTAATGATTACTAAAGCAGATATCCAGTTAAATGAGAAATCTAGGGTGCCTAGGTGGCTCAGTGGGTTAAGCCTCTGCCTTTGGCTCAGGTCATGATCCCAGGGTCCTAGGATCGAGCCCTGCATCGGACTTTCTGCTCACCAGGTAGCCTGCTTCCCCCTTTCTCTGCCTGCCTCTCTGCCTACTTGTGAACTCTCTCTGTTAAATAAATAAATAAAATCTTTTTTAAAAAATGAGAAATCTACAAAACACAATAGAGTACATGGGTCATATTAGCTGACAAAATAAATACTAATGATTTCTTTTTTTCCTTCCTTTTCTGTTTATCTCTAGTTTTAGAGAACTTAGATACCACCAACCATCATCTCCTTTACATTTTTAGATACATTTTTCTTTTGGATTCTGCTTTATATTGAGCTAAAACACATTTCTTGCTTTTTTTGTTTGTTTGTTTTATTCATTGGTCCTAATTTTAACCCTGGAGTTCACTTGACAGACCTTGAGGAGTTTGAAGGAAAAAAAAATCCATATTCCCAGTACATCATTTTATCTCTTGGCTAAACATTTCTAGTCCTTGTGATATATCGAGTTTCCTTATTATTCCAACTGTATTCTGTTCAAATTTTTCCAGGTGGCTGTGATTTTCTTAAGAGAGCCATACTCTGAAGCAAAAGAAATATTTTAAGGATGGCCTGAAGCAGCACTCCTTAACTCTCAGTGTTCTAATCACTGGAAGGTCTTGTAAGGATGTAAATTCTGATTCACTAAGTAGGGTGAGGCCCTAGACTCTTCATTTCCAGTAAGCTGACCTGAGATGCTAAAGCTGCTAGTTAACCAACAACCATTTCAGTAGTGATGGTCTAAGAATACAGAGTAGAATATATTACTTTCCTCGTTCCGAGTACTATTCATCTGTCAATGCAATATAAGACACAAATTCGTTATGCATGTGGAAAAGTCGTATCATCTTTCCTGTAATCTGTCAAGAGCAGTTTTTCATTTATTCATTAGTTTTGTTTTAGCCATATTGTATGTTCTCAAGAGCGTGAACATTACTATTCAGGTAAATAGAGCTTACTATCTTTCATTACTCTGGACAGCCTTTGAACCAACCTGCTCACGTTGCTATTGGTTTCAATTAGCCTTTAAATTTTAAAGCAAAATTCACTACCTTCCTGCACTCATGTGTTATCTCCAAGCAACACCATACACCCAAGTGCTCAAGACCAAAAATTTGGAAGGTATTTAATATTTCCCTCCACATCATATCCTTAGTCAACGAATTTATTGCCAAGGCCTGATGCTGATCCTTCCTTACTACCTTGTTGTATTACACATGCTGCAGAAGTTAAGTTAAATGTGCTTCCTCCACGGAACCTTCCTCTTCTTCCTTATGACCCACATCGACAACCACGTCAATACCCAGCCGGTTGGCTCCTTCTCCTCAGTCCTCTCAGAAATACCCATGCTTCATCTCTCTTAATCTTAGCATATTTATGATTATTGACATATATCAATATACATATTTTTATATTTTCCTTTTCCACTCTCACTGCCAAGACCAGCAGAGTCTAGAACAGAGAAAATGTCTAATAAGAGTCTATTGAATGTTCAATAAATATTGAAAACCTGTGCTTGGTTTATTATTGTCTGTCTGTGTCTAGGTGAATTGCATTGACATTCATTTGGAATGAAGCCTAACTTTAGTTGCTTATCACAACAATTATTTTGCAGTTATAAATGATTTTCTATAAATGGAGATCATTAAAAATGACTTTTTCTAATAATATATATAATCTTTTTAAATGGTGCTTTAACCTGAATAGTGTTAGGAGATAGAATTCACATATAAAATCTTTCACTTGCTTCTAACTACAAAAATAAAGCATTAATCACATCCCAGCATATTTTAGATTTTAAATGATTATACTGACGCCTAGTTTTTATTGATCTATACAGGATGGATGACCTATATCATTTTCTAGAAACACTTTATCCTTGCTCGCACCAAAAAAAATTAATGATAATAAATAAATAAATAATGTTTTAAAATGTGCTGGCATGAAGACTGTGAGCCAGGAGTTATGATCCACTATCCCTGTCTACCCAAGACTTGGGGGTTTCTTAGAATGGGAACTTTCAGTGCTAAAACAAGGACAGTCTTGAGTAAACTGGAATAGTTGGTCACAAGAGTCAGTGTTGGCTAGATTTGGGATCTAGCATCCTCTTTCTAACGCCCACCTAACTCCAAAGTATGTAAAAGCCCAGACTGTTAAGGAAAGTCACAAATGCTGGAGTAGCTGCTTTCTTGACACAAAGAAGAAAGTTGATTTGACAGGTATTCTTGCCCAATCTGGACCTTTCAAAAGATTGACCCCTTCTCACTTTTTGTTGGGCTTACTGCCATCAAAGTAGTGGAAAGACATACTCTTTTTTTTTTTTTTTAAGCTGAAGACTTATTTTCCTCTATTTATGAAGAACCAGATTCTATCCTTTTCTGTAATATCAGCCATGGCAGCCATCTGATGGTAATAATTTAACCATCTGCAACTGCAATCATTTAGTAAACTGTTTGCAAAAAATAAACCAAAAAATGAAATGCAAATTGGATGAATTCAGAGGCACATATTTCTCTAATTAATATTGCTTCCTTAGGGAATTATAGGTTCCTTTTGGCAACATTAATTTTACTGAAATCTTCTCTGAAAATGCCCTTTAAAGAGTGGAACATTAAATTTTTAAAAGGAAATAACATGGTTTCTTCAGAAATGTCTCCACCTTAAGTCTGTAGTTTCAAAACAGTTTTCTTTTAAGAAAAGAAGTTTAGGTACAGGGTCTGTTCTCAAAAGGGAGAGAAGAAATATGGAATGGCTTCCTAATGCCTAATGGATGAAATTCAAAGTGTTTAGTCTGGTTTTCAAAGGCTTCTTGAGGTGGTGTGTAAATAATCATTCCAAAGTCTTTTCACCATCTCCCTGGAAACTTTCTCCATTTCTGCCTGGTGGGTCACTACTATGAGTAGACACTAAAAGCATTGTGTTTTGTACATAGTAGGAATATGACAAATATAGATTGGATGGATAAATAAAGGATGGAAAAATAAGTGGAGTTGAGTTTTTACTCATGAATTGTTCCTTATACAGAGTATATATATATTTTTCTGTTTATATGTGCTTATCTTTTTGACTAGAACTTCTCTGATGTCTTTTAGTTTGGACATGCTATCATTTAACAAATTATTGTTTTAAGTGCTCATACATATGGTGTAGGGTATGTGCTTTATTTATTTATTTATTTTTTTTATTTAACATATAATATATTTTTATCCCCAGGGGTACAGGTCTGTGAATCGCCAGGTTTACACACTTCACAGCACTCACCATAGCACATACCCTCCCCAATGTCCATAACCCCATCCTCCCCAATCCCCCTCCCCCCATCAACCCTCAGTTTGTTTTGTGAGATTAAGAGTCACTTATGGTTTGTCTCCCTCCCAATCCCATCTTGTTTCATTTACTCTTCTCCTACCCCCTTAACCCCCCCATGTTGCATCTCCTCTCCCTCATATCAGGGAGATCATATGATAGTTGTCTTTCTCCAATTGACTTATTTCGCTAAGCATGATACCCTCTAGTTCCATCCACATCGTCGCAAATGGCAAGATTTCATTTCTTTTGATGGCTGCATAGTATTCCATTGTGTATATATACCACACTTCTTTATCCATTCGTCTGTTGATGGACATCTAGGTTCTTTCCATAGTTTGGCTATTGTAGACATTGCTGCTATAAACATTCGGGTGCACGTGCCCCTTCGGATCACTACGTTTGTATCTTTAGGGTAAATACCCAGCAATGCAATTGATGGGTCAGAGGGTAGTTCTGTTTTCAACATTTTGAGGAACCTCCATGCTGTTTTCCAGAGTGGTTGCACCAGCTTGCATTCCCACCAACAGTGTAGGAGGGTTCCCCTTTCTCCACATCCTCGCCAGCATCTGTCATTTCCTGACTTGTTCATTTTAGCCATTCTGACTGGTGTGAGGTGGTATCTCATTGTGGTTTTGATTTGTATTTCCCTGATGCCGAGTGATGTGGAGCACTTTTTCATGTGTCTGTTGGCCATGTGGATGTCTTCTTTGCAGAAATGTCTGTTCATGTCCTCTGCCCATTTCTTGATTGGATTATTTGTTCTTTGGGTGTTGAGTTTGCTAAGTTCTTTATAGATTTTGGACACTAGCCCTTTATCCGATATGTCATTTGCAAATATCTTCTCCCATTCTGTCAGTTGTCTTTTGGTTTTGTTAACTGTTTCCTTTGCTGTGCAAAAGCTTTTGATCTTGATAAAATCCCAATAGTTCATTTTTGCCCTTGCTTCCCTTGCCTTTGGTGATGTTCCTAGGAAGATGTTGCTGCGGCTGAGGTCAAAGAGGTTGCTGCCTGTGTTCTCCTCAAGGATTTTGATGGATTCCTTTCTCACATTGAGATCCTTCATCCATTTTGAGTCTATTTTCGTGTGTGGTGTAAGGAAATGATCCAATTTCATTTTTCTGCATGGCTGTCCACTTTTCCCAACACCATTTATTGAAGAGGCTGTCTTTTTTCCATTGGACATTCTTTCCTGCTTTGTCGAAGATGAGTTGACCATAGAGTTGAGGGTCTATTTCTGGGCTCTCTATTCTGTTCCATTGATCTATGTGTCTGTTTTTGTGCCAGTACCATGCTGTCTTGATGATGACAGCTTTGTAATAGAGCTTGAAGTCCGGAATTGTGATGCCACCGACTTTGGCTTTCTTTTTCAATATTGCTTTGGCTATTCGAGGTCTTTTCTGGTTCCATATAAATTTTAGGATTATTTGTTCCATTTCTTTGAAAAAAATGGATGGTACTTTGATAGGAATTGCAATAAATGTGTAGATTGCTTTAGGTAGCATAGATAGTTTCACAATATTTATTCTTCCAATCCAGGAGCATGGAACATTTTTCCATTTCTTTGTGTCTTCCTCAATTTCTTTCATGAGTACTTTATAGTTTTCTGTGTATAGATTCTTAGTCTCTTTGGTTAGGTTTATTCCTAGGTATCTTATAGTTTTGGGTGCAATTGTAAATGGGATTGACTCCTTAATTTCTCTTTCTTCTGTCTTGTTGTTGGTGTAGAGAAATGCAACTGATTTCTGTGCATTGATTTTATATCCTGACACTTTACTGAATTCCCGTACAAGTTCTAGCAGTTTTAGAGTGGAGTCTTTTGGGTTTTCCACATATAGTATCATATCATCTGCAAAGAGTGATAGTTTGACTTCTTCTTTGCTGATTTGGATGCCTTTAATTTCCTTTTGTTGTCTGATTGCTGAGGCTAGGACTTCTAGTACTATGTTGAATAGCAGTGGTGATAACGGACATCCCTGCCGTGTTCCTGACCTTAGCGGAAAAGCTTTCAGTTTTTCTCCATTGAGAATGATATTTGCGGTGGGTTTTTCATAGATGGCTTTGATAATATTGAGGTATGTGCCCTCTATCCCTACACTTTGAAGAGTTTTGATCAGAAAGTGATGCTGTACTTTGTCAAATGCTTTTTCAGCATCTATGGAGAGTATCATATGGTTCTTGTTCTTTCTTTTATTAATGTGTTGTATCACATTGGTTGATTTGCGGATGTTGAACCAGGCTTGCAGCCCTGGAATAAATCCCACTTGGTCGTGGTGAATAATCCTTTTAATGTACCGTTGAATCCTATTGGCTAGTATTTTGGCGAGAATTTTTGCATCTGTGTTCATCAAGGATATTGGTCTGTAGTTCTCTTTTTTGATGGGATCCTTGTCTGGTTTTGGGATCAAGGTGATGCTGGCCTCATAAAATGAGTTTGGAAATTTTCCCGCCATTTCTATTTTTTGGAACAGTTTCAGGAGAATAGGAATTAGTTCTTCTTTAAATGTTTGGTAGAATTCCCCCGGGAAGCCATCTGGCCCTGGGCTTTTGTTTGTTTGGAGATTTTTGATGACTGTTTCAATCTCCTTACTGGTTATGGGTCTGTTCAGGCTTTCTGTTTCTTCCTGGTTCTGTTGTGGTAGTTTATATGTCTCTAGGAATGCATCCATTTCTTCCAGATTGTCAAATTTGTTGGCGTAGAGTTGCTCATAGTATGTTCTTATAATTGTCTGTATTTCTTTGGTGTTCGTTGTGATCTCTCCTCTTTCATTCATGATTTTATTTATTTGGTCCTTTCTCTTTTCTTTTTGATAAGTCTGGCCAGGGGTTTATCAATCTTATTAATTCTTTCAAAGAACCAGCTCCTAGTTTCGTTGATTTGTTCTATTGTTTTTTTGGTTTCTATTTCATTGATTTCTGCTCTGATCTTTATGATTTCTCTTCTCCTGCTGGGTTTAGGGTTTCTTTCTTGTTCTTTCTCCAGCTCCTTTAGGTGTAGGGTTAGGTTGTGTACCTGAGACCTTTCTTGTTTCTTGAGAAAGGCTTGTACCGCTATATATTTTCCTCTCAGGACTGCCTTTGTTGTATCCCACAGATTCTGAACCGTTCGTTGTGTTTTCATTATCATTTGTTTCCATGAATTTTTTCAATTCTTCTTTAATTTCCTGGTTGACCCATTCATTCTTTAGAAGGATGCTGTTTAGTCTCCATGTATTTGGGTTCTTTCCAAATTTCCTCTTGTGATTGAGTTCTAGCTTTAGAGCATTGTGGTCTGAAAATATGCAGGGAATGATTCCAATCTTTTGATAATGGTTGAGACCTGATTTAGGACCAAGGATGTGATCTATTCTGGAGAATGTTCCATGTGCACTAGAGAAGAATGTGTATTCTGTTGCTTTGGGATGAAATGTTCTGAATATATCTGTGATGTCCATCTGGTCCAGTGTGTCATTTAAGGCCTTTATTTCCTTGTTGATCTTTTGCTTGGATGATCTGTCCATTTCAGTGAGGGGAGTGTTAAAGTCCCCTACTATTATTGTATTATTGTTGATGTGTTTCTTTGATTCTGTTATTAATTGGTTTATATAGTTGGCTGCTCCCACGTTAGGGGCATAGATATTTAAAATTGTTAGATCTTCTTGTTGGACAGTTCCTTTGAGTATGATATAGTGTCCTTCCTCATCTCTTATTATAGTCTTTGGCTTAAAATCTAATTGATCTGATATAAGGATTGCCACTCCTGCTTTCTTCTGATGTCCATTAGCATGGTAAATTCTTTTCCACACCCTCACTTTAAACCTGGAGGTGTCTTCGGGTTTAAGATGAGTTTCTTGTAGGCAACATATAGATGGGTTTTTTTTTTTTATCCATTCTGATACCCTGTGTCTTTTGATTGGGGCATTTAGCCCATTAACATTCAGGGTAAGTATTGAGAGATATGAATTTAGTGCCATTGTATTGCCTTTAAGGTGATTGTTATTGTATATTGTCTCTGTTTCTTTCTGATCTACTACTTTTAGGGTCTCTCTTTGCTTAGAGGACCCCTTTCAATATTTCCTGTAGAGCTGGTTTGGTATTTGCAAATTCTTTCAGTTTTTGTTTGTCCTGGAAGCTTTTAATCTCTCCTTCTATTTTCAATGATAGCCTAGCTGGATATAGTATTCTTGGCTGCATGTTTTTCTCGTTTAGTACTCTGAATATATCATGCCAGCTCTTTCTGGCCTGCCAGGTCTCTGTGGATAAGTCTGCTGCCAATCTAATATTTTTACCATTGTACGTTACAGACTTCTTTTCCCGGGCTGCTTTCAGGATCTTCTCTTTGTCACTAAGACTTGTAAATTTTACTATTAGGTGACGGGGTGTGGACCTATTCTTATTGATTTTAGGGGGTTCTCTGAACCTCCTGGATTTTGATGCTTGTTCCCTTTGCCATATTGGGGAAATTCTCTCCAATAATTCTCTCCAATATACCTTCTGCTCCCCTCTCTGTTTCCTCTTCTTCTGGAATCCCAATTATTCTAATGTTGTTTCGTCTTATGGTGTCACTTATCTCTCGAATTCTCCCCTCGGGGTCCAGTAGCTGTTTGTCCCTCTTTTGCTCAGCTTCTTTATTCTCTGTCATTTGGTCTTTTATATCGCTAATTCTTTCTTCTGCCTCATTTATCCTAGCAGTCAAAGCCTCCATTTTTGATTGCACCTCATTAATAGCTTTTTTGATTTCAACTTGGTTAGATTTTAGTTCTTTTATTTCTCCAGAAAGGGCTTTTATCTCTCCCGAGAGGGTTTCTCTAATATCTTCCATGCCTTTTTCGAGCCCGGCTAGAACCTTGAGAATCGTCATTCTGAACTCTAGATCTGACATATTACCAATGTCTGTATTGATTAGGTCCCTAGTCTTTGGTACTGCCTCTTGTTCTTTTTTTTGTGGTGAGTTTTTCCGCCTTGTCATTTTGTCCAGATAAGAGTATATGAAGGAGCAAGTGAAATACTAAAAGGGTGGCAACAACCCCAGGAAAATATGCTTTAGCCAAATCAGAAGAGATCCCAAATTGTGAGGGGGGAGAAAGGGGATAAAAAGAGGTTCAGAAAGAAGAAAAAAAAAAAAAGAAAGAAACAATTAAAATAAGAAAACCAATAAAGAAAAAATATAAAAAGGAAAAAAAGAATATATATATTAGATAAACTAGTTAAAAAACATTAAAAAAGGAAAGGGTAAAAGTTAAAAAAATTTAGCAGAAGAAGAAAAATAAATTGAAAAAGAAAAAAAATTAAATTAACTGCAAGGCTAAAGAATCATGGGGAGAAAGCCATGAGTTCCGTGCTTTGCTTTCTCCTCCTTTGGAATTCCGCTGCTCTCCTTGGTATTGAAACTGCACTCCTTGGTAGGTGAACTTGGTCCTGGCTCATTTCTTGTTGATCTTCTGGGGGAGGGGCCTGTTGTAGTGATTCTCAAGTGTCTTTGCCCCAGACGGAGTTGCACCGCCCTTACCCGGGGCCGGTCTGAGTAATCCTCTCCCATTTGCAGGGTTTGCTTTCGGGAGCTTTTGTTCCCTGAGTGCTTTCCGTAGAGTTCCGGAGGGCGGGAATGAAGATGGCGGCCTCCCCGTCTCCGGCCCGGAGGAGCCAAGAGCCCGGGGCCCCACTCCTCAGTGCGCCCTCAGAGAACAGCGCCCAATTACTCCCGTCACCCTGGCCTCCGGCCGCACTCCGAGCTGACCGAGCCTGCAACAGGTTCAAGGTAACACCGAGCTGAGCTTATTCCTCGGCTCTGTCTCTGTAGCCGGCTTCCCCGTTCTAATACCTGTAAGCTCTGCGACACTCAGACACCCCTGATCCTTCTGTGACCCTGCGGGACCTGAGGCCACGCTGACCCCGCGTGGGCTTCACCCCAGTTAAGCCTCTGGAGCGATGTCCCTCAGCGGAACAGACTTTTAAAAGTCCTGATTTTGTGCTCCGTTGCTCCGCCCCTTGCCGGGAGCCGGCTCCTCCTCCCGCGGTCTATCTTCCCGTCGCTTTGGATTCATTTCTCCGCCAGTCCTACCTTTCAGAAAGTGGTTGATTTTCTGTTTCTAGAGTTGTTGTTCTTCTCTTCGATCTCCCATTGGATTTGTAGGTGTTTGCAATCTTTAGATAAGCTATTTAGTTGATCTCCCACTACCTGAAGTAGTCTCAGCCTGCTACTTCTCCGCCATCTTGACTCCTCTCCTAGGGTATGTGCTTTTTAATTAGTTTTAATCATGCTTCTAGTCCCTCATTTAGACCCTAAACCTCTTGTGGTAATTGCCCAGTGAATGCTGCTGAGTATATGCATATCTTGTTTTATTGCATTTTGCTTTAATGGGGTTTTCAGATATTGTGTCTTTTACAAATTGAGGGTTTATCAAGCAAGTCTATTGGTGCCATTTTTCCAACATCCGCTCACTTTATGTCTCTCTGTCACATTTTGGTAATTCTCACAATATTTCAAGTTTTTTCAATAGTATTTTATTTGTTATGGTGATGAGTGATCTGTGATCTTTAATGATATTACTGTCATTGCTTTGGAGTCCCACAAATTACACCCGTGTAAGACAGCAAACTCAATCAATGAATATGTGTGCTCTGACTGCTCCGCTGACCAGCTGTTACCCCTTCTGTCTTCCTCTCCTCAGTCCTCCCTATTTTCTGAGACACAAAAATATTGAAATTAGGCCAATTCATAAACCTACAATGGCCTGTATGGGTTTGAGTGAAAGGGAAAATTACACATCTTTCACTTTACATCAAAAGCTAGAAATGATTCTTAGTGAGGAAAGCATCTCAAAAGCTAGGCTTCTTGTGCCAAACAATTAGCCAAATCATGAAGGTAAAGGAAAAGTTTATGAAGTAAATTAAAATTACTACTCCAGTGAACACATGAATGATAAGAAAGCAAAACAGTGTTATTGCAAAAATGGGGGAAGTTTTAGTGGTCTCAATAGATCAAACCAATCATGACATTCCCTTAAGCCAAAATCTAATCCAGAGCAAGGCCCTAATTCTTCAAGTCTATGAATGCTGAGAGAGGTAAGGAAGCCGAGGAAAGTTTGAAGTTAGCAGAGATTGGTTCATAAAGTTTAAGGAAAGAAGCATCTTCATAACGTAAAATTACAAGGAGAAGCAGCAAGTACTAATGTTGGAGCTGTAGCAAGTTATCCAGAAGATCTAAGATAATTAATAAAGGTGGCTATTCTAAAAAGTGGCTGTACTAAAAACTATACCATTCTGAAAATCCTAGGGCCCTTAAGAATTATATTAAAGATTTAACATAATGTTAACTCTGCACGTGCTCTATAAGTGGAAAAACAAAGATTAGATGACAGCACATCTGTTTAAAACATAGTTTACTGAGTATTTTAAGCCTGATATTGAAAGCTACTATGAAGAAAAGAAGATTCCTTTCAAAATTTTACTGCTCACTGACAGTGCACCTGGTCACCAAAGAGCTGTTCTCATGACTGCTAACATAACATCCATTTTGCAGCCTATGGACAAAGGAGTAATTTTGACATTACAGACTTATTAAAGAAATAATTGTTTTTTTTAAAGATTTATTTATTTATTTAAATTTTAATTTATTTTTTAAAATTTCTTTTCGGTGTTCCAGAATTCATTGTTTATGCACCATACCCAGTGCTCCATGCAATACATTCCCTCCTTAATACCCACCATCAGGCTCACCCAACTTCCTACCCCTCCTCACCTCCAAAACCCTCAGTTTGTTTCTCAGAGTCGACAGTCTCTCATGGTTTGTCTCCCCTTCCAATTTCCCCTAACTCCCTTCTCCTCTCCATCTCCCCATGTTCTCTGTGCTATTTATTCCTTATACTCCACAAATAAGTGAAACCATATGATAATTGACTCTCTCTGCTTGACTTATTTCACTCAGCATAATCTCTTCCAGTCCCATCCATGTTGATATAAAAGTTGGGTATTCATCATTTCTGATGGAGGCATAATACTTCATAGTATATATGGACCACATCTTCTTTATCATTCATCCATTGAAGGGCATCTTGGTTCTTTCCACAGTTTGGCGACTCTGGCCATTACTGCTATGAACATTGGGGTATAGATGGCCCTCCTTTTCACTACAACTCTATTTTTGAGGTAAATACCCCGTAGTGCAATTTCAGGGTCATAGGGAAGCTCTATTTTTAATTTCTTAAGGAATCTCCACACTGTTTTCCAAAGTAGCTACACCAACTTGCATTCCCACCAAAAGTGTAAGAGGGTTCCCCTTTCTCCACATTCTCTCCAATGCATGTTGTTTACTGTCTTGTTGATTTTGGCCATTCTAACTGGTGTAAGGTAGTATCTCAATGGGGTTTTGATTTGAATCTCCCTGATGGCTAGTGATGTTGAACATTTTTTCATGTCTGTTAGCCATTTTTATGTTTTCTTTGGAGAAGTGTCTGTTCATGTCTTTTGCCCATTTTTTGACATGATTATCTGTTTTGTGTGTGTTGAGTTTGAGGAGTTCTTTATAGATCTTGGATATCAGCCCTTTGTCTGTACTGTCATTTGCGAATATCTTCTCCCATTCCGTGGGTTGCTTCTTTGTTTTGTTGACTGTTTCCTTTCCTGTGCAGAAGCTTTTGATCTTGATGAAGTCCCAAAAGTTCATTTTTGCTTTTGTTTCCTTTGTCTTTGGAGATATATCTTGGAAGAACATGCTATGGCTGATGTCGAGGAGGTTACTGCCTATGTTCTCCTTTAGGATTCTGATGGATTCCTGCTTCACATTGAGGTCTTTTATCCATTTTGAGTTTATCTTCATGTCTGGTGTAAAAAGAAATATATTTGTAAAGCTATAGCTGCCTCACATTGTGATTCCTCTGATGGATCTGGGCAAAATAAGTTGAAAATTTTCTGGAATGGATTCACCATTCTAGATGCCATTAAGAACATTCATGATTTATAAGAAGACGTCAAATACCAACATTAAAAGGCATTTCTAAGAATTTTATTTCAACCCTCTAAGTGACTTTGAGAGAGTCAAGGCTTCATGGAGTAAGTAACTACAAATGTGGTGGAAATAGCACGAGAACTAGAATTAGAAGTGGAGCTTGAAGCTGTGACTGAATTGCTGCAGCTTCATGATAAATGCCTAGTAGGTGAAGAGTTGCATCTTATGAGTGAGCAAAAAAAGTGGTTTCCTGAGATGAAATCTACTCCAGATAAAGATGTTCTGAAGATGGTTGAAATGAGAAGAAGGGATTTAAAAATAGTCCATAAACTTGGATAAAATGTCATCAAGGTTTGAGAAGATTGACTCCAATTTTGAAAGAAGTTCTACTGTAGATAAAATGTTATCAAACAGGATCTCGAGCTACAGAGAAATTTCTATAAAAGGAAGAGTCAGTCAAAGTGCCAAGTTCACTGTTGTCTTATTTTAAGAAATTGTCACACCCATTCCAACCTCAGAAACTACCAACCTGGTCAGTCAGCAGCCAGCAACATCAAGGCAAGACCCTCCTCCACCAAAAAGATTATGACTCCTTGAAAGCTCAAATGATGGTTGGCTCTTTTCAGGAATAAAGTACTTTTTTTAAGGTATGCACAATATTTTCTAGACATAATACTGCTGCACACTTAATAGACTACAGTATAGGGTAACATAACTTTTATATACACTGGGAAACAAAAAAATTTATTTGACTTGTTTTATTGTGATATTCACGTTATTGCAGTGGTC
This sequence comes from Enhydra lutris kenyoni, assembly GCF_002288905.1. NCBI lineage: Eukaryota > Metazoa > Chordata > Mammalia > Carnivora > Mustelidae > Enhydra > Enhydra lutris. The sequence continues at coordinate 35,190,501 of NW_019154096.1, read as the reverse complement.
TCTGAGAAACCAAGCATGCAATATATTTTAGTAATGACTGTGTTTAGAAGTTTTATCCCAGAATTTGCCCATATTATCATTGCCAAGATAAAAGATTGTCTCTGATTCTCCCCCTCCCGTGTTCTACTCTGTTATTCCTTTCCTTTTTCCTAGCTTCAAAATATTCCAAACCAGGTCTTCTCTTGCCCAAAGGACTATAGGGTGAAAATTTTTCCCCCTCTACTCTTTCTTTTCCCTGTTCTATTCCCTAACTCAAATTCCTGTTTAAATATCTAATTGCTACCAAAAGTGTAGAAGAATTTGTTTAAATTATAAAGTGCTCACCAAGGTTAATGACACACCTGGAAGTATTTTCATTTTTAAAAGTCCATTATTAACCCAAATACATGTCTATACAGTAAATTTTCAAGTACTGGGAATTGATAGTTTTCAAACAGCTTGATGGTGTAGATGAATGAATGAATGTACGTGTGTGTGTGTGTGTGTGTGTGTGTGTGTGTGTATGCATAATCTCTTAGGGACAGCTATTTCTCTTCTTTCATTAGCAGAGTCTGAAACATGAATAAGATTAAGAGGTGAAGAGAGGGCATGGACAAATAATGACTAGTGATAGAAAAAAATCTTAATTGAACCTTCAATTAAGTGGATTGTTAGTGGTGAGAAGGAAGTTTTGCTACATCTTGCTTTTATTCAAAAGGGAGAAATTTAAGGGAAGAAAACAATCACAGGAAGATCCTTTTTTAATTCTTGGGAGTACTCTACTGTCAGAATATATTTGCTTAATTGCCTACATTTTCTATTTCCCAAGTTCTGACAATCAAAGTGGATGTCCTAAATGATGATCCTGAACCCCAACATGGGCTGAAATGATGAGACAATGAAATAATGTGGGTGAAAGCATTTTGTGAATTATAGTACACTGCACAAATATCAGGAAGACCTTTTAACACATACGTATCTCTAAGAATTAGCATTTCTTTGTAAAATTATGACTCCCTCTTTATGGAATTATTTAATGTGCCTAGATGGCCATGTTTTAAGAATGATATAGAAAAAGTTCCTTGAAGGGACAGAGGTCTGCCTAAATCACTTCCATTATTTCTTCCATCTCTGATATTTCATAATGTATTATAAAATGAGTGGGAGAAATACTATTTCAACAAATAAACTCTTGATCATGAAACAAATGTAATTGCTTTCTATTAGCACCCTACCTGCTTTCCACCAAGAGATTTAGTCTGGAAACTGCCAGGTGATGTGATCTATGCCAGTGAATCTTCATCAACTTGGGATTCAGTTCTATGCTTTATAAATCAGTTTCAGTTCTATGCTTTTCTGTCCTTGATATTCCCTTTTCACTAGTCATTGATCTCTTGTAGGCATCAATTGGCCACTTCTGCCAGCCGTAACAGTGAGCACTAGGCTTGGAGGATTAGCTTTCAGGATTGGCTCTCTAGAGAAAGTAGTTCCCTGAGTGCTGGTAGGATGCCCAGTACTAGCCCATAACTCATGTACCCATAGCACAAGAGATCTTTGTTACTGGAGGAGATGGATGGGTTATGGTGGTCTCTTCAAAAACAGACTTATTTCCTGTTTAGCTCCCTCTACTTTAGGGATCATCTGGGAGATTGATATGGAACCTCATTATAGCTCAAGGCAAGCAGCCTATCATAACATTTCTCTAAAGAACCTCACTTTGGGGCACCTGGTGGCTCAGTCATTAAGCGTCTCTCTTTGGCTCAGGTCATGATCCCAGGGTCCTGGGATGGAGCCCCATATCAGGCTCCCTGCTCAGCGGGGAGCCTGCTTCTCCCTCTCCCACTCCCCCTGCTTCTGTTCCCTCTCTCACTGTCTCTCTCTGTGTCAAATAAGTAAATAAACAAATAATCTTTAAAGAACCTCACTTTGTTTGGTACCCAGAGCTATATTCAAAACAGTACTCCAACTACTATGGTGCAGCTACTGACAACAGAGCAGATAGATGCTGGCCAGAGCAGTGGAATGCAGTCTGTGCCCATTATAACACTTTATTTCATGGCTCATAGAGAGTCCTCTCCGAATGGTGCTAAGAGAGGGGATGGGGAGTGGCAGGCACTCAGGGCCTAGGGCAGCTGCTGTTTTTCTATCAATCAGAAGGATTTCCAATTTAAAAACCAGCTGAGACATACTGGGCACACCAGGTAGGTATGAATCCTGCCAAATCTCTGGAAAGACAATAGATCCACCTTCTCCCCTGCCATTCCCAACTGCAACCCTTGGGAACCTTTGGTATCCCTTTCCATAAAGGACGGGGGCAGTGGTCTGGGAACTCACTCTAAAGATGTAAACATAGGGGAATTACAGTATAAGCTAGCTTCCAAATCCCAACTTCTCTATTTACTAGCTGTGCAACTTTAAGGAAGTTACTTAACTATATCTCCAGTCCCTTATTTGTGAAATTAAAATAAAAATTCTACACACATGATATTACGAGGATTAAATTGGTGAATATGTAAAAAGTAATTAGAATGGTGCCTAGCACAGTAAATACTATGTAAGTATAAGCTACCATTACTTAGTCACTCTTGCCCAAAGATATGAGGAGTATCTGTGAAATTACTAATCTCATACCTTATCTGGTAGCTAGTACTGTAGACCCCCTCATACACTTGTATACCTCTAAACCTTTACGGTTTCCTCTTGTATTTCTTTTATAACTGCTGTTGGCACTGAGTCTAGTGAGGACAAAAAGTCAAGGTTCTATTCAGCTTTTATTTTCATATACCTTCTTTTAATTCTTCCTTTTTAAAATTTATGTTGATATTTTTCAGAAGTTTGACTAGTCTTTTTCTCTATTCTGGAACAAGGGATAGAAAAAGTTCTATTTCATTGTGCCTATGTGACAGTCTAAATGACCTCATTCTCAGAGCAAGGCTAATTCAGTCTCACAGTATTGAGAGTGCAATGGCAATGAGAGCCATTGCACTGAGTGGTGCTCTGAATTTATGAGAAGAAAGCCTCCATTATATAGCTTTGGTGGGATGAGTGTCAACAGTTGTACAGTTTGGTATGCAAAATAAGGTATCTATTCATACTCATATTAATGGATATTTTGGTTCCACAGTTCTCTGCTCCATGCTAAAGCAATGTTCTCAATTGGTCGGTTGTTTGAGTTTATGATAACTTCTCATCTTCTTCCACCACAGATGCTACAGAATCTTCATTCTCTCAGATTTTTAAATAACTGGCAAAGTCCTGGAGTGAAGAAAGAGGTAAGAGATGCATACACTGGTGGGACGCCTGGGTGGCTCAGTTGGTTAAGTGGCTGCCTTCGGCTCAGGTCATGATCCCGGCGTCCTGGGATCGAGTCCCACATCGGGCTCCTTGCTCGTCAGGGAGCCTGCTTCTCCCTCTGCCTCTGCCTGCCATTCTGTCTGCCTGTGCTCGCTCTCTCTCCCTCTCTCTCTCTGACAAATAAATAAATAAAATCTTTAAAAAAAAAAAAAAAAGAGATGCATACACTGGAATTGTAAGCAGTCAGAAGGAACTAATTCACCTAGAGCAGTAATGATACCTAAGAGGGAACTACCTATGTGAATACATACCCAGGTCACGTATGAGTTAGAGGAAGAGAAATTACTGAGAACTAATCTGCTTTTGGTTTCTCTAATCCTTAATGTTACTAATTTAAATATGAGTTATTGACTCCTATCAATTGTACACTGAGGTGGGGACCACAGAAAACATCAAGTGAATCTGATTTTCTCAGTAGGTCTGGCAGAGATATTGGGAGTGTGTTCATCTTAAGAACATAGCATACGAATATTCTTTGTGACTTTTTTTCAGTTGTTATGCATATTTCTTCTACCACATTAAAAATATAGTACATTTTCAATCTACTGTTGGGCCAAATGTTTATTTTGATTATCATAATAGACATGATATGACCAGGTTTCTTTGTTCTTCTTCTATCCAGCTCTGAATGGACCAATACCTATAAACCCTACCCTCCCTGCTATTCTGTGAGAAATAACATGGTACAATCTGTCAGAAGTTGAGCACTGAATTTCCTGAGCATCTAAATACTGATTGCTTCTTTCTGGATGTGCTACAAGAGTCATCCTTTTTTTTTTTTTTTTTTTTTTTTTAATTTGATAGACAGAGATTACAAGTAGTCAGAGAGGCAGGCAGGAGGGAGAGGAGGAAGCAGGTTCCCCGCTAAGCAGAGAGCCCGATTCGGGGCTCGATCCCAGGACCCTGGGATCATGACCCGAGCCGAAGGCAGAGGTTCTAACCCACTGAGCCACTCAGGTGCCCCAAGAGTCATCCTTTTAATAGAAAAGCAGAATTAAGGCAGCATGTGAGTGATTAAAATATAGGAATAAAAATATTAGGTTTTTACCAAAAGAACTAATTCTCAGTTTCTCTCTCTACATATAATATATATGAAAATATAATATATACAAATAGATAATATATATGAATAGACAATATATACAAATATACACATATATATGAACATATGGCTATTTTTATATATATGAGTACGTATTCATTCTAGATCATATATATTATGCATATATAATTTTTCTAACCTACAATGACTCTTATTCTAGCTCTAAACTGCAGATTCCTCATCTGTGGAATGTAGTACTTGGGCCCATTTATTACTCGTCATCTTCTAGCTCTCTAAGTTCTATGGCTCTATGCATCATGGTTAAGTGTTAATTTTTTCAGCAACCAAGAAATGAAGTTCAATCTGGCTCAGTACATTGTGAGAAAGTTGTAGATGCTTTACTTCCCTTCCCATTCTACATGTTATATGTAAATATTTCATAAAAGCCACAAATTGCTGGAGAGGCAGTTCATCCTGATAATTCATAGTATTTGCTCAATGTGATAAAATTCAGTGTTTTATACTGTTCAAACAAGGACTGTTTTGTATGTTATTTTGATGTGGCTTTATGGGGATATTATAACATTTTTGTTCAACAAATCTGTAGGAAGATGCAAGGGCTCATTATTTGGGGCTCAGTACAGTCCTGGCTGGCGGTTCCCTTTATATAGCAGTGTATTAACTTAGCATATTAATGTACAGTTCATAGATTTTACCTCTCTCTTTCCACCTTATTTATCCTCTTGAATGTCTACTCCAGATTACAATTATGTCCCTAAATCTCAGGATCATAATGCACACCAATTGCCTTACTATAAATCAAATCTACAAAAGCCAGTTTTGTTTAAGGAGGGCTTTTGCAGGTTGGAAAAGACCTTTCTGAGAGTACTTAGACTGCACAATATGGAACGATTGGTAATGGTTGGTCTCAAAGGATTTCTGAATTTTTTCTCCCGTGACTTATTTGGTTGACATAACATCTTGTAATAATCATCTCTATGAATGAGGGAGGAAAAGAGGGAAAGAAGAAAAGGAAGGAGAGAGTTGGAGGAGAAGAAGGAGAGGGAGGAAGAGGAGGAAAGAAGAAAAGAGGAGGAGGAGGTGGAGGAGGACAAGAACAAGAAGGCTTATTATTTTCTCAAGAATTCCTTGTAAACGTATAGACTAAAAGATTGTGTAACTGGAACTCTTGAGGGATTCCAGAATCCTTTGGCTGAGTTTTGCACTCTAGGAACCAACCATTTCAGAGAGAACAGAACAACAAGACTAGATTGATGAAGAAGCTGCAGTTCAGTCAAGCATGTGGTCAGCATGCACATTAATAGATCTTCCCTTAATGGAGCTTTCATTTATTCATCCCATAAATGCATATTATGGGACAAAGTAGCTATTCTCCTTGTCAATTTTTAAGATTTCCAGTTGTGGTGTATCTGGGAAACATGCAACCCTTAAACTAGCAAGCAGATCAGTGCTAGATGATTTTCTTACTCAGTGAGTTTATGTTTCATGTTTTTTTTTTTTTTTCTATCTAAAATGGCTGGAGAGCTAAAAATATTAATGAAATGTATTTATTTATTTAACAAATATTTACTGAACACATCCTATCCACTTGGCACTGGCAGGGAATAAAGTTATCCCTAACTTGAAAGTCACAGTGTCAATGGATATGATGGCAAATTTTATGTCAACTTGCTTGTGACATGGGGTGCCCAGATACTTGGTTAAACATCGTTCTGAGTCTGTCAGTGAGGGTGTTTCTGCATGAGATTAACATTTAAATGAGTCCATTGAGTAAAGCAGATAGCCTTCTCAGATGTGGATTGGTCTCATCCAGTCAGCTGGAGGCCTGAGTAGAACAAAAGGCTGAGTAAGAAAGAATTCTCTCTTTTCATTTGGCTGTCGCTAAACTGAGACACTGGTCTTTTCTCCCGCTCAGACTGGTACGCACACCAGTGGCGCTCCTAATTCTCAGGCCATCAGTCTTGGACAAGAACTCAGCTTGTAGACCACATGTGGGTCTTCTCAGCTTCCATAATTAGCTGAACCAGTTTCTTATAATATCTGTCTATCATCTACCTATCCTATTTGTTCTGTTCCTCGAGAGAACCCTAATACAGGAGAAATGTACAGATACACATAATCCTAACCCTATATCAATTATTATTTGTGAGTCATGTGATAATGGATATAAACAGAGTGCCTCGGGAGCCCATAAATGGAAATGAATGCTTATTTGAGGGGTCCACAGAGAAGGATTCATAGAGAAGGTGACCTTGAGTGGCTCTTTTTTTTTTTTTTCTTCTAAGCAGAGCTAGGATATTATGTTCCAGATATAAATATATGAGTCATCCATTTTATCCATTTCTTCAAGGAATGATGTGAAATTCAGAATGGTTAGATTTTACACTGTATACGGGGAAATAGCAGAAAGATGCATGGGACATTTGCAGAGTGAAAGGACCATATTGTAGTCCACAAGGAATGCAAGACTTGATCGAATCTAGTCAACCCAGACTGATGTTTTTGGAAGCCAAGCATCATTGCCTGCTTGCCCAATTTACCTGTAATGAATAATCTTGTTACAAGTTCCTAAGAATTCTATCTTCTATAAAATCTTCTATAAAATATTCCCCATCTTTCCCTACTCACACTCCTATCATTTTTTTTTTTTTTCTTAAACCTGGATAACTATAAACATCTGTCTCTGCCAACACCTTGGTTTCAGCCTTGAGACACCCTAAAGAGAGGACCTAGTTGAGCACTTCTGGACTTCTGACCAACAGAAACTGTGAAAAAATAAAATTGTATAGTTTTAGCCTGCTGGGTTTGTTACAACAGTACTAGAGAATTAATCCACCTCTGTCTAGTTTTACGTAAGAAACTTTGTGTTATTAAAAAAATGATGTAATTATCAATGGGAATATAGGGAATATAACAAAAGCCTGTCCTAATGGGAACAGTATTTTAGATTAGTGTAATGGGAGTAGAGAAACAGAAAATTGTCTGGATTTAAACATTGGGAAGTAGGAGCTTCCAAGCTGGTGGGAGATCATATATTCTAGGAGAGGAAAAGTAACATGTCCATAATTAGTCTTTGGTGTCAGGCTTAAGCAACTGGTAAATGCTATTTTCAGCTAAGGAAAGGGGTACTATCTAGGGACCACAGGCTGAGTGGGAAAGATTTTCTGCCATGCAACTTACGGACTAACTAACTGACTGTGTATATCTAACTATCTATCTATCTATCTATCTATCATTTATGTAGATATATATAGCTATACACACATAAATATAAATTTTCTTATAAGAAATACTGGGCTTGTGAGAAGAAAAATATATTCATTTAAATTTTCAGATGTATCTTTCTTGAAATATTCACTCAATGTTCTTTATTTTGAGCTACAAAAATGTTCCAACGCCTTTTTTATATTTCAACCTCTGAAAATCACAGACTTGCCCTTGTTTCTCCACAAAAATTAGCAAACTCCTTAAATTCACTTACTCAATCCATGAATACATATCTTCAGACTAATTACTAGGAGAGATTAAATATACTTTTTAAATATTCAGGGTGACATGTCTATCTAGAGAAATTCTTACCTGTGAGAAATATAATGGGAATCAAGCCCCTGGAACCACATATCAACCATGGTCTAATTTTCCAGTTTTCTGAGTTGAGCGGTTTAGTACCCATCAAAACATGAGACTATGGGGCCCCTGGGTGGCTCAGTGGGTTAAACCTCTGCCTTCGGCTCGGGTCATGATCCCAGGGTCCTGGGATGGAGCCCTGCATCGGGTTCTCTGCTCAGCGGGGAGCCTGCTTCCCTCTCTCTCTGCCTGCCTCTCTGCCTGCTTGTGATCTCTCTCTCTCAAATAAATGAATAAATAAAAAAAAAATCTTTAAAAAAAATGAGACTATTTCACTTGGCTTATGGTTTGTTTGACTTAAATAATAATAATATAACATTAATGACAACATTATTATAATATATAACATTATATAACTAATATATAATTTTGTTATATAAAATTCACATATAATATAAAATGATATGCTCTATTAATTATATCATTATACTATTATCTTTATTATATAATATTATATTTGAGACATGTTATATATATGTGAGATATATATATGTATGTGTATATATATATATATATATTATATTCATTGTTTTATTGGTCTCAGCAATTCTTTCCTTTTGCTGGTCTTTCCATGGAGTAGAGACCTTTGGAGACAGGAATGTGTAAGGTTAAGAGAATGCTCACCAGTATTATCTTTCATTAGAGTCATGTATTGCTTTCATGGTTGTGTGATTTCAGGAAGTGATCTCTCTGTACTTCAGTTTATTCATACATAGGAGGGGGATAAAATAATAAGTAATTCAGTGTATTCTTGCATAGTTCTAAATGAGCTAATGCATGCAAACCCTTAGCATAGGGTTCATCACCTAGAAAGCATTCAGAAACATTCTTGTAGCTACCCCAGAGATTATCTGGTTGAACCCATTTAATTGACAGATGAAGAAATTAAAATACAGATGGTGAAATCTTCATGCATACTCACATGCACTAAATCTAGGTTGTCTGAATCCTAACCGAGAACACTGAGATACTGGGCTGCTGATACCTGCCTTGTTTGTGCTTGAAAGTATCATGAATCAGCTTCACCTAGAGTTGAAACCCAGATTACTAGGCTCAACCCTCAGAGTTTCTGATTCAGTAAGGGTCTAGCAAGTTCTCAGATGCAGCTGCTGCTGCTGACTCAGTCATCACATTGTGGGAATTAGTGATGATGAGACAAAGAGACCCATTGACAGTGTATTTCAGAGTGTGCTGACATCAAGGATTTAAGGGGTGAGATAGATCAGAACTTAATGACCTATGGGAGGTGGGAGAGAAAGACGAATGTTGAGACGGCTGTTTCGGACAGCTAGGAAAATGTTATTCATTTAGATTAGGAAAACGGTAGGAGTAATGGTTTGTTTGGGAGGTGATTGTGGGCTTAATTTAAGATGGGCCAAATAAGGTGCCTGTAGACTGACAGTGAGGAAGAAGCACTAAGTAATCAGTTAAAAGTTTTATCTATAACTTTCACAAAAGCAGTGAGCTAAAGCCTATAGTTGTATATGCATATGATCATTGAAAGAGAGGAGGTGAAGGAAACTGTGAACGCATGAACAAGCATCTCTATGTATACAGAGTCAGAACGTCAGTGTTGAATAGGAGCATGGAGTAGATACTATGAGAGACGAAGAGATGTTTGTCAGACACGGAATCAGGCAGGAGCGGGAGGGTAAGTGGCCAGACAAGAATTTCATGAAGATCTTGGTCCCCATCAGCAGAAACTGCATTTTGAGCACAGGGGGAAAAATTAGATCTATATGACTTAAGGATTTCAAAATATTCATGGGATGGAAGCCAGACAGTAGGTGATATGTCCTACCCACGATTTAACTACAGCAGTTTAATTAAAAAAAGAAATTAGATTATGACAAACTCTGGCTTCATTCCAAAACTCCAGTCATATACTCATTTGCCTACTGAATATGTCTCCTTGAATGTCTCACATTTTAAAGACTTCTTGAGTCTTTCGAGTCAGTATTACTTAAATACTGAAAAGACCCACAGACAAACTGACAATGGCATGGAACATCCAAACCAGAAATCTGAAAACACATGTAGACTTTTTTCTATCGCTATCAAACTCCAGTTCCTAATGATTATCATAATGATTTTGCCTCTCTAACAATTACCACCTGCCTGATGCTACTAGCTTAGTCAGAATTAAGTATGGTTTGTGTTTCTGCATTTGTCACTTATCATGGTACTCTGCCTCTGCCTCCAGTCCCTTCCAATCTGTCCATCACACAGCTGACAAGGTGATCATTCTAGAAGGAGAATCTGCTCAGGTCACTGACCTTAGGTAAATTCAAAATGGTTTTGCCTATCCTACCAGGTCTTCCTTTCCTCCCCAGCTTTAGTTTACATTATAATTCCTTTCACCATGTGAACAAATTAGGATGAAAATAGTCCCTGTAACTACAATAAGAGCTGACATTTAGTTTCCACTGTGTCATAGCACTGATAAATACTCTACATGCATTATAATATTTCATCCTTAGCATGTCTCACATTACTACCTTTCTGCCCCTCTAGGCAAGCAACCAAATTAAGATCTCAGACACTATTCCTAAAGCCCAGGCCAACTTAAATAGGGCCATCCAGAATAGATATCTAACTCTTAGAAATATATTGATTAGGATCTAATGGAAGGCACAATTGGGGAGGCTGGCATTCGTGCCTATCATCTCATATTCTGGGGTCAGGATAAAGTAAATATCACCTAAAAATAGTGTACCAGTTAGATGAGAACTGAAAGAGGATTTGCATTTTCAATTCTGTTAATAAGTTTCAACAACAACTTTTGGTATTATGCATTTTTATTGTAGATTAAGAAATAAACAGGACATTTAGGTGACTACACTATATATAGATTAAATAGGGTTCAGATGGAGCCGTGTGTAAGTCTTTATAATTTACTTTTTATGGCTTTCAATATTTTTCTTATTGAGATAAAATCTAATTGTGAACTACATATATCTTATGAGTATAGTATAACAAGTTTTGGCCCATGTAATCCACATCCTAATCTCGATTGCTATTACAATGCTTTGTCATAAATTTTGAAGTCAGGTAGTATAAGGTTTTGTTTTTCTTCTTCCAAGCTATTTTGTCTAATATAGGTGATTTGTATTTCCATATGAATTTTAGAATCAGCTTCACAATCTCTACAAAAAAAAAAAAAAAATCCTGCTGGGATTTTGATTGGTATTTCAATTAATTTAAAGACCAATTTAAGGTAATGGACATCCAATCCATAAATATGGAGTACCTTCTTATTCAGTTAGGTTGTCTTTAATTTCTATCAGAAATGTTTTATCATTCGTAATGTAGAGTTTTTAAAAGTATTTTATTAAATTTATTCCTAAGTGCTAAGTGCTTCTGAATATTATAGATTTAAGTTCCTTATTATAAATTGTTTATTCCTAATATATAGAAATATAATTGATTTTATATGTAATTGGTTTTGTATATTGAGACTGTGTCTTGTAATATTGCTAAATACTATGATTTAATTTTAGTAAACGCCGCCCTCCACCTTTTGGATTTCTTGGGATTTTCTACATACACTTTCATATCATCTACAAATAAAAACAATTTTACTTCTTCCTTCCCAACTGTAATTCCTTTAGTTTACTTTTCCCACCTTATTGACCTAGCTGGAACTTGTGGTGCAATGTTGCATAAAAGTGATACCAGTAGACATTTGTTTTATTGTTATTGACCTCACAAGGAAAGCCTGCTGTATTTTTGCCTTAAGTATAGTGTTAGCTATAGGGTTTACAAACTGTGTTTCAGACTGAAGATGTTCCCATTTAGGAAACCGAGATATTTTATTCTGAAAGCCTGTTGAATTTTGTCAAATGCTTTTTCTGTATCTTGTTAGATGATCATATGATTTTTTTTTAACCTGTTAATGTGGATAACTACCCTGAATAACTTTCCAACATTAATTATATTCCTGGCATAAACCTTACTTGATTATATATTTTGTATCTTTTTTTATGTATTATGTAATTGGTTTTCTAATATTTTAAGTTTATTCTTCATCTATAGTAATGAGGGTGTGATGTCTATAATCTTTGTTTCCTGTAATGAATGTCCTTGTCTGTTTTTGGTCTCATAGTTTCACTGGCCTTATAGAGCTGGCAAGCATGCTTCCTCCTCTACTTTTTGAAATCGTTGTGTAAGGTGAGCATTATTTCCTGCAATACAATACACCAGCAAAACTGTCTCTGGAGGTTTTATGTATTGGAATTTATTTTAATTAGAAATTTAATTTCTTTAACAGATATAGAGCCTCCCTGTTTCCTATTTCTAAATGTGCTAATTTTGATAAGTTGTTTTAAAAAAAAATTCTATCCATTTCCTATAACTTTTTGAATTTATTAACATGAAACTGTTCATGATATCTAATCATTAGCTTTTTTATTCCTGAGGAACAGTAGAATCTTTTATTTCTAAGACTGTTTTTTTTTTTTTTTTTTTTTAATCTCTTCATCTGTCTTGTTTGGAGGCTTAACAGTTTTGAACTCTTGTCAAAGAACCAACTTTGCGGGGTTGGGGGGTGGGGGGCAGGGCACCTGGGTAACTCAATTGAGCTAAGCATCTGACTCTTGGTTTCATTTTTTTCTGTTAAATTCAACTTCTGATCCTTCTAGGGACCGGTTTCTATTGTCTATTTTTTGTTGTTATTTTGATTGTCTATGACTTTTTCTGCATCTTTTTATGTATTTTTGGTCTCTCTATTTATATACATATCCAATGATATGTTTCATTTATTTTTTTAATTTTTAAAAAGATTATTTATTTATTTATTTATTTGACAGAAAGAGAGAGAGATCACAAGTAGGCAGAGAGGCAGGCAGAGAGAGAGGGGGAAGCAGGCTCCCTGCTGAGCAGAGAGCCCAATGTGGGGCCCCATCCCAGGACCCTGAGATCATGACCTGAGCTGAAGACAGAAGCTTTAACCCTCTGAGCTACCCAGGTGCCCCACCATGATATGTTTTATAGTAAATATAGAAATATGTTGTAGAATTACATTGTTTCCTTTAAAGGCCATTACATTATATTCTGGCAGACAGTTGTATCCCTGGCTGATGCTTTCAGTTGTCAAAGGCTCTTTTTATTCTTTGTCAGCATCACCGAGGTCTCTTTTGGTTTGGTTCTTTGTCTTAAAGAATGGCCCAAACTCTATGACATGTTTCCTGTTTCCAAAGATTATGGCCCATCTGGTATTGCAATGGAATGCCCAAGACCACTAAAGTCTCTCTCTTCTGGCTGGAGCACTGAGCTTTCAGCCTCATAGAAGCTCCTTTCTTCTGGGCTTCCTGGAGTATCGCTCTGTTCATGCACAGCTCAGCAGCTTTCTGCTCTCCTAAATCCCACCACACAGATTCTGACTGCTTCAGCATCACAGAAACCTAATCTATCCTCCCTCCATTTAACAAAAGTGTCCCTCTACTTGGGCTTCTCCACCTTGCACCAAGTAAGGGAAATACCTCTAATTAGAGAACAGAGCAAATTCCTGAGTTTCTTTTAAGAATTACAGATACAGGCTTCCTGCTTAATCAATAGATGGAAATAGTTGCTACATATGTTTTGTCCGGTTTTCCAGTGTGTATGCTAGAAGGGCAAGTTCAGTGCCAGTTACTGAGCACAGCTAAAAGTTGAAGTCTCCCTCAAGCAGACACAGTTGACTTCAAGACATGGTTTTCCATTATATGTTCCAAGAACTGTCATCTAAGCCTGCCTAGTAGTACTTTAGGCTCTGAAGACTCAGAGGAGTCTGTTTCCTTTCTTTGTCCAGCTTCTAGAGGCATCTGCATTTGTTGGCTTTGGCCCCTTCTTCCATCTCAAAACCAACAGCGTAACATCTTCAAAGCTGTATCACACCACTCTGACACTCTGTTCCTGCTTTCACATCTCTTTCTCTGACACTTAGGCCTCCCTCTGATAAGGGCCTTTAGGATTACATTGGGCTCAGCTGGATAACCAAGATCATATTCTCACCTCAAGATCCTTGATCACCTTTGCAAAGCCCTTTTTGCCATGTAAGGGTAACATGCTCACAGGATTTGACATCATTATGACAGGTAGAGATAAAATGAGGATCCTAACCAGGCATGTAAAGAGTCATATTCCTAAGAATGATTTGGTCTCTTTTGGTGAGTATGAAGAAATTAAAGAGATTCCTCTTCACTTATTTGAATCTGTGAACAAATGTTTCTTTTGT